>NC_072001.2:1200000-1565000 GCF_028885655.2 Pongo abelii
TTAATTAAGGACAGTATAATCATTGGGTGAAACTGGGTGAAGGGTACATGGGACCTCTTTCTACTATCTTTTCAATTTCATATGAATCTGTGATTATTTTAAAATTAAAGGTTAAAAAAAATTGGATGCTTAGGATCTCTATAGAGGATTTTATTTATTTCTGCCAGATTTACAAGCAATACAGGGTCAGGGATTGAGTTGACTTGGATTTGGATTTGAATACCTGCCAGGTTGGGCCTACTTCCCATTCAACTTTACTCCTAGGATGCAGCCCTTTGGTGTTCCATACACAAAACCCAAGTGATTTTTTTTTTTTTTTTTTTTTTTTTGAGACGGAGTCTCCCTCTGTAGCCCAGTCTGGAGTGCAGTAGTACGATCTCAGCTCACCGCAACCTCTGCTTCCCGGGTTCAAGTGATTCTCCTGCCTCAGCCTCCTGAGTAGCTGGGACTACAGGTGTGTGCCAACACAACCGGCTAATTTTTGTATTTTTAGTAGAGAGAAGGTTTCACCGTGTTAGCCAGCATGGTCTCAATCTTCTGACCTCGTGATCTGCCCACCTTGGCCTCCCAAAGTGCTGGGATTACAGGCGTGAGCCACCGCATCCCAAGTGATTTTTTAAACCATGGTTATCCACTCCATCTTTGGCAGGTCCTAGAATCCAACTATCAGCTTCTCAGGTTTTTACCTTAAGGAATTGGCAAATTCCACCTCAAACTTTTTTTGAGATAAAAGTGGTCTCAAATACCCAGCTTATCTTAATGGATTTTTTGCAGAGACAAGGTTTCACAGTATTGCCCAGGCTGGTGTCAAACTCCTTGGCTCAAGCAATCCTCCCACCTCAGCCTCCCAAAATGCTGGAGATTACAGGTATGAGCCATTGTACTCAGTCTAGAATCTGATTTCTTATGATGGTTTCCATATTTTAATCTGTCTCTTTTTGCATATTTGCTGTTATTTATTTTTGTCTTTCTCTTCAGAGGGAAACTTGCTGAGGATTTGCATTGACTTTAGTTGGAGAGAATATGGTTTCTGTTTCAAATATTTCCAGTCCCTTCTATGAAGTATTGCAAAAACCAGTAACTTGTATTTAATCTAGACTTTACATCAAATTTCTACTTTACAGAACATTTAAAAGAGCAGAGGAGAAAATATGGGGATTCCTTTAGACAAATCCAGAATTTAGACACCTAATTTGACATTTTTATTTCCCCAAAAGTTCAAGGAAATAAAAAATGGTGGTGGTGGTGCTCTGTGTGTGTGGGTCGGGGTGGGGGCATAGTTTTAGAGTAAATGACTTCCTGGTGAGATAAAAATCAAATACAATGGATCAAAATATTCTGATAATGACTGGAATAAACCAGCTGTAAAAGTATTTCTTCCCCAAAAAAACAGGATTCAAATTGGGATGCATATTAGATAATACTAAGAATTGCTAATTTTATTTCATAAGGTAACGATTTTGTGGTTATGTTAAAACATCATTATTTTTAAGTGATACAGATAGTATTGGGAAGGGACAAGGCCAGGGATCTGCTTTAAAATATTTCAGTAACAAAATTCAATAGTCATAGATATTGCCTGTATGGCAAAATGTTGGGAAGTGTTCAATTTAGGGAAGGCGTATTTGGTGTTTCATGTTATCATTTTCTTTTTTTTCTTTTTCTTTTTTGTTTTTGAGATGGAGTCTCCTCTGTCGCCCAGGCTGAAGTGCAGTGGCGCGATCTCAGCTCACTGCAAGCTCTGCCTTTTTGTGTTAATATCGAAAGTTTCATTAAAAAATTTTTTTTCCTGCCCAGAAGGAAAGTGGTAAGTACATATTTCCTTTAGGTTGACTTCTTACAGTTATCTGGAGTCCGTCTCCCATCTCAACCTACCCACCTCTTCCTGAATAACAATAAATTCACATGGCTTAAACAGATTTGTAGAAAAGATACATTCATGTTAAATATATGAGGTCAACAGGCAACAGAGGAATAGCCAATTCCAAGCCTGATTTGAACGCAAAAAATTTCAAGACAGGAGCGATTTTCCATATCATATTTTCTAAATTTCCTGCCGGTACAGCTTCCTTCATTTTTCAGATACAACTTGCTCTTTCTGTGCTTGATTTCAAGACTGATTTGTCCTCGGAATTCCTTGTGGATTCTTGGCATCTTGAAATAAATTATCCATGCCAGATAGCATAAGCAGAGGTCTAGATGACTACAGGCACATATAAAGAGGTAAGAGAGGTAAACCACGTCTGAGATTCCATATTCCTTAAGGTTATGTCCAGTGGACAGCCCAACTCCCTTTTAGAATCTTGTTTTTTTCTCATACTCATCACTTTTCCGCTAAACTGTGTTTCTTTTCATACTAAAACCTTCACTTTTATCCCCAAATAGTTATATTTTCTTTATATTTTCACATATTCATTTTTTCTTGAGGAAAAAAAAAATTACAAAAATAAAAAGCCCAAGGGCTAATCGCGATGCAGAAGTGACCTTCAGTTTGAACGCACTTAACCAACAGAATGAGCTGTAGGAAAGCAGAAGCACTAGCGTGCTGGGTGTTCTGGGAACTGTAGTCGGAAGTATTTTCGCCCAGGCTGGTGGAGTCCTTGTCGTCGTCCTGCTTAAACATTCTGGGAAGTGTGGGTCAGACATTTCATATAGTCGACAACACTTCGTCTTCGGGAGTACAGGGTGTGGCCCTCTCGTGTGACTCCGGACTCTGGGAAGTGAGATGCAGGAACTTCCGCTCCAGGGAAAGTTGCGGCCATCATGCTGCATGCGAGACTTGAGCCCCAGCGAGGCTTCTGCGCCTCCTCAGCCTGGGTGAGGGACCAAAGATGGTCAAGACCCTCTGTCTTGAAGAGGAAAAGGGGCAGCCGACGGAGGATTAGGATTGGAAGTGTTTGCGTTTCCCTCAACTCAGTAGAGCTTTCTAGTGTTAGGGGAGGTTCCTGAGTCCCGGTTTGGAGAATGAGGCAGGGTCTTGCATCATTGGGTTTGATGGTCTCTTGGGTCCTGTACTCCCGTAGCCCTTGTGTTGGACCCACCAATCAGCATTGCTGCTTCCTAGGGAAGTTTTTGAGGCATTGGAAATATTCTGTAAATTGATTGTGTTGGTAGTTACCTGTCTGTACATATTTGTTAAAACTCATTGAACTATATACTTAACAGTAGTAGACTTTATAATGTATGTATATTGCACTTCAATAAATGTGACTTTTTAAAAGTGTCTGGAACTTTATTTTTTTTAAGTGGCAGGACCTCATTACAAGTAAGTTCAGAAGTAAGTTAGGACTTACTATAATCCTACTAGCACCACCCTCATGTAAACATTTTCATTTTGGTTTATTTTATACTCATGTAGATATTTGCTTTTTATTAAATAATGTGTAAATTTTAAATTAGTATTTCAGTTAGTAATATACAATAAGTTAATTTTGCTGTTTCCCACATTCTTCATAAAGTTCATCTTTAATGATTGTGTTATATTCTATTGAGTGAATGTGCACTTGTTAAACCTGGGCATCTGGGATGTGTTTAAAAATTATTCTCATAATTTTATGTATATATGAAATGTTTTACAATTTAAGAGATATATGCTGACTTCCATGCCTCTAGTCATCTTTTTTGTCTATCCTACTTGGGGTACTCATTTCCATGGTCATACTATAGGCCTTAAATTAGCAATAGCTGCAATCCCTCCATAGTCTCCATTTAAGGCATTACACTCTGCCCTACATATTCTCTTGCCAGATCTTCCTATGGTTTGCTGTGATATTGACCTCATCAATTTCTACAATTCATTGATCCTATTGCATTTTCAATATCCCTTATCCATCTCATATCCTCAATACCAACCAAATCTTTTCTCTTCTTTCTAGTATAAACAGAAGACTTACACTTATACCTAATTGTTCAAAATATTGTCCCATGACAACCGTAGACTTAAGGAACATTAAAAAAGTATTTTGATTTTCCCCCCTGATTTTATAGAAGAGACATGCAGGGTCAAAGGGATTATGAATGGATGCTCTGTGAGCCAGTCAATAGCATATGTCCCAAAGGCTACAAGTTAAATATATTACCTGGCCCCGCAGCTTTAAAATCATCTTTGGGTCTCCTACTCTAGACAGCAAACCAGTTCAGGTGCCGGTGATGCTATTATGTGAGGAATATTGACTTGCCTCTGTTTTTGTTTTTAAATAACATCAGATTTGGTACCAGTTATCACTTAAAAGTTATTTGTGAGACACTTTCTTAGTGTATGTGACCTTGGCTGGGAAGCATTGCTTTATAGGTACAGAGATCAGAGATCGGATAACTTTGATAAGTCGGTATGTGCAAAGGTAGAAGTATTTTAAACATGCCATGCAAGGAGATATTTCAATTCATAGCATCTATTTTTGGGGAAAAGGTTCCCAAATATTATTGGCTCAGTCAATCATATCACTTGTTTGGGGATAAGGTTGGTAATATGTCTCTATGCACTATGCATACTCTTAGATTCAAGGGTCCCCATTCAAGGAATTTATATTATGGTAACACTCATTTAAAGATCAAGAACAAATGGACATGGGTGTTCACTAAAGCATACTTTTGTGAACCCTAAAGTATGTGAGACAGGTCTCAATCAATTTAGAACATTTATTTTGCCAAGTTTAAGTACGCACCTGTGACACAGACTTAGGAGGTTCTGACAATATGTGCCAAAAGTGTTCAGGGCACAGCTTGATTTTATACCTTTTAGGAGAAATCAGGCATCAAACAGTATGTGCAAGTTATGCATTGCTTAAGTCCAGAAAGGCAGGACAATCTCGAATGGGAGTGGGAGCGTCTACATCATAGGTAGATAAGAGAGAAACTGTGGCATTATTTTGAGGCTCTGATTAGCTTTTTACTGAATACAAAACTCACACGTGAGAGGTGGGTAGACGAATAGTGACTTAGATCTTAATGTTGCTTAGTGAATATGCATTATTACAGAAAAAATAGGGAAGAGGAAGCAATCAGATATGCGTTTGTTTCAGGTGAACAGAGGAATGACTTTGAGTTCTGTCTGTCCTTTGTCCCACACCTGTGAATATAAGCTATCAATTTACATTACCAGGGTGAAATTCAACAGAAATGCTTTTGGATAAAGACGTTCAGGCCCACAAGGAATTTCCTTGTCGACAAATTGTGAAGGAGGTATGTAGCTTTTTCTTCTTTATAGCTTTCTTATTAAGTAGTAAAATGGAAGGTTTGCCTGACACAGTTCCTAGCTTGACTTTTCCCTCTGGCTTAGTGATTTGGGGGTTCTGAGATTTATTTTTCTTTCACACTTTGCAAGACTATGGATGCTTAATAGGATGAGATTAGCAATTGGAAGAGAAAAAATTTTGATTCTTAAAATCTTCACCTTTTCCCTCAAAGTCTTTGAATCTTGTTCTTCTTGTAATGGACATTTGTGTGCATGATTGAGGTGTAGTATCTTAGGTGCTGTAGGAAACAGTAATATTGAAGAATGTGGTGTGATCTGCACTAAGGAGAAGGTGATGCTACTGAACAAGGCCAGAATAAACCTACCCATGGGGAAGTGTTCTTGCCGAAAACGATGAACCTTAATCTCATCTTCTCTCTAAATCTAAATTGTAGTTTACCAGAGCCACAGGAGATATTCAAGAAAATGTTAACTGGCAGCATAATGAAACATTTTTAAAAATCCAGAATTTGGGACATCTTACTTGACAACTGACCTGATGTCTTCTATAGGCCAAAAGCATGAATTTAAAGAGGATCAAAGGGGAGATACTATTCCAGATTGAAAGAGACTCAAGAGAGAAAACAATCACATGCAAAGAATGGGTATTTTTGAGATGACTGGAAATTTTGAAGTTTTGTTTTGTACCGTATAAAATAAAACTAAGGAATTATTAACTTGCTTCAGTGTGATAGTTGTATTTTTGTTATATTAGAAAATGTAATTCTTTGAAGTATGCATGGGAGTGTTTAGGGGGAAAATAATACAGTGTCATGATTTTGTTTTAAAATTACAATAACAAAAAGGGCAGAAAGACAATATTGATAGATAAAGGAAGTGTGCTGCCACTTGAAAATTGCTGAATCTGGGTGATGAGGTGATGGAATACTTCACTCTTTAATTCTATCAATGTTTGAAATTTTTCATAATATAAAGGTATGAAAATGTTAAGTTCTTGTCCAGAAGAAAAGTGGTAAGCAGACCCTTCAGGTATTTTTATTTGTTGGTTTTTCTGGATTTGCGTCCAACTCTCAATCGACTCACTTGAATGAAATACAGTTATTATTGTATTTATGATAATAAGAATAGGCTGGAAGTGGGTGATGTGATATTTGAACTTGAACAAAAAGAAATTTTAAATTTTTATATATTTATCTCTTTTCATATTATAATAATTCCTCCACATGAACACACCTCCTTTCATTTGCCTCATGAGCCACGTTTTACAATGAACAATTAAACTCAAGGAACACCCAAAAGCTTTTGCTGCTTCTGCTTTATACTTTAATAAACTTTGCATGACCTTCTTGTGGGTTCTTGTATCATGGAATGAATAGCTGATATCAGATAACACCGCCAAGAGTTCTAGATGCATCCAACACACATGGATGAAAGTAGAAAATCCAGTCAAAGTAGGTTTCAGATCGTGTGTTCCTTACCTTCGTGCCCAGTTTCTAAGTTCTGCATTTTTAGCTCACACATATCTTCCCTTTTATAATTTATGCCTCCTTTTCATTTTAAACTGTGTTCTCTACTAAAGGGAAATGGGTGGGGGACAGGGTGGGAGGGGCGTTCAAATACATTTGTTTTGTCACCTGTGAAAGAAAAAAAAATGAGAATAAGGAAAAAGAATGCTGAGCTTGACCAGTGAGATAGAATGATTCGGACTGAACCTAGTTATTCAAAATAAAAAGGGAAACGCTGGTGAGAAGTGCTACCTGAAGAGGATTCTGGGAAATGGTCCAAAGGTTTCACGGCGTCAAAAACACTTTTGTTCCAGGAAAGGTAGCTTTAATGATTGGGCTTCTGGGGGAAATGTTAAATAAAAATTAGAATCCTGTTTTTGGGGACATTTTGGTTGAAAGAGGACAGTGCTGACTTTGCATTCTGCTCTAGAATTGTATGACATACATTCCAAATTCAAAGAGTAGTAGCCAGCCTTCCACCAGAGAAAGGCAACGACATTGCCAATTCTTTGCGAGGATTCTGGGAGCAGTAACCTTGGAGCTCTGTGTAGGCAGCCGGGCTTCCTCTACAGGAGGGCGTGGCTGTGACGATTATCTCATTGGGAATTCTGAGGTTATAATCCAGGAATTGTGGGTAACTACAGTCACTTCTGCTCCATGAAAGTGAGGTCAGCATTCCTTTCAGGAAGTTGAGTGAGTCCTGAGACAGCAATGTTTTCTTTAGCCTGGCGGTGGCCCTCCTTGTCTTCAAGAAGAGCATCCGTGGCTAGCAGTGGAAGATGGGGTTAGGCCCCAGGTGAGTGCGCCTTTGTCGAGTTTGCAGCATTTGGTCTTGGTGGGTTGAGGATCTCTTGTATTTTGTGCGCTGTCTTCCTACTCCAGGACTGACCAGGAAGTTCTGCCACCTTCTAGGGGTGTGAAATTGGGAAGTAATTCAAACTGTATGTGCCTAGCATTCCTTTTATGTAACATGAGGGGAATAGAAGTATCAAACCAACGCAGTTCAGTGGAGAATTAAATGAGATAGTCACAAGTAAAAGGTGGTAAGTGTGGTTCATTTTATTAATTTTTTTTTAATTTCCCGAGAAGCCCCAGTTACCTGAAAGCTTCTGTGAGCCTGGGAAGGGATCAGAGTTCCACCTGCAGTGCTATTTTGCCCCTTCTTTCTGACCTCTACAGGAAGCAGGACGATTCCTGGATTCCCTTTTTAAAAAAGTGGTGGTGGGGATGGGGGTGCGGGGGTGGGGCGGGAATCACTCCAGGCTATTGTATGGGGATGTCCTCTGTGATTCATGCAGGAGGGAGACACAGTTCTGATTTCTCGCAGATGGTCACAGGAATGAGGAAAGAATGACTCTTCAGCTCCTAGCAGCAGAACCTTAACTGAGTATGACTTAGCATCCTTCTTCTTGCCATGTCATCTCTCTTCTCAGGGCAGAAGATATTTACTAATTAGCACATTCTGCTGGAACATCTGTGGGAAAAGGTAGGAAGGAAGGAGGGAGGGTGGGAAGGAGGAAAGAAGATCCACTCCTTATACTAGAAAAAAGGAGCAATATACATTTCCTCAAAATGAGAAGTCAAGCCCAAAAGAATTCTGTACAGACCACCTTAAAATAACATCTTTCAAGCCTGTCCACATGATTTAGTTGCTTCTTTAAAAAAAATTCATTTATTTTTATTTTGTAGAGATGCGATCTTACTGTGTTGCCCAGGATGGTCTCAAACTCCTGGCTACAGGCTATCCTCCTGCCTCTGTCTCCCAAAGTGCTGGGATTACAAGCATGAGCCACCAGGCCCGGCCTAATTGCTTCTTAACAACTTACTATTCTTTGTTCACTACAGTGTATACAAAACTGACTATTTCTTTGGAGCTTCATTTTGTAATGAAGGCTCTGATCACATGTAAAACTTGTATTAAATAAATTTGCCTGCTATTGTCCTGTTAATCTGTGTTATGTTAATTTAATTCTTGAGCCCAGCTGGGTCCTGGGTCCTGGAGAGGATACAGTGAAGTTTTGTGGCAGCTACAAAAGTCAATGAAATTGGAAACACAAAAACAATCTCTAAAAATCAACAAAATCATAACCTTATTCTTTGAGAAGGTCAATATAGTTTATAAACCTTTCAACTGACTCACCCACAGGGAAAAGAAGAAAACAAAAATCAGGAGGGAGGGAACGTTATTACAGATTTTGCAGATATTAAAAGGATTATAAGGGAACATTACAAACAACTCTTTGTCCATAAATTCATCAATTTACATGGCATAGAATATTACTCGAAAGGCACAAACTACCAAAGCTCTCTCAGAATGGATAATCTAGATAGTTGCATGTATGTATGGGTGTGTACATACAATTTTTACACACACACATATATATATATATGCACAGTTAATTTTTTCTATATTTTGTAGAGATGGGTTTTTACCATGTTGCCTGGGCTGGTCTTGAACTCCTGGGCTCAAGTGCTCTGCCCACCTTGGTCTCCCAATGTGCTGGGATTACAGGCTTGAGACACTGCACCTGCCTGGCCTGATATATATTTCAAAACTGATTTAATAGATAAAGCCTTCCGACAACAACAGCAATACTGAGACTAATTCATTGGTGGATTCTACTAAACATTTAAAGAGTAAAGATGTGAATTTTAAATAAACCCAGAAACAAAAAGAGAAGGGAACACCTACCCACCCCCAGCTTGTCTCATGAGGCCAGCATTAATCTGATAATACCAAACAAGACAAAGAAATTATAAGGAAAGAAAACTACAGGTGAATATCCTTCATGAACCAGGTGAAAAAATCCTGAATACAGTTGTCCCTTGGTATCGGTGGAGAATTGATTCAGGGACCCTTATGGAAATGAAAATCCTTGGATGCTCAAGTCTGTTATGTAAAATGGCCATAATATTCTCATGTAACCTTTTCTTATCACCCTGCATACTTCAAATTATTTCTATCCCTGTACAATAAACATGCCCTGTAAATAGTTGTCATACTGTATTTCGTTTTTCATTTGTGTTATTTTTATTGTTGTGTTGCTAATTTGTATTTTTTTCTGAATATTTTTGATCCCTTTTTCATTGAATCTGTGGATGCTTCTGTAGTATCCAGTGGCATGAAGATCTAGACGACAGAGATTGAGGTGACCACAGGACCTGGAAAGTGAGGGAATAAATCCTGAGAACAAGATGTCAAGCAAAGAATTGCCCCTTATTCTACATTAAACTCTGCCCAAATTTCAGACTGACTGACACCCAGAATATAAAAAGACTTGTACAATAAAATATTAAAGAGCCCAACATCTCAATTATAATGGGCAAAATTTGAACAGTTACTTTACAAAGGAAGACATACAAATTGTTAATATAGCCCGTGAAGAAGTGTGACATTATTGCTCATCAGGAAAAAGCAAATGAAAACTGCAGACAGATACAACTACACAACCACCAGAATGGCAGATATTAAAAATACTGATAACAGGCCAGGCGCAGTGGCTCACACCTGTAATCCCAGTATTTTGGGAGGCCAAGGTGGGCAGATCATCCAAGGTCAGGAGTTCGAGACAAGCCTGGCCAACGTGGAGAAACCCCATCTCTACTAAAAATACAAAAATTAGCCAGCCAGGCATGGTGGCAGGTGCCTGTAATCCCAGCTACTCAGGAGGCTGAGGCAGGAGGATCGTTTGAACCCAGGAGGCAGAGGTGGCAGTGAGTCAAGATCATGCCACTGCACTCCAGCCTACATGACAAGAGTGAAACTCTGTCTCAAAAAAGAAATACTAATAACAGCAAAAGCTTCTTAGGATTCAAAACAATCAGAAATTGCATATATTTTGGGAGACAGTGTAAAATTAATCTTTTGGGAGATGATCTGGTGTTTTCTTAAGCAGTTAAACACATCAAGCAATTCTAATCATAGATATTTATTCCAGAGAAAAGAAAGCGTATGCCCACAAAAAGACTTTTATAAGTATGCTGCAGGATCTTTATTCATAAAAATATTTAGACAATTAAAATGTGAGCAAGTTGCCAAAGACATATATTCATGCAATAGAACATCACTCAGTAATAAAAAGGATCAAATGACTGATATGTGCATCAACATGGATGGATCAGAAAAACACTATATTCAAAGAATTGTAATGCAGAAGAGTTCTTACCATATGGTTCCATATATTTCATATTCTAAAATTAGTAAAATTTATGGTGAAAAAGTGGAACAGTGGTTGCCACTGGGAGAAGGGGTCAGAGACTGACTGGTAAGTGTCATGAGGGAATCTGTTGGGTAATGCTAATGTTCTGATGGATAAGTAATAAGTAAGATATCTAGATGGATAACTAAGACATAAATGCTGCTAATTTTAGCATCTAAGCTGAGAATATATGGTTGACTACTGTATAATTCTTCCAACTCTTCTTTATGTCATAAAATTTCAGAGCTAGGTACAGTGGCTCCTGCCTATAATGCCAGCACATTTGGAGGCCAAGGTGGGAGGATCACTTGAGGCCAGGAGTTTGAGACCAGCGTGGGCAACATAATGGGACTCTATCTTAGGAAAAAAACAAAAATCCAGGTGTGGTTGGGCACACCTATAGTCCCAGCTACTTTGGAGGCTGAGGTGGGAAGATGGCTTGAGCCCAGGTGGTCAAGACTGCAGTGAACTGTGATCATGCCACTGCACTCTAGCCTAGGTGACAAGGTAAGACCCTGTTTCAAAAAAAATATTTTTTCGTAAAATATTGAGAAAAACATTGCTTTGAGTGACAAATTTTAACAGTTTTATAACACAAGGTATATATATGCATCCGAAATTCCACACACTTTGCCAAAAAGACATACCAACAACAGGCACACATTAAACAGATCGACCTGGCTACTGATGCTACAGGAGAGAAATTGAGAGTGGGTAGTGGGGGATATAAAGGAACAAATAAATAATGTTTTTTTTTCTTTTTAATATGTATGCCCTCAAACATTCCCGTATTCAAATAAATATTTTTATGTTCACATTTTATTCAGTATTTCTATGTAATAAACTAGGAAGATGGTCTGTGGAAGCTTTATCTGTGTTGTTGCCAAAGGCCTGTAATACGTCTTGAAGAATATTTTCCAGAAAGAATTTAGAAGTGATTCGCCACTGAATCTTGTATGCCAAGAATAGTAGACATGAACAAAACATTCTCTGACCATAGAAGGATCAATCTTTTCATCTCAAAATCCCATAGATTATTTTTATATTTTATTACTGCTTTTAATGTTGCAGACAATAATTCAAATGAAAAGCTTATTTTTTCATTCGTTTGAAATTGACTCAATTCTTTAGTCTTCGGCCTTACCATTAAAAAAATTTCTCAGTGTCTACAAGTGCATCTCTAGGAGTCTCTTCCTCCTTTTTCTCTTACTCTTCCTCCTCCTACTTCTCCTCCTACACACCCTGGCCTTCCACCCACTTCTCCTCCATCTTCTTCTCCTCCTTCCAATATGCGATTTTGCCCATTTGGATAAATTGTTTATTCTCTCTTAATGATTTATTTATTACAATCTGCTTCTTTCTCTAATCCTTATTTTTTCTCATTAGCTTATAAGATACACCTGATCAATATGTTCCTATTCATTACAGAGTTCCTTATTATTTTTAGCCCTTCCCTCTAAGTTCTGAATAAATGTCTATGCCATATATTCAGTTTCCTTTGAAATATATCATTGATTTTTTAAAATAGACTTTATTTTAAGAGCTGTTTTAGGGTTACAGAAAAAATTCTAGAGAAAATATTAATATTTCCCATATACTCTCCTTTCCCTTGCCCAGTTTCTCCAATTGTTTGCATCTTGCATGTGTGTGGCATATTTGTTACAACTAATGAACCAATATCGATACATTATTATTAACTAAAGTCTGTGGTTGACATTAGGGCTTACTCTTTGTGTTGTACATTCCATGGGTTTTGACAAAGCATAACTTCATATATCCACCATACCGTATCATACAGAATAGTGTCACTGCTCAAAAATACCCTGTGCTCTGCCAATTAATCTCCCTGAACCTCTAACAACCACTGATCACTTTACTGACCTTTAGTTTTGCCTTTTCCAGATTATCATATAGTTGAATTACAGTATGTAGCTCTGACAGACTGGCTTCTTTCCATTAACAATATGAATTTAAGGTTATTCTATGTGTTTTCATAACTTCATATCTCATTTCTTTTTATGGCTGAATAATACTCTATTGTATTGATGTACCACAGTTTGTTTGTCATATATCATTGATTTTTACGGATTGAAATATCACTTACATTCAGAAAAGTGTCCAAATCATAAATATACATGTAAGAGTATGAACATAAAATGAACAGCTGTATAATCACCACCCACAACCAAAAATGGAGCATGGTAGAATTGCACACACCCCACTCTCACAGCATCATGATGCTTTCTTCCCCATGAAAAGAGACCACTACCCTAAGTTTTAAGGTTCCCCTGCTTTTCTTTATATTTTTACTATTTAAGTGTCCAAAATCCTCCTACTGATGAATTTTGCATGTCTAATGAACTTGGTACAAGTGGAATCACTCTGCATCTACTGGGTTTGTCTAGTTATTTTGCTCAACATATTTATGGGAGTCATCATGGTATTGCATGTACAGCTAAAGTTTGTTCAATGTCCTTGCTCTTACCTTGTGTAAATAACAAAAAATATTTATCCATACTATCATCGATAGACATCTGGAGTATTCTCAGCATGTCATTGTGATGAATGATCCTGCTATGAACATTCTTATATGTGTATTTTGGTACACATTTCTTATGGGTTTATATACTGAGTAGATTTAAGTGTCATAAGAAATGCTTTTCAAATTGGGCTCTACAATACACCAGCCTTAGATTGTTGCATATAGTGGCAGGTATAGGTCAATTTCAGTTTTATTTCACAATACTCAATTTAACAGCAACATGTATTGAATATTTGCCGTGTTCCTATGGTGCTGCAGTGCCACATTTGTTGCAGATCTGCAGTCAACATGAGCATGCATATAAAATTCAAAAGATCTACACATAAAATATAAAAATTAATTAGATTAGTTGGCAAGATTGCAAGATAAAGGAGCAAATGTGGTATTTAGTAGAAATGGTTGGAGTGGACATCATTATTTTGTTACCCATCGTAGAGGAAATGTTTTCAATATTTCACTATTCCTTTTGATATTTGTTGCCATTTTTGTAGATCTTTACTATCGCTTAGTTGCCTAAATTTTCTTATGACAAATGGGTGATTAAGTAAACTTTCTTTTTCTGTTTCTGATACCTAGATCATGATGTGTTGCCCTTTTATATATCATTGGCAACATTTTGTTTAGTATTTTTGAAAGTATATTTATGACGAGATAGACCTGTCATTTTCTTTTCCTTTCTTTTTTCTTTTCTTTTATTTTCTTGAGATGGAGTCGCACTCTGTCACCCAGGCTGGAGAGTAGAGGCACGATCTCAGCTCACTGCAATCTCCATCTCCCAGGTTCAAGCGATTCTCCTGCCTCAGCCTCCCAAGTAGCTGGGAATACAGGCGCGTGCCTCCACACCTGGCTTTTTTTTTTTTTTTGTATTTTTAGTAGAAACGGGGTTTCACTGTGTTAGCCAGAATGGTCTGGATCTCCTGATCTCATGATCTGCTCGCCTTAGCTCCCCAAAGTGCTGGGATTACAGGCATGAGCCACCATGCCCAGCCAGACCTGTCATTTTCTATTCTAATGAAGCCTCTCACAAATTTTGTCAGTGTTATTATAGTGGCCTCATGAAGTTAGTTGGAAAGTGCTTCCTACTTTGTTATTCTAAGGAATAATTTTGAGACTAACATGATTTCTTCTTTAAATATTTGGTAGAATTCACTGATGACACCAAATTTCAATGCCATACTTTTTATCTATGGATTACTTAAAAGTGGTTTGATTAATTTCCAAACACGTGTATAATTTAGGATCCACTGAAACCTTACCAATTATTTGAAAAGAAAAATTAGCATATTGTAGAGTTGGTAGCTAGATTTCTGAAAGAGCAGAAAAAGAACTCTAGGCCAGATGCAGTGGCTCACGCCTGTAATCCCAGCACTTTCGGAGGCTGAGGTAGGTGGATCAAGAGGTCAGGAGTTCAAGAGCAGCCTGGCCAACATGGTGAAACCTCATCTCTACTGATAATACAAAAATTAGTTGGGCGTGGTTGTGCATGTCTGTAATCCCAGCTACTTGGGAGGCTGAGGCAGGAGAATTGCTTGGAGCCGAGATGCAGGGGTTGCAGTGAGCCAAGATGGCACCACTGCACTTCAGCCTGGGGAACTGAGCGACCCCCTGTCAAAAAAAAAAACCTCTAATATATGATGGAAGTAACAACTGCAGGAAGTAGCAACTGCAGCAAGCAGCAACCACCTGAGGTCTGAGGAAACAAAAAGTGAAGAGACAGGAATTACTAAAACTTAGAAGCTTGGAGGAAGGTCATGCTCACCTGAAACTCAGATCTCTAAGGAGAGGCCAGTGTTCAGCTGGTTCTGCTGTCTCTGAGCTCAGAAACAGGGCCCTGCAGTTTTAGGACTTAGACATCTAAGGGTCAGTCTTTGGGAAGTTGTTTAAAAATGTTTATAAAGGGCCATGATGAAATAGGTATTTAAGTGTTAGAAAAACTGAAAATTAGGGAGTTGCTACAAGGAAAAGTACTGCTGGCTGGAAGGCACAGGATATAGTATATCTCCCTGCCCCCACCACCCCTATACTCTTCAGCTAATAGTTGCCGAACACAGAACCAGATTGGGGGTGTGGAGGTCGGGAAAGATTGGCTGCAGATTCCCCCATTCCAGCCCCATGAAGCAGAGTGAAGAATGGTGAGTTTGGAGATGAGACAATATTTATTAAATGCACACATGAATCATTTAGTTGTATTTTTATTGATTTCTAGCCAAATTTCACTGTATTCGAAAACATAGTATTTCAGTATTTTGAAATCCCATATCATTTTACTCATTTGTACAAATCTTATGTGCGCTTGAAAAGATGTGCATTTTAGTTTTTGCTAGAATCTTTTGTTCCCCCAGCTTCATATAGGTGTCAAAAGCGCTGCAGAACTTCTAGGCTTTTCAGATCCTAGACTAGACCATCATCCCCAGGAGAAAAGTAGCCCCAAATGCATGACTCTCTCAACCGTTTCTGAATTTTGGCCCACCATTTCTCCATTATCTTGTCTTTTGATGACTTTTGACATTTTAAAAGTTTGCTCACCTTTCCTCTGCTAGATGTTTGTTCCAAATCACTCATTTTATTATTACTGGAAGTGGAAGTATACAAAGTATTATTCTGTCACTTTTATTTTCAAATTTTCCTTTCATTTTATCAAAAAAATCACCTATTATCAGATTGATCCTCTTTAATATGTAAACCGTGTGGATTTTCAAAAACATTTCCTTGGAAAGGAGTTAAATAAAGAATCAAATAGTCTCATCTCTTAATACTCTCTTAAGCCACTGAGCATTTTCACAGATTGGTCGTTATGTCTTTTTATTTTCCTCTTCCTTTTCTGGATTGAGTCAACCCATTCACCGTCCTCCCTGAATCATCCTCCATAAGACAACGTACAATATTTGCTATATCAAGAGCAGGGTGAAAATAGGTGATAGATTTTTCTCAAAGAAGAAAAAAAATTCAAGGTTTTACAAGGGACTTATCCCTTCCCATAGTAATAACATTTTGTCTGTATCAGTACAGCCCTACTATTTGCCTTATTAAAGCAGAGAAAACGTGGGAAACACTTGCTGTTTCTGCTTATGGCCTTATCAATGGTTGCATCTGTTTTTTTGTGGATTCTTGGCATCCACGTTCTTGTGGATCTTGCAACACACACATTATGGTAGGTAGCAGCAGCACTATCAGTTTCAGACGCGTCCACACCAAAATGGAATAAAAAAGCAATCCAGTCAAAGAAAGGTTGAGGTCCTGTATTCCTCAAATTCGGTGTCCAGTACAAATCAGCCCAATTTCCTTTAAGTGCCTGCATTTTTAGCACACACATCGCTTCCATTCTGTAATTCTTTTTTTTTTCTTCCTGTATTGCAAGCTTCTCCGTTCTCTCCTTTATGGGATATTTTCTTGGTAGGTAGGTAGGAAGGTAGGTAAAGTCCGCTTTGGTTGAGTTTATTTGGGTTTGTGTAGCCTTTGAAGAAAAATAAATTCAAACTCTAGGGAGAAGGTAGTAGAGCTGGACTAGCAGTATAAAATTAGAGGGCTAACCAAAAGAGAATAGTGACTATACAAATACTGACTATCCAAACGAGAAAGAGACGACTTAAGGGGAAGTGCTGCCCTGCAAGAAATTCCGGGAATTGTCCAGAAGATCTAGAGGGTCAGAGACACACGCGCCAGGAAAGGCGCCTTTCATGCACGATCCTCTGGGGAAAACAGAGAAATATATATAGGGGCTCTCTGTCTTTGGAAGCATTTCGGTTCCAGGAACGGGGAGTTAAGGAATTCCTTTGGGACCGGCACATGTGAAATATGATCCAGGCTCTCAGCTTGGCACCAGGAACTTGCGTCCTAGGCAGGCAGAGAAGTGAAGAGTTTTCCTAGGAATTCTGGGAAGTGTAGTTTGGGAGCCCCATGTAGTCGGGTAACTTCCGCTCTAGGAGGCTGAGGCCGTCTCCCTGATCCCGTCGGGAATTCTGGGAAGCGTAGTCCAGGAGGTCTCTGTAGGCAGAGCCACTTCCACCCAAGATACGCTAGGCCACGGCCTTCTTTCCTCCCAGAAAGGTGACCCTCCCCGCTCTGCGTCCTGCTCCTTCCGTCCATACTGATAATCGTTTTGCTGGGGGCCAGTAGCAACTGGGCAGTAGCTCTAGGGGAGGAGAATCCACTTGCGGCGAAGGGTGGGATTTGTTTTCTTTGAATGTGCCTTCTGCAGTGTGGGGCAGCTGGCCGAACCCCACTTAGAGCCAGGGGTCCAGGATCCTACATCGCAGGGACTGGGGATCTCCTGGGTTCTGTACACCCCCAACCCTTTCCCCTGACCATCAGCCAGCTCTGCGATTTCCTAGCAGTATAATAAAAGGCGAGTATCTTAATCTCTCTGCCTATGTTTCTTTTTCTTTAAAATGGTGCTAGTATCTATCTAATGGAGTTCTTTTGAGAGTTAAATAAAAAGATTTGGAACAGAGCCTGACAGGTGGTAGAAGATGGACCTCTTGTTTTTAGCAGTTTTTAATTTTCTGAGAAGGACTCAGTTCCCTGAAAGCTTCTGTGAACCCAGGATGGGGTCAGAGCTCCAGCTGGAGAGTATCCCTGGCCCTTTTCTGATCACTGAGAGATTTTTCTTTAGGAGAGGATCACTCCGGGCTGTCTGGGCAGTCCACTGTAATTCATGCAGGAGTTCTGATTTCTTCCATCCTCCTTTCCTTCTTTAGCCTTGACTTCTTGTAAAAGGCTGCAGGGAGAAGGAGGGAATGACCCTTTGGCACTTGGCAGTGGAGTCTCACTTGAGTAGTACTTATCATCCTTTCTTCCCAGGGGAGACGATATTTCCTTCATTCATTAGCAAATTCTGCTCGAAGATACCCTGATATTTGTTCAATAAATGCAGAAATGGATGACGGAGTACTTGGGCATGAGTAATAACGATAGTATTTAAACATTGAGTGCTGTTCATTCTAAGCGTTTGATATTAATTAACATATTTAATCCTCACAAGAGCCCTTTGAGGCTGGGTTGGGTGCCACCATTCCCATCTTAAAGATAATCAAACAGTCACACAGCATAGGTGGTTTACCTTTAGGTCACCCAGGTGGTAAGAGCCTGAGCTGGGATTTGAATTCAGATAGTTTCCATCCATTGCCTTAGTTCTTGATGTGTTTAGTGTCAGGTTCAGAAGACATGTTTGGATTTTTCTAGAGGACAGTAAAAGCGAGATTAATGAGCTTTGAATTTTTTATTTTTTTTTTAGTTATCTGTAATTTAATTTTATTTGAAATATTTACAGTTCATATTCTGATTATATAAATGATTGCATATTGTAAAAGATTAAGAAAGTATAGAAAGATTAAAAGAAAAAATTTAATTATGCTAACCACAAGATATAACAATAACAATATTAATTCAATATTTTCCTCTTCCAGTAGACTTCTTTTTGGATTTTTACCCGTGTTTAACCAAATAGGCTTCATAGCTTTTATTTTTCCCTTAAGTTTTTACTATGGAAATGTATAAGCATAGCCAAATGTAATATGACTAAAATAATTCTGTGGAAGCATCTCCCAGCTTCAAGCTTTGTTAATATTTGCCAGTCTCTGATCAACTCTCTGCCCCTTTTTTTTGTTTCAGTATTTTAAACCAAATCTCTAACATTGACTTAGAATAATATTGTTTGACTGATTGTCATAATTGTCAAACATTGATGATCATAAATTGCTTGTATCCAAGACCGTGAAAGGGAAATGCCAGCAGCTACTCTAAGGTTTTCATTCGTTGCAGCTTACAGAATGGTCCTTACTTGAGGACGCTAGGGGACGCAAGAGAGTTTTACCTTGGAGAAGGATGGTGATGAATTTTTTGTTCCAGTGTAGAGTTTGCCTTGCTTAAGTTTTATAGCTCCTTGTTTCTTATTTCTCTTTATCTAAATTCATACTCTGAAAGTTCTTCTATTTCTGGGACCATGTCATATTTTTCTCTATGTGTCCAGCACATCGTACAAAGTTGTTAAGTGTTTATGGTTAGAGTAGCTACTCAACAGACAGCTGGCATCAAGGATTTGCAGTGTAGAATTGGAGCTAGGTATCAAAATAGAATAGAAATAACCCCTGGATAGATTCCTTAATCTCACTTAATATTGGTAGGTTATATAATCCACCAACTATTTCAGAATATTGAAGAGTTGAAGAGCAATGATTGGTTATGTTTTGATAATCTAAAAAAGATTCCTAAGAAACAAGTTGTTAGAAATGATAGCAACATTGATAGACCATGCCTTATAACTGAGATTCTGATTCCAGGTTTTTAAAACAGGTTTTTAAAAATTGTTTCCACAGTAAAATTGACTATTTTGTTATTTTTGGGGTACAATTCTTTACAACACAGGCATAGTTTGTGTAACGACTATCATAGTCAGAAAAAGAACATTTCCATTACCCCAAAAACTCTGCTCATGTCTTCCCTCATAATTACCCCTCACCATACCTGTAACCACTGGCAACTACCATAAGCACTAAAACTCTATAGCTTTGTCTTTTCGAGAATGTCATATAAATGGACTGACGCTATATGTAAGATTGAGACCGGATTCTTTTACATAGCAAATTGCTCTTGACATTCATCCAAGTTGTTATACGTATCAATGCTTCATTTCTGTTTACTTCTGGTTAACAGAAGTATCCAGTTTATGGATATATCATAGTTCATCTACTCACTGGCTGATCGACATTTTCCCCCACTTTTTGGCATTTCTGAATAGAGCTGATATAAACATTCATGTAAGGTTTTTTTTGCTTATTTCTGTAGGATACGAAGCCAGGAGTAGGGTTACTGGGTCATATGGGAAATGCATGTTTAACTTTATAAGAAACTGCCAAACTCTAGTAACTGTACCATTTTGCATTCTCACCAATGATGTAGAAATTTCCAGTTTATTTACATCTTCATCAGCACTTAGTATTTTCCTTATTTTTTTATTTTAGCCATTCTAAGCATTGTGAGTTTAATTTACATTTCCCTAATGGCTAATGGTGGTCAGCAGATATTACTTTTTTGTTGTTGTTTCTTTGCCATCCTTATATCTTCCTTGCGGAAGTGTCTGTATGCATGCTTTGCCCAGTTTTACAATGGGTTATATTTTTCCTATTGTTGATTTTTGAGAGCTATTTATATATTCTGACTATAAGTCCTTTGTTGGATGAGTGATTTGCAAATGTTTCTTCTCAGCCTGCAGCTTTTCTTTTCATTCTCTTAATAGTGTCTTTTGCAGAACAAAATTTCTAATTTTAATGACATCTGATTTATCAATGTTATCTTTTTTGAATTGTGCTTTTGATGTCATATCTAAGAAGTCTGCCTAGCCCCAGGTCATGAAGATTTTCTCTTGTTCTAGCAGTTTTATGGTTTTACACTTAAATCTGTGATCCATTGTGAGTTAACATTTTAACAATATGCGATGGTTAAGTTGGGGTTTATTTCTTTACATATGAATGACCAACCATCCCAACACTACTTATTTGGGTTTATTTTTGTACCAAGTTCTGCTAAATTGATCTATGTGTGTCTCTCTTCACCACTACCAAGATATCATTTTTACTGTAGCTTGATAGTAAATCTTAAGAAAGGATAGTTTGATTCCTCCAAATTTATTCTTTTTTTTCCAAAATTGTTTTTAGCTATTCTGGTTCCTTTGCCTTTCCATATGCATATTAGAATCGGCTTATTTATATCTACCAAAAATTCAGCTGGCATTTTCATTGACATTATGTTAAATCAGTAGATCTGTCTTTATCTCATTGAGTTTTCCAGTTCATTAATATAACAAGTCCCTTCATTTAAGTGTTCTTTATTTTCCTGCAATAGTGTTTCATGATTTTCTGCATACAGATTTATACATGTCTTGTTTAGACATATGCCTAAGTATAATCAGCCAACTGATCTTCGACAAAGTAAACAAAAACGTAAAGTGGGGAACGGACACCCTTTTCAACACATGATGTCGGGATAATTGGCGAGCCACATGTAGGGGAATAAAACTGCATTCTCATCTCTCACCTTATACAAAAATCTACTCAAGGTAGATTAAGAACTTAAACCCAATGCCTGAACTATAAAAATTCTAGAAGATAACACGGGATAAACCCTTCTAGACATTGGCATAGGAAAGGATTTCAAGACCAAGAACCCAAATGCAAATGTAATAAAAACAAAGATAAATAACTGGGACTTAATAAAACTAAAGAGCTCTTGCATGGCAAAGGGAGCAGTCAGCAGAGTAAATAGCCAACCCACAGAGTGGGACCCCTGACCCTGACCCCTAATCACTGACCCTAACCCTAACCCCTATCCCTAACCCTTAACCCTAACCCCTAACCACAACCCTTATCCTCACCCTAACCTAACCCTAACTCCTAATCCCTAACCCCTAACCTCTCTTAACCCCTAACTCTAAACGTTGACTCCTAACCCCTAACTCTGACCCCAACCCCTATCTCCAACCCCTAACCCTAAACTTAACCCCTAACCCCTAACCCTAACACCAACCTTAACCCTAGGTTCGTTACTACGTTTGTATTCACTATTTCAATGTTGATTATTATGACTGCTGTCTTAGGACTGCACGGCAGCGAGGGGATTGCGGATCTTATATTAATATTTTTGTATTGAGGCAGTGCATTAGCATTACAGGTGCTTGTTACATGAGGAATAGGGGTGTCATATTTTGGGTGTCATGTCTGCATTAAGAATGCTGCATTTGTCTTCCGAGGCAGCGGTGTGGATCTCGCACTGCGGCCGCCTCGCCTTGGCTGGGGAGAATCTCGGTGGGCAGGATTCAGAGGGGCTTTTGGTTTCCCGTTTTCCATACTGAACCCTTCTAACTGGTCTCTGACGCTGATTATTCAGGGCTACAAACAAGAAGGGTTTTATTCACCGTCGATGCGGCCCCGAGTTGTCCCAAAGCGAGGCAGTGCCCCCAAGGTCTGTGCTGAGCAGAACGCAGCTCCGCCCTCGCGGTGCCCCCGGCCCGCCCGCCCATATCTGTGCTGAGGAGAACACCGCTCCGCCTTCGCTGTATCTCCCAAGTATGTGCAGAGGAGAACTCCGCTCCGCCCTCGCGATGTTCTCCAGGTCTGTGCTGAGAAGAAAGCAGCTCCGCCCTCGCGAAGACCCAGCGCCGGCGCAGGTGCAGGGAGGCGCCCAGCAGCGGGGCAGGTGGCACCACCAGGGGGGTCCTCAGTCCTGGAGCGTACGCATTCCAGAGGCCACCCAGACCATTCCCCGCCGCCTGGGCGCCCAAGCAGCAGTCGCTCTCTGTGTGCAGGCAGCAGCTGCCTGACAACCCCCGAGCCCCTCGCGCTCCCAGCATCGCAGAACCAGGGCCAGGTTTCCCAGTGGCTGTGGCCAAACCAGGCATTCTGCCCGGCGTTAGCGGCTGCACAGGAGCGAGAACTGAGAACCCGCCGCTCAACTCCGCATGGGGTGACTGCCGGGTGCCCGTGCCAGCGGCCCCGATCTCCCTCAGGTGGAGGAGTGGGCGGGAGGCACGGCGTGGGGGCCCTCAGGCTGGGCGCGCGGGCGATCAAAATTAGATTTTGATTAAATCTAATTTACATGTATTTTATTTTGTTATCTGTGCTTTTCTGTCATATTTCAAAATACACTTAAAACTCAGAGGTCATAAAGGTTTACCTTGTGTTTTCTTCTAAGAGTTACATATTTTTAGTCCTTAAATTTAAGTCTTTTATTAATTTAAAATTAATTTTTGTGTATACTGCAAGGTAGGGGTCTAACTTCTCTCTTGTGCACTGACATCCAGCTGTTGAAGAGACTGTTCTTTCCTCCCTTGACTAGACTTGGCCACCTTGTTGAACAGTCATTGACCGTATATGTGAGCACTAATTTGTAGGATCTCAAATCTGTTCTATTCTATTGGTCTAAAAGTTTATTGGTCTTATGCCAGTACCACACTCTCTTAACTACTGTAGATTTGTAGTAGGCTGTGAAACTGAAAAATGTGAGTTTTCCAATATTCTTTTTCAAGACTGTTTTGTCTGTCAGATCCTTTGAGTTTTTGCATGATTTTAGAATAAGTTTCTCTGTTTCTGCAAAAATGCCTTTGGAATTTTGATGGTACTGCATTGAATCTGTAGATTACTTTAGATGGTATTGTCATCTTAACAATATTGTCTTACAACCCATGAACGCAGAATGTCTTTCCAGTTATTTCCACTCTCTTTAGTTTTTTTCAGCAAAGTTTTGTGTATACCATCATGGTTAGATTTATGCCTGAATAACTTATTCTTTGATGCTATTATAAATGGAATTTTTAAAAATGTTTTCATAGTTCTTTACAACTATACAGAAATATAGCTCCTTTGCCTATGTTTGTTTTGGATCCTGCCTCTTTTATTAGTTATAAATGGTTTTGTGTTTTGTTTGGAGCTTTATACACCTATGATCATGTGTAGATATAATTTTACTCCTATTTTTTATTTCTAATTTAGATGCTTTTTATTTCTTTGTCTTGCCTAATTGCTCTGGCTAGAACTGCCAGTGCTGCGTTGAATACAAGTGGCAAATACACCATCCTTGTCTTGTTCTAGATGTTAGGAAAACAGCTTTCAGTGTTTCATCATTGATCATGATATTAACTGTTGGTTTTTTATACATCCCTTTGTCATGTTGCAGAAGTTCCCTTCTATGCCTAGTTTATTGAGTATTTTTATTATAGAAAGGTGTTATATGTCATCAACATTTTGTCTGCATCAATTGAAATAATCACGTGCTTATTCATTTTACTGTGACAGTGTATTACACTGATTGATTTTTTATATATTGAGCCACCCTTGCATTTTGGGGATAAATCTCACAGGGTGATAGTTTACAATCCTTTGATTATACAATATTGCTGCTAGTATTTTGCTAGTATTGCTAGTATTTTGCTGAGATTTTTGCTTATATATTCATAAGGGATATAGTGCTGTAGTTCTCTCTTTTGTGCTCTCTTTGGCTTTGGTATAAGGATAATGCTGTTATCAAAAAATGAATTAGCAAATATTCCTTCTTCATATATTTTGTCAGAATAGTTTGAGAAGAAATGGGATTAATTCTTCTTTAAATGTTAGGTTGACTCAGCAGTTAATGCAGCTATTTGGTCATAAATGTTTATTTGTTAATCGCTTTGAAGTACTAATTCAATCTCCTAGGTTATAGGTCTATTCAGATTTTCTCTTTCTTCTTGAGCCACTTTGGTAGTTTGTGTCTTTCTAGCGATTCTTCCATTTCATCCAGGGCACCTAATTTTTTGTTAGACAGTTGTTCACAGTATACTCCTGTAATCCTTTTGTATTTCTGTAAAGTTGGTAGTAATGGCTCAGCTTTCATTTATTATTTTAATAATTAGTCTTCGATATTTTACTCAGTCAATATAGTGAAATGCTTGATCTTTCAAAGAATCTTTTTTGGGTCAAATAAATGTATATCTTCTGTGTATTGATTTATGTATTCCCCTATAATTTCTCCCTCTCTAAAATGGAAAATCAACTCTAATTCAACTGCTTTGCATGCAGTTTCTCAGGACTCCTTAAACCTGCGATTCCCTGGGCCACAGTCATTCATATAAGCTCAAAATAATCCTCTTTAAAATCCCTCAAAGAGTTTGGTTTCTCTTCTAAAATTTTGTAATGTAAATTATATGTAAATCATGGTGGTTGGCATTTTTCCACGCATCAGTAAGTTGTCTCACAGTGACCAAATGCAACTTGAAGAAAATAACTTGATATTATCTTCAAAATAATAGCAATCTCACTTCAGATGTTCTTTATCCAACATAGATTTAATACCTAAGAGATAACCTATAACATAAAGATTCATTAATTATGTCATCTTCTCCACCATTATCCATGATGATCACATACTTTGGAATTTATTCTATGGAGAATAGCCTAAAGTGAAGTCATAATAATGATCACATTGATATGCATTATCTAACCTTTCCTTTTTTTTTTTTTTTTTTGAGACGGAGTCTTGCTCTTGTTGCCCAGGCTGGAGTGCAATAGTGTGATCTCAGCTCACTGTAACCTCTGCCTCTGGTGTTCAAGTGATTCTCCTGCCTCAGCCTCTCAAGCACCTGGGATTGCAGGTGCACACCACCATACCTGGCTAATTTTTATATTTTTAGTAGAGACGTGGTTTTGCATGTTGGCCAGGCTGGTCTCGAATGCATTATGTGTCTTCTGAGAGTGGTCAGGTGATTCACTCTAGCTTAATTGTCACTTCTTACAGTGAGTGCTGAGGTTTGTATTCAGATTTTACATTTCGAATGTATTTATTAGGAGCTGATTACACTCGTTTACACGCTGACCAAACTATATGAATTCTATAAATTTTAATTCTATATGACTTCTCCAGGTACATATCATATTTTCCAAGACCCATGATTATTTTCATGGTGGAGCTACAAGATTCAGCAAATAGTCATATAGAATATACTTAAGTTCAAGATTGTGATAAAAGTAATAATTTTCTATTATGACATCTGCATACTTGCATGCAATATGTGTATGCAATACTTTAAATGTAAATACACTAAATTTTATCTATTATTTATCTGAAGCTCAAATTTAACTGTATCTTTTGTTATCTCTCAACTCCAGTCTATGGGAACCGTGGTGTTCTTCTGTCCAAGATTAGCTCCAACTACCTCCAGGGATCCATTGGAGAAAGACACCAGTTTTTGAGCCAACTACTACAATTCTTATAATGTGGATACCACTGTGTCTTAAAGTAAATTTTTTTCTTACTATTCTTGTATCCAAAATGAGAGTAAAACACAAACAATATGACTGTGCCGATACGTGTTGGTGGCACCTATTAATTATTTGGTTCTGGCACTGAAGATAAATAGGTGTATTTATGAGATTAATCTTTTAGCTCGAGAATAACAACCACTTAATAAAATATAAAATTTTCCTTTTCTAAACTCAAATTTAGATTAAATTTTTTTTTCAAGGTGATGGATTAGAGACTTTAAGCATGCTTCAGCCACATGGACATAGCACAATAGTGCATAAATGTCAACTCTCTGACCTTTAATTTAAGAAGTAGAATATCAATCCACCAGAATCATGAAGGAGACACCAGATCCCGGGAAGGAGAATGGAGGCAAACTGCCCCCATGATGGCATCCAACTAATAAAAGTGAGTGAAGTACCAGTAAGTAAAATATATTTTAATATATTCTAGATATGTATGCAATATATATATTCTAAATAGAAATGCAGCCAACATTGGAGCACACAGATTGGAACACACCTCAATGACAGTGTTAGACTGATCATTGATGCACAAAACTAATAAAGAAATTCTGCGTTTAAATTCAATGCTTGACCATTTGGAATTACAATACACTTCACTCATCAACCACAGAACATATACTGGAGTATCATCTGCGTGCAGATGGGTATACTGCTCAAAGTGATTTACAGATTCAATGCTTTTCCTATCCAACTACTAATGTCATTTTTCACAAAATAGAAACCATCTAAAATTTATATGGAACCTAAAAGAAGTCTGAATAGCCTAGCGAAAGCAATACTAAGGCTAGAGACATCATATTACATTACTTCAAACTATAATAGAAGACTATAGTAATCAAAACAACATGGTACTGTTAGAAAAACAGACACATAGACCAATGGAACAGACTAGAGTACTAGAAACTAAGTCCACATGCCTGCCACCATCACATCGTTAACAAAGTTGATAAAAGCCAGCAATGGGAAAAAGACGTTTTATTTAATAAATAATGCGGGGATAACTGGCTAGTCATAAGCAGAAGAATAAAACTAGACCCCCATATTTCACCAAATACAAAAATTAACTTGAGATGGATTAAAGAGTTAAATGTAAAATCTCAAGCTATAAAACACCTATGAAATACTTTTCTTGATAATGGCCTTGGCAAATAATTTATGGCTAAGTCCTCAAAAGCAATTGCACCTAAAACAAAAATTACAAGTGGGATTTAATTAAACTGAAAAACTTTTCCGCAACATGAGAAACTATCAAGGTAGTAAAGAGATAACCCACAGAATGAAAGAAAATATTCACAAACTACGCATCTAACAGAGGTTTATTATTCAGAACCTATAAGGAACTTAACAAATCAACAAGCAAGCAGCAAGTAACTCCATTAAAAAGTGGGCAACAGGACATGAACAGACACTTCTCAAAAGAAGACATACACACAAGCACCCAACAAACATATGTAAAAGTGCTCATCATCACTATTTATTAGAGAAATGCAAATCAAAACCGAAATGAAATACCATTTCACACCAGTAAGAATTTTTTTGAAAAGTCAAAAGAAAAACACATATCAGTGACGATTTAGAGAATAGAGAACACTCATACACTTTCTGAAGGAATGTAAATTAGTTCAGCCACTGTGGAAAGCAGGTTGGGGATTTCTTAAAGAACTGAGAGTTGAACTACCATTCAACCCAGTAACCCCATTACTGGGTATATACCCGAAAGAAAATAAATATCCTACCAAAAAGACACATGTAGCCGTATTTTTATCACAGCAATATTCACAATCACAAACACATAGACTTAACCCAGTCGTCCATCAGTGGTGGTCTGGATAAAGACTCATGGAACACTATACAGCCATAAAAAACTCAAAATTATGCCATTTGAAACAACATGGATGCATTGTTTCCAGCAAACTTATGCAAAAGCAAAAAAAAAAAAAAACCGCATGTTCTCTCTCATAAGTGGGAGCTAAATGCTGGGTACAGACGGTCATAATACAGAGGGGCGGGAGGGGCCGGGACTGGTGGCTCACGCCTGTAATCCCAACACTTTGGGAGGCCAAGGTGAGCGGATCACCCGTGGTCAGCAGTTTGACACCAGGCTGGCCAACGTGGTGAAACCCCACCTCTAATGAAAACACAAAAATTAACCGGGCATCGTGGCTGGAGCCTGTAATCCCAGCTACTCGCGGGTCTGAGGCGGAGAGTCACTTGAGCCCGGGGGGCGGAGGTTGTAGTGAACAAAGATTGCGTCACATCACTCCAGCCTGGGCGACGGAACAAACTCTGTCTCAAAAACAAACAAACAAACAAAAAACAAAGAGGGAGGAGGGAGGAGATACAGATTGATTAAAACTACCTATTGGTTAGTGTCCTCTCTACCTCGGTAATGAATTCATTCATTTAATTCATAATTCATTCGTTCAATTCATAATTCAGTTCCCCCTGAGAAAAAAATATTCACTTGTCATTAAAATCTCTCTGCATCTTACTGATTTCAGATAGAAGTTAAATTTCACCTTAATAATAGCAACAAAAGAAGTACTTAAACTGAAAAAACTAATAAACGTTTGCTCAAATTTACTGACAGAGTCATGGGTACTTCATATAATGTAACATTCTACCAGTTTTAAGTAAAATAAATAAGGAAACAATCTTAATTCCATCGCCTACCGGGAGGGACGTGCCCCCGCTCCCAGGTGAGTGGGACCCTGCGCTCTGGGCGGGTTGCGCCACGGACTCTGACACCTCTTGTTGGCAGCGTCGCCGTTGCAGGCACAGGGCAGGCATTGGGGGGCAGGCAGCAGGCCAGGCCCAGGCGACTCCATTGCCAGGGGCTGGGCAGGTGCGGAGAGGGGCGGAGCTGTGCTGCCCTGGGTGAGGGAGCTTCCCGGTCTGGAAGTTCGCCACCCCTGCCCCAGGAGGGCGCTGCAGGAGCTGGGTGGGGAAGGGGAGGGACGAGGGGACGCAGGCCAGGCCAGGTGGCCCCTTAGACCTGGGTGATGCAGGAGGGGCTGTGGGAGACCAGAGAGAACCCGGAGCAGAAACCGGGAACTGATACCTCTGGCTGAATATTTGTCCTCTGGCTGAAGTTTGAAAGTCAGTTATTTCATTAAAGTTTAATTTTATTATAAAAATAACAACTATTAAAAATTCCCTGTAGTCACTGGAATGATGAATTTTGGTGCAGTTTCAGCATAACAATCTTTGGAGTTCTTAGATATTCTAATTATTCAAATTGCAGTCATGTTTCAAAATATATGCCGTATATTTTTATGGCATCCACCCCTGTGTCGCTGTGTCCCGCATCTGCCTCTGTGTCCCTGCTGGCTGAGGAAACGAGCTTCTTCCTCCTTCCGCAGACTCGGATCAGGCCGTCCTCCCTCCGGCGCCTGAGGCGGTCATGGGGACAGACTGCCCTCGAATAGCCCGAGAACGCCCGGCCTGTGCCCTGTGCTCGGCGTGGTGTCCTGGCTCGTGCGCCTCAGAGCACACGTGCGACAGGTGTGGATGGACCCAGCACCAGTAAGCAGTGAGCGGATGGATGCTCCAGGGATGTGGGGCTGCTGGCATTCAAGAACCCATTGCCAAATTCCATGGCATAATTTTGAATATTTTTCCCTTATATTTTTGTGTAAGGCTTTCAGACTTACACATTTTCAGTTTTTAAAAAAATATAGTATAAACTACAATTCTGACTTCTATATTTTACCTGTTGATAGCAAGTCTTCATACCGTTTTTTGTTAAAGGGGGCTATTCCTCTCCATAGGTTGGCCTTTGTACACTTGTTGAAGATCATTTTGACCATATATACAAGGCTTATATGGAGAGGGGTGTCTCTATTATTTACTATGTCTACATGTCTTGATTTAATACGTTTCTTTTTAGATTTTCTCCTTTTTACTTTTTGAGACAGGTTCTCTGTCATCCAGGCTGGGGCGCACCGGTGCAACCATGGCTCACTGCAGCCTTGCTCTCCCAGGCTAAAACAATCCTCTCACCTCAGCCTCTGGAATAGCTGAGACTACAGGTTCATGTCGCATTGCCAGGTTAATTTTAATTTTCATTTTTTTTGTAGCGATGGGTGTTCTCACTATGATGCCCAGTGTGGTTTGAACTCCTGGGTTCAAGCAATCCTCCTACCTCAGCCTCACAAAGTGCTGAGGTTACACGTATAAGCCATAGAACCTGGCCACAAAATACCACATTTGAAAAGAGTTCAACAGCACTACAATTAGTTTTTGATTTAAAAATTGTGAGGACTCCCCACTTGACATGCTTTTACAAGTTTAATTGGCTATTTTCAGTCTTGAGATATCATATGTTTTAGAATTTTGTATTTCTGCAAGTAAATATTGTTATGATTTATATAGCTATTGCATTTAATCTGTTGTTGATTTCATTAGTATAGACAAGAATATTGTTTTCTAATTTATGAATATGGGATATCTTTTCAATTCTCTAATCTATAAATATAGAATATCTTCCCCATTCTTTGTGACTTTTCTTCAGCAACATCTTGCAACTTCTAGTATACTAGTCTTACATCTCTTTGCTTGTTTATTCCAAAGTCTATTCTTCTTAATGCTATTTTCAATGGAATTTTAAAAACTTGCATTATACACTGTAATGAAGAGAAACTCACTTAATTTTGTATTCTGCAATTTTGCTAAATGCAACTATTAGTTCTAAAATGTATTGTTTTCAGCATATAGGATTTTTTGTATATAACATCATATCATAAGTAACAGGAAATTTTACTTCTTCCTTTAGAATGTGGATCTTTTCTTTTTTTCATTGCCTAGTTGTTTTGCCAGGACCTTCACTGCTATTTTTGAATATATGTGGCAACAGTGAATATCTTGCCTTATAATTAATCTTACAGGACAAACTTTCCACACTTCAGAATTCAGTATAATATTCGTGATGATTGTTTTTGTTTTTTTGTTTTTGTTTTTGTTTTTTTGAGCTAGAATCTTGCTCTGTCACCCAGGCTGGAGTGCAGTGGCATGATCTGGGCTCGGCTCACTGCAACCTCCACCTCCCGAGTTCAAGCTATTCTCATGCCTCAGCCTCCCTGATAGCTGGGACTACAGGCAAACACCACAACGTCCAGCTAATGTTAACATTTTCTGTAGAGACAGGGATTCACCATGTTGGTCAGGCTGGTCTGGAACTCCTGACCAAAAATCATCCACCCACCTCAGCCACCCAAATTGTTGGGACTATAGGCATGAGTTGTTGAACTCAGTTGGTGATGAGTTATTTACATATCTTTTGTTATGTTAGTTTCTTTTTATTTCTAGTTTATTGAGTGTTTTTTATCTTGAAAGATGATTAATATTGTCAATTGACATTTCTGCATTATTTGAGATGATTGTGTGGTTTATATCTTTACTCTGTTAATATGATATATTAAATTGATTGATTTAAACTCTCATTCCAATATGGCCAAATAGAAAGAGCTCTCGTCTGCAGCTCCCAGTGTGATCAATACAAGATGGGTGATTTCTGCATTTCCAACTGAGATACCTGATTCATCTCATTGGGACTGGTTGGACAGTGAGTTCATCTCATGGAGGGTGAACTGAAGCAGGGCAGGGCATCAACTCACCCAGGAAGAGCAAGGGGTTTGGGGGATTTTCCTTTCCTAGCCAAGGGAAGGCATGACAGACTGTACCTGGAAAAACAGGACACTCTCACCCAAATACTGCACTTTTCGCACAGTCTTAGCACCTGGCAGACCAGGAGATTCTCTCCTGTGCCTGGTTCATTGGGTCCCACAACCATAGAGCCTTGCTCACTGCTAGCACAGCAGTCTGAGTTTAACCTTCATGCTGCAGCTGAGCAGGTGGAGGTGAATCCGCAATTTTTGAGGCCCGAGTAGGTAAACAAAGTGGCCAGGAAGCTTGAACAGGGTAAAGCCACTCTCAGCTCAGCAAGGCCTACTGCCTTTATAAATTCCACCTCTGTGGGCAGAGCATAGCTGAATAAAAGGCAGCAGAAACTTCTGCAGACTTAAACGTCCCATCTGACAGCTCTGAAGAGAGCAGTGGTTCTCCTGACATGGTGTTTGAGCTCTGAGAATGGACATACTGCCTCCTCAAGTGGGTCCCTGAACCCCATGTAGCCTAACTGGGAGACACCTCCTAGTAAGGGCCAACAGACACCTCATACAGGTGAGAGACCTTCTTCAATGAAGCTTCCAGGAAAGGATAAAGCAGCAATATTTGCTGTTCTGCAGCCTCCTTTGTTGATACCCAGGAAAACAGGGTCTGGAGTGGATCTCCAGTGAACTCCAACAGACCTGCAGCTGAGGGACCTGACTGTTAGAAGGAAAACTAACAAACAGAAAGGAATAGCAGCAGCATAAACAAAAAGGACATCCACACCAAAACCCCATCTATGGGTTACCAACATCAAAGACCAAAGGTAGATAAAACCACAAAGATGGGAAAAAACCAGAGCAGAAAAGCTGAAAATCCTAAAAACCAGACCAACTCTTTTCCTCCAAAGGATTGCAGCTCATCACCAGCAACGGAACAAAGCTGGGGGGAGAGTGACTTTGACGAGTTGACAGAAGGAGACTTCAGAAGGCTGGTAACAACAAACTTCTCCGAGCTAAAGGAGCATGTTCGAACACATCGTAAGGAAGCTAAAAACCTTGAAAAAAGGTCAGATAATGGCTAATTAGAATAAGCAGTGTAGAGAATACCTTAAATGACTTTATGGGGCTGATAACCATGGCACAAGAGCTTTGTGACACATGTACAACTTCAATAGCTGATTCAATCCAGTGGAAGAAAAGATATCAGAGATTGAAGATCAAATTAATAAAATAATGTGAGAAGACAAGTTTAGAGAAAAAAGAGTGAAAAGAAATGAACAAAGCCACCAGGAAAAATGGGAATATGTGAAAAGACCAAATCTACGTTTGCTTGATGTTCCTCAATGTGACAGAGAGAATGGAACCAAGTTGGAAAACACTCCTTAGGATATTATTCAGGAGAATTTTCCCAATGTAGCAAGGCAGGCCAACCTTCAAATTCAGGAAATACAGAGAACACCACAAAGATACTTCTGGATAAGAGGAACCCCAAGATACTAATTGTCAGATTCACCAGGGTTGAAATGAAGGAAAAAATGTTAAGGGCAGCCAGAGAGAAAGGTCGGGCTACCTACAAGAGGAAACCCATCAGACTAACAGCAGATCTCTCAGCAGAAACCCTAGAAGCCAGAAGAGAGTGGGGGTCAATATTCAACATTCTTAAAGAAAATAATTTTCAGCCCAGAATTTCACATCCAGCTAAACTGAGCTTCATAAGTGAAGGAGAAATAAAATCCTTTACAGACAAGCAAATGCTGAGAGATTTTGACACCCCCTGGCCTGCTTTAAAAGAGCTCCTGAAGGAAGCACTAAGCATGGAAAGGAACTACTGGTACCAGCCACTGCAAAAAATATGCCAAATTGTAAATACCATCGATACAATGAAGAAGCTACATCAATTAACGGGAAAAACAGTGAGCTAACATAACAATGACAGGATCAAATTCACACATAACAATATTGACCTTAAATGTAAATGGGCTAAATGCCTCAATAAAAAGACATAGACTGTCAAATTTGATAAAGGGTCAAGACCCATCAGTGTGCTGTATTCAGGAGACCCATCTCACATTTAGAGACACACATAGGCTCAAAATAAAGGGATGGAGGAAGTTCGACCAAGCAAATGGAAAGCAAAACAAATTAAAAATTAAACAAAAGCAGGGGTTGCAATCCTAGTCTCTGATAAAACAGAATTTAAACCAACAAAGATCAAAAGACACAAAGCAGGCCATTAAATAATGGTAAAAGGATCAATTCAGCAAGAAGAGCTAACTACCCTAAATATATATGCACCCAATACAGGAGCACCCAGATTCATAAAGTAAGTCCTCAGATATCTACACACAGACTTAGACTACCTCAGAATAATAATGGGAGACTTTAACACTCCACTGTCAATATTAGACAGATCAACAAGACAGAAGGTTAACAAGGATATCCAGGACTTGAACTAAGCTCTGCACCAAGCAGACCTAATAGAAATCTACAGAACTCTCCACAAGATACCAACAGAATAAACATTCTTCTTAGCACCACATTGCACTTATTCTAAAATTGATCACATAATTGGAAGTAAGCCCTCCTCATCAAATGTAAAAGAACAGATATCACAACAAACTGTCTCTCAGATCACAGTGTAATCAAATTAGAACTTAGGATTAAGAAACTCACTCATAACAGCACAAATACATGGAAACAGAACAACCTGCTCCAGAATGGCTACTGGGTAAATAACAAAATGAAGGCAAAAATAAAGATGTTCTTTGAAACCAGTGAGAACAATGACAAAAAACACCAGAATCCCTGGGACACATCTAAAACAGTGTGTAGAGGGAAATTTATAGCACTAAATGCCCACAAGAGAAAGGAGGAAAGATCTAAAATCGACAGCTCCACATCACAATTAAAAGAACTAGAGAAACAAGAGCAAACAAACTCAAAAGCAAGCAAAAGGCAAGAAAGATAAGAGCAGAACTAAAGGAGATAGAGACACAAAAAAACCCTTAAAAAATCATGAATTTAGGAGGTGATTTTTTGAGAAGATCAATAAAATTGGTAGACCACTAGAAAGACTAATAAAGAGGAAAAAAGACAAGAATCAAATAGACACAATAAAAAATAATAAATGGTATATCATCACAGATCTCATAGAAATAGAAACTACCATCAGATAATACTATAAACTCCTCTATGCAAATAAACTAGAAAGTCTAGAAGAAATGGATAAATTCCTGGACACATACACCCTCCCAAGATTAAACCAGGAAGAAGTTGAATCTCTGAATAGACCAATAACAGGCTCTGAAATTGAGGCAATAATGAATAGCATACCAACCAAAAAAAATCCACGACCAGATGGATTCAAGAGTGAATCCTACCAGAGGTACAAAAAGGAGCTGGTACCATACCATTCCTTCTGAAACTATTCCAATCATTAGAAAAAGAGGAAATTCTCCCTAATTCATTTTATGGGACCAGTATCATGCTGATACCAAACCCTTGCAGAGACAAAACAAAAAAAGAGAATTGTAGACCAATATCGTTTATGAACATCGATGTGAAAATCCCCAATAAAATACTGGCAAATGGAATCCAACAGCACATCAAAAAGCTTCTCCACCACGATCAAGTAGTCTTCATCCCTGGAATGCAAGGCTGGTGCAACCTACACTAATTAATAAATATAATCCATCACATAAACAGAATCAATGACAAAAACCACATGACTATCTCCATAGATATAGAAAAGGCCTTTGACAAAATTCACAGTCTTTCCTTATGAAAACTCTCAATAAACTACATATTGATCAAATGTATCTCAAAATAATAACAGCTATTTATGACAAACCCACAGCCAATGTCATACTAAATCAGTAAAACTGGAACCATTCCCTTTCAAAACTGACACCAGACAAGAATGCCCTCTCTCACCTCTCCTATTCAAAATAGTGTTGGCAATTCTGGCCAGAGCAATCAGGCAAGAGAAAGAAACAAATGTATTCAATTAGGAAGTCAAATTATCTCTATTTGCAGATGACATGATTGTATATTTAGAAAACCTCATCGTCTCAGCCCAAAATCTCCTTAAGCCGATAAGCAACTTTAGCAAAGTCTCAGGATAAGAAATCAATATGCAAAACCCACAAGCATTTCTATACACCAATAACAGACAGAGAACCAAATCATGAGTGAATTCCCATATACAATTGCTACAAAGAGAATAAAATACCTTGGAATACATCTTACAAGGGATGTGAAGGACCTCTTCAAGGAAAACTACAAATCACTGCTCAACGAAATAAAAGAGGATACAAACAAACGGAAGGACATTCCATGCTCATGGATAGGAAGAAGCAATATAGTGAAAATGGTCATACAGCCCTAGGTAATTTATAGATTCAATGGCATCCCCATCAAGCTACCAATGACTTTCTTCACAGAATTAGAAAATACTACTTTAAAGTTCATATGGAACCAAAAAAGAGCCCATTTCACCAGGAAAATCTAAGCAAAAGAACAAAGCTGGAGGCATCACACTACCTGACTTCAATTTATACTACAAGGCTACAGTAACCAAATAGCATGGTACTGATATCAAAACAGATCTATAGACCAATGGAACAGAACAGAGGCCTCAGAAATAACACCACACGTCTACAACCATCTGATCTTTGACAAACCCGACAAAAACAAGCAATGGAGAAAGGATTCCCTATTTAATAAATGGTGCTGGGAAAAGTGGCTGGCCATAGATAGAAACCTGAAACTGGATCCCTTTCTTACACCTTATACACAAATTAATTCAACAGGGATTAAATACTTAAATGTTAGTCCTAAAACCATAAAAACCCTAGAAGAAATTCTAAGCTACACCATTCAGGAAATAGGCATGGGCAAAGATTTCATGACTAAAACACAAAAAGCAATGGCAACAAAAGCCAGAATAGACAAATCAGATATAACTAAACTAAAGTGATTCTGCACAGCAAGAGAAACTACCACCAGCGTGAACAGACAACCTACAGAATGGGAGAAAATTGTTGGCAATCTATCCATCTAACAAAGGGCTAATATCCAGAATCTACAAAAAACTTAAACAAATTTACAAGAAAAAAACACCATCAAAAAGTGGGCAAAGGATATGGACAGACACTTCTCAAAAGAAGACTTCTATGCAGCCAACAGACACATGAGAAAATTCTCATCATCACTGGTCTTCAGAGAAATGCAAATCAAAACCACAATGAGATACAATCTCACATCAGTTAGAATGGCGATTATTTGAAAGTCAGGAAACAACAGGTGCTGGAGAGGTTGTGGAAAAATAGGAAGGCTTTTACACTGTTGGTGAGATTGTAAATTAGTTCCATCATTGTGGAAGACAGTGTGGCCATTCCTCCAGGATCTAGAACTAGAAATACCATCTGACCCAGCGATCCCATTACTGGGTATATACTCAAAGGATTATAAATCATGCCACTATAAAGACAAATGCACACGTATGTTTATTGCAGCACTATTCACAATAGCAAGGACTTGGAACCAACCCAAATGTCCATCAATGGTAGAACTGATTAAGAAAATGCAGCAAGTATATACCATGGAATAGTATGCAGCCATAAAAACGGATGAGTTTTTGTCCTTTCCGGGGACTTGGATGAAGCCAGACACCATCATTTTCACAAACTATCACAAGGACATATAACCAAACACCACACGTTCTCACTCATAGGTGGGAATTTAACAATGAGAACACTTGGACACAAGGCAGGTAACGTCACACAACGGGGCCTGTCAGGGGCTGGAGGGCTAGAGGAGAGATAGCAGTAGGAGAAATATCTAATGTAAATGATGAGTTGATGGGTGCAGCAAAACAACATGGCACCTGTAAACCTATGTAACAAACCTGCACGTTGTCCACATGTACCCTAGAACTTAAAGTATAATAATAATAAAAAAATAGATTGATTTACATGTGTTGAGCAATACTTACATTGGAGAGATAACTCCTTCTTCGTCATGGTGTATAATCCTTGCAGTATGTCATTGAATTTGGTGTTCTAATGTTCCGAGGAGAATTTTTACATCAATAGTCAACAGGAAAATTGATTTGTAGTTGTATTTTTTCCCCTTAGTGTCTTTGTAGGGTTCGGTGTTGTCTTAATGCTGGGCTCAAAAAATAAGTTGGAAATTGTTTTCTCTTTTTCATTTTTCTGAAGTAGTTTAAGAAGAGTTGGCGTTAACCCTGCTTTAACATTTTGAAAAAAAAAAAAATTTAATGAAGTGATCTGGGCCTGGGCTTTTTGAGGGGAGGTTGTTGTTACTACTTATATGCCTATTCAGATTTTTTTATGGTTTATTTTTAGTATAATCTATATTTCCAGACATTTGTCTATATCTCTTAGCCTATCACATTTTTTTGGCATATACTTGGAATTAAACTTTTATAATCTCTTCTTTTCCTACTTTTATGGCTTCAGTAGTAATAGCTCCTCTTTTATTTCTGAATTTAATTATTTGAGATATCTTCTTTTTTTCTTTTAATCTAACTGATTGTCAGTTTTCTTAATCTTGTCAATAAAACCAAATTTTAATTGATTTTTCTATGGCTTTTAATTGTTATTTATTTATAACTACTGAAATTTTTATTCTTTACTTATGTTTGGTTACATTTACTAGTTGATTTAGATAGATTTTTTTAAATGTACACATTTACTACTACAATTGAATACAAGCTTTAGATGTATTCAATAATTTTGTTATGCTTTGTCTCCAGTTATGCTGAAATTTTCACTGTGATTTCTTCTTTAAACCATAATGTTGTTTAGGAGCATGTTACTTGGTTTTTATGTATTTACAAATTTTTAAATTTTTCTTCTGGTATTCACTTCTAGTTCCATTCCATTTTAATTGTAAATCATACTTCGTATGATTTTAATTTTCTTGAATTGATTTCTTTGTGGTCTGATTTGTGATATAGTCTCAAGAATGTTCCATGTGCGCACCAGAAGCATGTGCATTCTGTTGTTGAGAAGACCGCTTCTAAAATTCTGTTGGATTTGGTTGAATCACTCCTTGCTCAATCCTCTGTCTTCATTTGGTCTGCCAGGTTGTCCTCTCCGTTATTAAAGTCTCCTATCATTTTCGTGGTGGTCTCTATTCCTCCCTTTATTTTTATTTATAATTTTGTTTTTTACACAGACGAAGTGTTGCTGTCTTGCCCAGGTTAGTCTCAACTCCTGGGCTCAAACCATCTTCCTGCCTCAGCCCCCGCCAAGATGTAGGGATTACAAACAGGCGTGAGCCACTGTACTCAGCCTATTTCTCCTTTTAATTCTTTCATTATTTGTGTTATGTGTTTGGAATAATTGCTGATACATGTGCATATTTTAATTATGATATCTTCTTGGAGATTTATCTTTATTGTATAATGTCTGTGTTTGTCTTTATGACAGTTTTTTGCTTAAAGTCTAATCATCTAATGTAAATGTGACCAACTTTGTTCTATTTTGGTTGCTATTTAGGATGATTTGTTGACCATATAGAATATAATTTTCCATCCCTGCACTTTCAATCCATGTTTATCATTAAATAAACAGAATTTGTTTGATTTTATATTTTTATTTTTATAAACAATTTATAAACAGAATTTATTTGATTTTATATTTTTATTTTTGTAAACAATTTATAACCAGAATTTATTTGATTTTATATTTTTATTTTTTCAGTGACCTTGTGTCTGTTACTGGAGAATTTAACATTGTTACATATAAGGTTATTATTTGCAGTTAAGGAGTTACTACTGCCATTTTGTTAATTATATTGTGTTTCTTTTGTCGTTCTTTTATTTATTTTATTTCTTGCTGTGTTCCTTTTTGTTTAATTAATTTTTGTACTAATATGTTTTTATTTCTTTTTCTTTTGTCTACATTCTGCATGTATTATCTTTGTGACTACTATGCAGATTACATGAAACGTCTCAAAGTTATAACAATCTAGTTTAATCTGATGTTATCTCCAGCAGCATATAATAACTCCAGTCTTTTACGTGACTGTCTTTCCCAACACACACATTGTTCTTGATGTCACAAATTAGGCCTTTTTTTATGATGTATTCTTTAACATGTATATAAAATATTTTTGTACATTTTGTGTCAAATTCTATAAGGGAATTAAAATTACTTACCAACATCACAATAATACAGGATGCTATATTTCTCTATATATTTGCTTTACAACAGAGTTTTATGGTATTGTATGGCTTTTTTGGTACTCTCATTTTTTAATCTCAAAGGACTTTCCAGAACTTCTTGAAGAACAAATCTAGTGGTCATAAACTCCTTCAGCTTCTGTTTATCTGAATAAATCTTAATTTCACCTTCATGATTCAGTGAGAGTTTTGCCATATATAATGTCCTTGGTTGGTAATTTTTCTCTTTTTTTTTTGAACTTGAGTGTATCATCCCAAATTCTGAACTGCAAAATATCTTTAAAGACATCTGTTGATAGAATTAGTGGGCCTAAATTTTATGTGTTTAATCTTCTTTCTCTTGAAATTTTTGAAGTTTTTTCTTTGAGATATTTAACAGTTTTATATTGTGTCTCACTTTGGTTTTCTTTAAATTTATGCTGGTCAAAGTCCACTAAAGTTCTTGAGTGTGTTTGTCCATTTCTTTTTTCAAATTTGAGCAGTATTTGTCTGTTAATTTTGTTTGTTTATTTATTTATTTTGAGATGGATTCTCACTCTATTGCCCAGACTAGAGTGCAGTGTTGTGATCTCAGCTCATTGCAACCTCTGCCACCCAGGCTAGAGTGATTCTCTTGCCTCAGCCTCCCAAGTAGCTTGGACCAAAGGTGAGTGCCACTAGGCTTGGCTAATTTTTGTATTTTTTTTTTTTTTTGTAGAGACGGGATTTCACTATATTGCCAGGTGGATCTTGAACTCTTGATCTCAACTGATCCACCTGCCTTGGTCTCCCAAACTGCTGGGATTACAGGTATGAGACACCGTGCATGGCCTGCCTTTTGTATTTTTAATAACACACTTGGGACTTGTTATTTATTGCTACTTGCCTATTTCTCCCTTTTGAAACAGCAATGTCTGTCCTTTGCCTTTCCCACCAGTGTATTTCAAAAACACACAACATGTTAGATTTCATAGATCCACAGCTAAAGAAAAAATTGCATTAGAATGAATTATACCTTGACTTTCACCCATATGAGGTTTGGACAAGACTTTGAAGTTAGATTTTAAAGTTGATTCTGGAGAGAGTTTAGAATTATAGAATCTAGTAGATGGAATGTTTGTATTTTGTGTGGAATTAAAAATAAATTGGGGACATAAGGCATAGTTTTCATGTTTTTATATCCCTTAAAACTTTATGTTGAAAATTAATCCCCAAAGCAGCAGTATTGGGAGGTGTGGTTTTTCGGGATGTGTTTAGGTCAGCAGTGCTCTATGCTAATAAATAGATTACTGCTCTTATTAAAACGTTGGATGAAGGAAGCTCGGACAATTACACATTATAACTTCTCTCCACCTCGCATTAATTCGTAGAGTGAAAAAAACTGACCAATGGATTGTCTACTTATCTCCAGTCGTTCACATTTTTATAGAACTTAACCTAACACTGTAACAAGTGTGCAGATACAAATGTTCATAAGTCATTGTCCATGATCTTGTGTAATTTAAGAGAAGATATAACAATAAATTAAAAACTTCCAGGACACATGGCACTTACAACTGTTCAGGAAATGTGAAGATAATAAAAGTACAAAAAGAGGGGGCTTCAGTGGCATCATTGCATGATTGATGTTTATGGGAAGTGAAGGAAAGAGCAGGCTGGGGGGATGGTTCACATAGGGTTTCTAGGGATGACTCAGGACTTTTTGATTGAGGTAACCATGATGGTCGGCACTGACGAGAGTGTGGTCTTGGTTGACATAATCACAGAGATTTTCTAAGAAGAGACTTTGTTTGCTGTCCTGTTTGTTTTTCCAGATATGCATTTACTTTTCTGATAAAGGGCACATCTTCAAATAATAGTGCTATAAAAGTGCTTTTCTCTGTCATATTCCCTCCTGTCTTCTGGATTTTTGCCTGTTTTTTGGGTTGCAGGTGCAGGTACTGTCAAATGAGCATCAGTAACTAGGCCTTCATATAAATAGTGATGCTCCTACCTTGACAAACTTGTTCTCTACAGACATAAATTGGGAAGATGTTCTCTAGAGTGGCCTCAAATAGAAGCCTGCTGTTTATCTTAACATGATAATGAGCAGCTTCTTCCCATGCACCACCTGCTCTTTGAACATACTACAAACCATTGCCATTAATCCCAGAACCTACTGGTTGGTGAATTTCAAACTCACTCATTTTAGTTATACAGTATGTGTTTTCTTCCTCTCATGGATTACCAACTTCTGTATTAGTAGTGACTGGCTCTACACCACTAAAGCTACATCAAATGTAACCTGGGCAAGAATTATTTTTCTTATTTATTCATCTGTTACCAAATTTACTCTTTTAATTAATACAACGCTTGGGATAACATTTTCTTTTATTCATCCATAAATGTGCTTCATATGGATATATCACACATGGTGTGTAATTTGACACAGTGTTAATATTGTTTCAATCTTTGTACATTGATTTTGTATCCTGAGACATTGCTGAAGTCGCTTATCAGCTTAAGGAGATTTTGGGCTGAGACAATGGGGTTTTCTAGATATACAATCATGTCATCTGCAAACAGGGAAAATTTGACTTCCTCTTTTCCTAATTGAATACACTTTAATTTCCTTCTCCTTCCTAATTGCCCTGGCCAGAACTTCCAACACTATGTTGAATAAGAGTGGTGAGAGAGGGCATCCCTGTCTTGTGCCAGTTTTCAAAGGGAATGCTTCCAGTTTTTGCCCATTCTGTATGATATTGGCTGTGGGTTTGTCATAGATAGCTGTTATTATTTTGAGATACATCCCATCAATACCTAATTTATTGAGAGTTTTTAGCATGAAGGGTTGTTGAATTTTGTCAAAGGCCTTTTATGCATCTATTGAGATAATCATGTGGTTTTTCTCTTTTACACAAATAACAGACAAACAGAGAGCCAAATCATAAGTGAACTCCTATTCACAATTGCTTCAAATAGAATAAAATACCTAGGAATCCAACTTACAAGGGATGTGAAGGACCTCTTCAAGGAGAACTACAAACCACTGCTCAAGGAAATAAAAGAGGATACAAACAAATGGAAGAACATTCCATGCTCATGGGTAGGAAGAATCAATATTGTGAAAATGGCCATACTGCCCAAGGTAATTTACAGATTCAATGCCATCCCCATCAAGCTACCAATGACTTTCCTCACAGAATTGGAAAAATCTACTTTAAAGTTCATATGGAACCAAAAAAGATCCCACATCACCAAGTCAACCCTAAGCCAAAAGAACAAAGCTGGAGGCATCACGCTACCTGACTTCAAACTATACTACAAGGCTACAGTAACCAAAACAGCATGGCACTAGTACCAAAACAGAGATATATATCAATGGAACAGAACAGAGCCATCAAAAATAACACCACATATCTACAACTATCTGATCTTTGACAAACCTGAGAAAAACAAGAAATGGGGAAAGGATTCCCTATTTAATAAATGGTGCTGGGAAAACTGGCTAGCCATATGTAGAAAGCTGAAACTGGATACCTTCCTTACACCTTATACAAAAATCAATTCAAGATGTATTAAAGACTTAAACGTTAGACCTAAAACCATAAAAACCCTAGAAGAAAACCTAGGCATTACCATTCAGGACATAGGCATGGGCAAGGACTTCATGTCTAAAACACCAAAAGCAATGGCAACAAAAGCCAAAATTGACAAATGGGATCTAATTAAACTAAAGAGCTTCTGCACAGCAAAAGAAACTACCATCAGAGTGAACAGGCAGCCTAAAAAATGGGAGAAAATTTTTGCAACCTACTCATCTGACAAAGGGCTAATATCCAGAATCTACAATGAACTCAAACAAATTTACAAGAAAAAAAACAAACAACCCCATCAAAAAGTGGGTGAAGGACATGAACAGACACTTCTCAAAAGAAGACATTTATGCAGCCAAAAAACACATGAAAAGATGCTCACCATCACTGGCCATCAGAGAAATGCAAATCAAAACCACAATGAGATACCATCTCACACCAGTGAGAATGGCAATCATTAAAAAGTCAGGAAACAACAGGTGCTGGAAAGGATGTGGAGAAATAGGAACACTTTTACACTGTTGGTGGGACTGTAAACTAGTTCAACCCTTGTGGAAGTCGGTGTGGCGATTCCTCAGGGATCTAGAACTACAAATTCCATTTGGCCCAGCAATCCCATTACTGGGTATATACCCAAAGGACTATAAATCATGCTGCTATAAAGACACATGCACACGTATGTTTATTGCAGCATTATTCACAATAGCAAAGACTTGGAACCAACCCAAATGTCATACAGTGATAGACTGGATTAAGAAAATGTGGCACATATACACCATGGAATACTATGCAGCCATGAAAAACGATGAGTTCATGTCCTTTGTAGGGACATGGATGAAATTGGAAATCATCATTCTCAGTAAACTATTGCAAGAACAAAAAACCAAACACCACATATTCTCACTCATAGGTGGGAATTGAACAATGAGAACACCTGGACACAGGAAGGGGAACATCACACTTCGGGGTCTGTTGTGGGGTGGGGGGAGGGGTGAGGGATAGCACTGGGAGATATACCTAATGCTAGATGACGAGTTAGTGGGTACAGCGCACCAGCATGTCACATGTATACATATGTAACTAACCCGCACATTGCGCACATGTACCATAAAACCTAAAGTATAATAATAATAAAAATATATATATATTGTTTTGATCTATTTAGATGTTTGCACGTTTATTTTATCTCAATGTTTGTTCTCAGGAAGAGTATTTTTCTTCATAAACTAAATTTTCAGGAAATTTTAAATGCATTTTACTGAGGTAAATATACTCAGTTTACATTGCTTTTGTGTATTAAGGCACATTTTTCCTCAATCCTGAAAATAACTTTTGAAATATATGTAATTTTAAATTTACATGTTTTTCCCTCAGAACTTTGAAGACCATAATCTACTGGATTCTTGATCTTATTCACACATTGAGAAATAGGTTTGTTTTCATTGCTTTATAATTAATTTGAATCTTATCTTAGATGGCTTTATGTGATTTTCTCTATTTTGGTATTATGCTTTTAACTATTGTTTTTCTTTTAATAGTTATGTCTTTAAGCTATTATAATTAATTATTTTAATAATTATATTTTTTATTCCCTATTTGACATTCACTCCACTTTATTTATTTAAACTGGGACTTAAACTACATGACTTATTCTAGATTTTTATGTATTTTAATTTTTCATATTGTTTATTTGTTTATCCCTATTGGGACTCCTAAATATTCACTTCATCCTACCTTCTAATTCATAATTCCTTTTTTCATTTATGTAATTTTTCTATTTATTCTATCCTTTATGTTGAAGTTTTTTTTACATTTAAAATTTTTACCTAATTATTTTCATAATATACTTTATTTTTTCTTACTTTTAAACTTTTCCTCTACTATATTTAATCATTATAACTACTTATATTATTTCTATAATATATATACAATTTTCAGATTTATTAAGAGCTAATGGTACAGCCGTGTTTTGATTAGTATTTTGTTACTGAATAACTTTGATCTTGATGACTTTTGCTTTGTATATCTTAAAAAGAATAGTAGATTTCATTTTATTATAAATGACTGACCTCAAATGATGGGGTCATTGAAGATTCTGTGTCGAGGTATTTTATTCCACTGAAAAGATATCTGTAATGTTAACAATGCTCCCTTTGCAGACACCTGAAATGATTAAGTCAATGTATTTATCTAAATTGTCCTGATTAAAACACAGGGTGTACATATGAACCAGAAACTAATATGAGGATTGGTGTTAATTCCCAAATCAACCAAAGAGGAGAAACACCACCTCCACTAACTACTCTAACCTATTTTTTCTAAACTTTTGAAAATATAAGGATTCTTGTTTTAGATAGCATAGTCAGATCCAAATACTCCTGCATCTATGCTGCTGTGACATTATACTCACCAATCAGACATGTTGAATTCTAACAACGTGTGCTTCCCTTATTAGCAATTCCGAAAGGTAGCATCAACTTCTAGTCTAATTTTTATTCTACAGCTGTGCTTCTTTATTCTTTCCTGAAAAATTATTTGTGGAGGTAGATGCCTTTGAAGTTTCTCATCATATATGGTTATTTCAGATTGAAAAGATAAGATTATCAAATTTTTGCCAGAAATTCTGATACCCACATTATATCTTTGAAATCATTGGTTGTCGCACTGCTGCTGACATGTGCATTTAGGAGAAGCATATAAATGTCAGTCCTTTGCAGTCTCCGAGGGGTTGAAATAAACAAAAGCGGAAATCTTGGCCATTGGGGCTCACATGTAGATTTTCATTCCCAGTCCAGGCATCTAGATTCAGAGGCACCTTCCTCAGGGGCTTTTGGTTGAGGCCTTCTTCAGAAACTTTTGTTCAGGTCCGTGTTTCTGGAGAAGAAATGGAACTTTAATAATAATTTTTATACATTCTTATGAATACTCCATGCTTTTTACTCTTGCTCATGCATTCGCCTCTCGCTCTCCTGCCCGCTTTTTCACATAATTGCAGGTCTGTTTTTAATGAGGGGCCACCTCGGCAGTAAGACAGTGCCCCATGCTTGCGCTGATCCATCTGACCCTTTACTGGTGCTTCTCCATGAGGAAAAAATGGAACAATGAGGAGTCGTTGCTTCATCTGATGTTGCCTGTTGCTTACCACACTCAGAGAAAAGAAGACAAGAAGGCTTAACTATTACTTTGATGTGGGCTTCTTGCTTTAATTTCCAACTCTGATATCAAACAGTTTAGCTCTTCCCAGCTCAGCTCAGCTCTTGAAATTTCAAGGAAGATATTCTGTTTTTATTGGTCTAACTTTTGTGTTATTTATATAGAAAAAATGGTAATAAAATTGCATCATATATTTAAAAATTGAATGCCTTCTGTTTTGCCATTTAACTGAGGAGAAAATTTGTGTTGCCTATTGGAATTATTAATGGTGAAGCTCCAAGTACTAATATTGAGAAAAATTAATGAATCAAAATCCAACTATTTCTTATAGCATTTCTTTTTTTATAAACTTTTTATTTTATTGTTTGTAATTTAAAAACTTCTGTAGAAAATAGTTTAAAATTTTCAAAGTTAATACAAAATTAATTTTAGAATTTCTGTTTGCATAACCGTTTGTTGTAAGTAGCTAATATTAATAAATTTTAATCATCAACTATTATCTGAGCTGCACATTAAAAACTGTGTTAATATTTGCTGCTGCCTAAAATATAATACATATTTACGTAATCTAAGTTACTAAAAATTACATAATTTTGCATAGTAACATACACACATATAAATAATCAACATACACAGGTCAATTTTTTTCTATTTCTTACTTACATTTTCTGTTTGATATTTGTATCAGAACAAAGTGTTTATGTCCTACTATCATAAATGGGTATTTGCTTATTTTGCATTTTGTTAAGTTAAATAATCAGACATATGCTTAGCTTCCCCTAGGTTAAATTTTTTACGTAATTGTTATTCACATAAATAATCCAGAAAATATGTAAAGATTTTAAAAATTTTCCAGTGCCCTTACTGTACATAACACTATTTGTCAAAGTGTTAGTGCCGTTTGCATGATATAAAACAACATTTTAGTGGTATCGACTAACTACATTCCTGTAGGCATAGCTTACTTTTGTTTTCCTAAAAGTGCTTGCAAATCAGTTCCAGGCCACAAGCCTTCGTCTTCAACCAAATAAGAATGTCTCAGAGACCCACAGAAATAACTGCGCCAAGTACTTTTATAAACAGGCTTTGATAGAATGACCTATATAACTTTGAGACACTATCCCTGGACTAAGTTATTTCTCTAATTCTGGCAGAGAAGCAGATGTGCTTACAAGATAGAGTAAAACAAATATTAGTAAAATAGGAATAAATGAACTGATGATGGATGATAATAGGTTTTGTTTGGAATGTGAACATAAAACATTCCTGCTATTATTTCCTTGATATCTAAACATGAGTTAATGAGAGCTGCTGTTACACGTTATACACCCTTTAGAAGGCTTGTGGTTTTTGTTCTTATCTATATTCATAGTTTTCTGTGTTTGTTATTTACAATCTCAGCGCTTTTCATAATTATAGCTATATTTGTAGTTGAATGCAATTGAGTTGCATAGTTGTAGTCAGTAGTCAGGGGATGGGCAAGGAGATGCAAACAATTCCAGAGTGTTATTACCTTCTGTTCCAGTGGAAGTTCTTGAGGCTTCATTGCTACCTGGCACTCATCTTTCATGAGATCCTTTGTGTTTCTGAGGCCTCTGTCATACACCTAGGGTGTGGGTTTGCCTGGAAGCCAGCATCTACCTGTAGAAAACAGGGTTTTCCATGACCCAGTCATTGAATAGACTCTTCATCTACTTCTGCTGTTGAGAAAACATTGTTTCTTCTTCAGGAACTTCCACCTTCTTTATCAAGGACATCGTGTCATTCTTCAGGGTCACAGAATGCTCTACAGCCTACTTCCTGGTATCCACAATGCAGGAGATTAGTTGCACCTGAATTCAAGGAATATTCGTGAGGGGTTACAGTTGCGGAATTCCAAGCACCCTCAGTCTGACAGTACTGATGTTGGAAAGACACATGGGGACCTGCCACAAGGGAGGCATTTTGCAGGGAGGCCTCAAATGCAGGGCACACCCCTACAGGAGGGCTCTTCTTTTTGTAACAGTCACTTAGCCACTAACAGAAAGGCAACACTTAGAAAATTTAAATGAGGACCAAAATACTAACTCTAATCAGTTTATTATCTCAAAGAATTGGAAAAACTAATTTTTCCAATAATAGGGTATTAGAAGAGTAAACAAGGTGTGTGTCTTCTTTGGAGCTACATATATGTATTAAAAATGGGATATACAAATAATTTTTTTGTGACATGGAGAAGTGCTTATGAGAAGATATACCATTAAACATATTAATTAAAGGCATACATTAAAAGGTATAACCAAACTTATACATTAGAGCTTAAAATTTAAAATGTGCAGAAAAATGACTGAGAGGAAATATGCCAAATTATAAGAATTGAGGTGATTCTTATAGGAATCAGGATCCTGTGAGAAACTGAATTGCCTTATTGATTCTCTTCTACTCTTATAGTTTCCAAATGTTCTACAGAGAGTGTAATATAGGACCGTAGTCAGGAATAAGCATCTCTTTAAATAAGCAGTAGTGAAGTTCAAAGGAAGGGTGCGGTATGGGTCTCTGTGTTTCTTTTAAGATCTAATTTTTTCTACATAGTGCTTCAGAAAGGAGAAGGCAATTTCAACAACTTAACCCCATCATCAAGAGGGTGTTACTTAAGTACATTATGGATGGTCATAGATAAACAACCAGGCAGCCGCTAAGCATCAGAAAGTCCGTGATGTCTATTGGCCTGTGAGATGATCTGCATTTCCTTGAAGGAAAAAAGCAGGTTTTAAAACACCAGAACCGAGTCAAATGCTAAGTTTAAATAGAAAGATTAGAAAGGCTTATGCATGAGAAAAAGATTCAGAGTATTCAGTGGTTAATTCTGGCTATTTCTGAGTAATTTAAAATTACCTTTAATTTTTTAAATTTTAAGTCCAGGTGCGGTGACTCATACCTGTAATTCCAGCACTTTGGGAGGCCGAGGGGGGTGAATCACTTGAGACCAGGAGTTTGACAGCACTATGGGCACCATGGCAAAACCCTGCATCCACCAAAACCCCAAAAATTACCTAGTTGGTGGTGTCTACTTGTAGTCCCAGCTATTTCGGAGGCTGACGCATGAGAATCGCTTGACCCTAGGAGGTAGAGGTTGCAATAACCCAAGATCTCACCACTGCACTCCAGCCTAGGTGACAGAGCAAGACCTTGTTTCAAAAAAAATTATTTTAATTAGGAATCAAATAAGTTAATTGTCAACTTACACTCGATTTACTTTTTAAACATTTCAAGAATTGATATTCTAATTTTGTGTCAGTTCCTTATAAGAATCAATAAAATTATTTTTAAAATCCAATCAATTTTAAAGCTGTTATTTCATTAGACTCCCTGGCAAGAAAGCCAGGGGAGGTTAGAAAATTTGGAGAATGTAGAGGGAAGTTTGGGAAAAGTAGAGGAATGTATGGAGGGCAGAAGGGGTGAACATCAGGGAAGCCCTCCCCTAGGTCAGTCTTCAGATGTGTTGGTGGACTTCCCCACTCAGCCTGGGTCACGTTTGCCAGTGACCACATCTTGTCTTCTGACTGAATGCTCTTTTCAAGAAGGTGGTGTCTAGAAATCTTTTCTCAATTTTAGTGTCTTTTATTATTCAGAGGTTGAAAAGCAAGCCTCCACCTAAAGTGCCAGTCCTGGGGCCTTGATGAGACCCTTTGCTGAAGAGAACCTCCACTTGACGTGGGGGTTCTTATTTTATACAAAATGAGGACAAGAGGGAGCAGTCAAGCAGCAGTAAACCAAATCTTAAGCAAGAACCAAACTCTTGGGGGAGTTTGTTTCTTTCTGTCACATAGTGCCCAAGTTCTAGAGAGATTATAGAGGTGAAGAATAATAAAAGATTTTATTTTTGAAATATCTTGCATGGTTGTCCAAGTTGGAGTGCAGTAGCATGATCATAGCTCACTGCAGCCTAGAATCCCTGGGCTCAAGTGATCCTCTGCCTGAAACTCCCACACAGCTGGGACTACAGTTGGGAACCATCAAACCTGGCCAAACTTTTTTAATGTTTAAAGTTTTTTGTATAAATGGGGTCTTCACTATGTTGACAAGGCTGGTATCAAATTCCTGGCCTCAAGCAATCCTATCTTCTCAGCCTATCAATATACCAGGAATACAGGTATGAGCCACCGTCCCTGGCCAGGCCCTTTTTAATGTTTTATTCTCCCAAATTCTTCTCAGAAAAGTCAACATGCACGAAGTATCAGCTGAGATTTGAACTTCAATCCTGAGGTGAAACCAGTTGCAAAATTCTCCATTCCCAACAAAGGACAAATGGAGAAAGAAATGGTGAGAGGGAGCAGCTTGATTCTGGCCATGCTAATTGGGCACCTATTGTGTGCTGACAAGGCCCACAGAGCTCCTTCCAAGCTCCAGCTGCAGTGGACAACCATGATGTAGAAGGCATAGCACAGAGGAGGGAGCCTTAGCAAGGGGAGCACCCCTCCATGGAGTATTGACACTCAGCCAATTATTTGCATAAATGCTGCTTTCTTTCTACACAAGGGAATACTTCATAGCACAGAGGAGGGAGCCTTAGCAAGCGGAGCACCCCTCCATGGAGTATTGACACTCAGCCAATTATTTCCATCAATGCTGGTTTATTCTGCACAAGGGAATACTTCATAGCACAGAGGAGGGAGCCTTAGCAAGCGGAGCACCCCTCCATGGAGTATTGACACTCAGCCAATTATTTCCATCAATGCTGGTTTATTCTGCCCAAGGGAATAATTTTGGGTTCTCAGGAGCATCACATTAAATGTTCTGAAAACTAGTAGAAGGTATGAGAGGTTGCACTAAACCATTGTGCGCAAGAAAATGTATTCAAACTTCTTTGATTTGGTTAAAACAAACCTTTACTAAAAGGCAGCACAGAGTAAAGATTGCCTGTGGGAATTTAAAAACATCTTAGAAAACCACTCCTTTCTCAGTTTAAGATGAAAAGCTAAAGGCTTCTGTGGGATAATAAGAAAAAAGCATATTTATTTACTACTTTGAGTTTCTATTGCTCTTAACCACCTTGCTACATAATTATTCCAAAATATTTATCTTATTTTCACACCCTATTGTTCAAAAGTACCTCACCGACACTGTAACCTCCAACTAACCCACCCCGTAGTCCCTGATGACCACAGAGGCCTATTATCCTCTGCTTTTTACTGTCACTCTCCCCAGTCCAGCAAACTCATTTCTGCATAAACCTTCCTGCATAAACGTCCTGCATAAACCTCCTGGGTATCTGCCCTTATTTATCTGCACCCTCTGCTGAGATTGTTTTGTCTTCACCCATCCCAAACCCATCCATACTTCCAGTGCATTACCAGGGGTAATTATCTCATCCGCCCAGCCTGATTTTTAACCTTACCTTCCTGCCCCCACCCTCTCTCCACTCTGAACAAGCTTTTACTAGGTTCTTGTTAAGTTTTGTGGTTCAGAGAATCTGATAGTGTGAGTTTCCCGAAGTAAAGATAATGCCTTAATAATTTTCACTTTAATTGCCTTTTGTGCAGTGTTTTGCACATAATTTAACACACTAAATCCTCCCTGGGTAAATGTATAAAGCTTTGCAATGTCGTATTTCACTCCCTTAGAGTTTGACTCTTTTCCCATACAACCATCCAGAGTCCCGTCTAACCAGAATGAAAATGCTCGTGGTGGTTACCTAACATTGCTGAGAATTCCCCATATGTATGGGGCAACTGGCTGCTTCTCAGAAACTCCCTCTTTCTGGCAGACATCCCTGCTGAGAATGGAAATAAATGCTGTCTATGCCAACTCTCCAGGACAGTATCGGTTTCATCTAGACTAGTTTTCAAAATGAGGAAACAGCATGCACACAAGTACTTTATGCTCACTCTTTGGCCCTTGGGTTTATTAACAAGGTGAAATTATACAGAAGAAAAAATTAGTTTAAATGAAAAAAAAGAAAAAAAAAGGTAACTGAGGGAAGAAATTGAAAATGCAATAAAAATAGAAGATATTCAGGAATTCAATGTTATTGGTGCATAGAAATGCTACCGATTTTTGTACATCTGCTTTTTACTGTCACTCTCCTCAGTCCAGCAATCTCATTCCTCTTCCCGCATAAACCTTCTGGGTTTCTGCCCTTTTTTATCTGCACCCTCTGCTGAGATTATTTTGTCTTCACCCATCTGAAACCCATCCATACTTCCAGTGCATTACTAGGGCAATTATCTCATCCACCCAGCCTGATTTTTAAACTTACCTTCCTGCCCCCACCCTCTCTCCACTCTGAACAAGCTTTTACTAGGTTGTTGTTAAGTTTTGGGGTTCAGAGAATCTGACTAGTGTGAGCTTCCCGAAGTAAAGGTAATGCCTTAATAATTTTCACTTTAATTGCTCTTTGTGCAGTGTTTTGCACATAATTTAACACAATAAATCCTCCCCGGGTAAATGCACACACCTTTGCAATGTCATATTTCACTCCCTTAGAGTTTGGCTCTTTTCCCATACAACCATCCAGAGTCCTGTCTAACCGGAGTGAAAATGCTTGTGGTTGTCACGTAACATGGCTGAGAATTCCCCGTATGTATGGGGCACCTGGCTCCTTCTCAGGAACTCCCTCTTGCTGTCTGGCATCCCTGCTGAGAACGGAAATAAACACTGTCTATGCCAACTCCCTAGGACAGTATCGGTTTCATCCAGACAAGTTTTCATAATGAGGGAACAAGAAGCATACAAGTATTTTATTCTCACTTTTTAGCCCTGGGGTTTATTAAGAAGGTGAAATTATACAGAAGAATAAATTAGTTTAGCTGAAAAAACAAAAAAATAGGTAACTGAGAAATTGAGAATGCAATATTTGGAGAGGCTTTAGCATTCGCTACATAGAGACTCATATTGCAAATAGAGAGAGAGAAATCAATTTTTTTTCTATTTGGATGCCTCTTTTTTCTATTATCTGATTGCTCGTGTAGGATTTTTAAATCTAATTAAACTGTGTTTGAGCGATTTTTGTACATTTTAATATGTCTGTAATTAATTTTATATCTGAATAATGTACCCTTATAAAGGAATGCGTAGCTGTTTTATTTAGTTGTTTTATTATTGATGCACATTTGATTTGTTTTCAGTTTGGAAAAGTACCAAATAATGCTGCTTCGAGTACTTTTCTGCATTGCAAACTATGCTGGCATTTCTATTATACTTAATAGTGGAGTTGCTGGGTCCTAGAGTGTGGTTAAGTACATCATGTAAGTTAGGAGATACTACCCAGAAGTTTTTGAATATGGTTATAACAGTTTACACACAGAACGGTATAAGAAACTTCCAGTTGCTTGACATCATCACTAGTATTTAATTTTATCAGTTTTCAAAAATGTTAACTATTGCATAGTGGTATTAAATTGTATTTGTAGTATGCATTGCTCTGATGCATAAGGATGTGGATATGTTTATCTACTTGTTGGCCCTTCGGTTCTGTATGTGGAACTCCTAGTCACATGTTTGACAATTTTGTTCAATGTATTGCATCGTTGTTTATTAATTGATCGTATTTAGTTAAATAACCTAGATATAAGGCTTTTGCCACATAAATATATGGCAAATGTAGACTTCCACTCTGTTCTTTCTTTTCTACTCTCCTGAAGGTTTAATTTCTATGACGAGAAGGTTTTAATTCTAATAAGATCCAATTTATAATATTTTTGTCTTGATGGTTAATGCACTTTGTGTCCTAAGAAATCTTGGTCTGTGCCAAGGTCATGAACATATTTATCGATGTCATCTACTAGAAATATTGTTTTCAACTTCAACTTAAAATTTAAAATCAACTTATCATTGAAATTTGTTAATGATGTAAGATAGTATTTCTTTCTCACATAAATAACCAGTTGACCCAAGGCTATTTACCTAGAAGACTGTCTTCTCTCCACTGCTCTTCTGTGCCTCTTTTGTAATATACAAAATATCCAATTGTGTGGGTCTGAGTTGGACTCTCGAGTTTTTCTAGTTTTCTTTGCGCCTATTTTGGCATTACTAACATACATAGCTTTTATTACTATAACTTTAATCTAAGTCTGAATATATACCATTGTAAGCTCACAAGCTTTGTTATTCTTCAGGACAGTTTTTACAGTTCTCTGATTTTTTATATGTATTTAAAATTTTTAAATTGATTAGACAGCTTCCACAAGTTTTTGCCAAAATATTGTATTGTGAAAATACAAATCTATAAATCAATTTGGAGAGAAAGTACATAGAAACAAAGCAAAACAAAACACTAATAACCTCCAAACCAAACTTAAGGAGAACCCCACAGTAAGAAAAGAAGTTCCACAATTGGAATAAATATTTGCAACCCATGAAATTACAAAGGGGCTCACACATACACTGTACAAAGATCTCAATCTTCTTTTTTTTTGTTTTAACAGTGTCGCTCTGTCACCCAGTCTGTAGTGCAGTTGTGCAATCTCAGCTCACTGCAATCTCCATCTCCCAAGTTTCAGCAATTCTTCTACCTCAGCCTCCTGAGTAGCTGGGAGTACAGGCATGGGCCACCATGTCTGGCTAGTTTTTTTGTGTGTGTTTTTAGTGGAGACGGAGTTTCACCATGCTGGCCAGGTTGGTCTTGAAATCCTGACCTCAAATGATCCACCTGCCTCCGCCTCTCGAAATGCTGCAATTAAAGGTCTGAAGAACCACAACCGACCTGTAAAGATGTCTTAAAAATTAGTTAAAAAACAAACAAAACAGAAAAAGAGAAAAAAGAAATATCTATGCAGTTAAAAAGAAAAAAAAAGGCAAAAGATATTATTTTACAGGTCTAGTACCCTGTGCCCCTCACTGTAATGGGGATGGACATGGGCTTCACAGGACATGAAATGCATCAAACAGTTGCTGGTTGAACGTGATAAATTCTTGTGGGACCAGCCTCAAGAGCAGAGCCCGTGGTGCATTGTTTCATCCCCTAGCCCTACATAAAAAAACCTGGCTGCGCCGTGCTCTATGCTTACCTGCATTGGCCATTTCCAGAGCCCTGAGCACCTATGCACACATAAGTCTGCCCAAACTCACCCCATCCTAATATTCTTTCTGGTATTGAACATGACAACATGTCGTCACTGAACATGTGCTTATACAGTTTTGTGTTCAACACCTTATTTTACAACAGGAAGACTGAGGCCCAAAAAAGCCAAAGACTGGTCCAGATCGCAGAAATTGGGCAGAACACAGAGTATTATGGAGGGAGCCAGCTTCCTAGTCTTTGCATGCACCCCACCCGTCAGATTTGCTTTGGAAATGAGCGCCCCTAAGTCCTGGCAAACCCTGTGCTCTACTTTCTACCCGGGCATTCTACTATTCCACTTCTCACATAGGTGTGCAGGCAGGCACACACAAACACCACACACACACACACAAGCTTCTAAAGTGGAGATCATGGAGGTGAGGTTAGGGAAGAGGAAACCAGAGAAGTGACAAAAGGGGAAGAAATAGTAGAGACAGCTTTGCCATGAGGCAGAGGCATCCTCCCCCCAGCTACACTTCCAGGAGCTGACAGCATAGGCTGAAGGATCCTCCAGGTTCCCTGGGTTCTGCCGGGCCTGGGGACCTCCCCAACTGTTTCAAGAGGACAGGACTGGGGTTGTGACTCCCACCTCTGTGGGCACCTGGAACTAAAATGAGCTATGCCCTCCCCCCACCACCCCATGTGATATAAAGAGAGGCTACGGGAAAGAAAGAATCCGTTTTTTCCTTCATAAATAGGGGTACTTGAAGGGAATAATATCAAGGATTCCAGATACTCATAAGTGTCTCCTCGCCTTGGCTTTTCATTGGTAACTCACTGCGCTTTGCGACTCTAAGAAGAGGCTTTTCAATTTCAAGAGGTCCTTCAGAGAAGAGAGAGGCCTAAAGACTTGGGGAGATGAGGACTTGGAATAAAGCAGAATGTGACAATTCACTGGGCTCTGGAATGTGGGGCCCAGAAAAAAAATACTAGTTTTTGGGGTGTCCTTGAGGTCCTCATTCGGAAGTGGAAGAAAATAGTGTCTCTGAATGCTGTTAAAATGTTTAATGAGTGCACCGCACACCTAAAGAGGCTGAGGAAAATAAGAATCAAGGGAGGCTTCCTAGGTCACTTTTATGTCCCTTGGAACCTTCAAATACTGCTCCTTTTTCCCAGGGGTCTCTGAAGAGCCACTGCCTTGAGAATCCCCCAATACGGGTACCTGTTTTGTGATGCTTCACCCTGGGGCTACAGTGCTAGTGATAGCCTCTAGGTGATGGCAGACTCCGTGTTTCTTGTGCCCGATGGGCTTTACTGGATCAGCTGGAGCCAGAGGCAGAGTCACGCTGAGGTCCTGCACCTCCTGTTATCATTCATGATCTCCAAATTATTGGGTGGCCAAAAGCAGGAAGAAGGGCTTTGTGATTTTCCTTGTTATTTTACTCAGCGACTCTTTCCCTAGCACTCACCCTGTGGCAGCTACCTTGGTAGGTTCACCATGTGATACCAAAAATGATTAGGTTATCCCTGCCTCTCCGCGGGGAGCCCACAGTCTAAGGACTGCAGGACAAAAACACTAAAGCAAGTACATGCAAAATAAAAGAGCATTTTATAATACAAATAAAGTAGAATGTTGGGAGGGAGGGCTGGGGAGAGGTTGCCTGGAGGGGACATGAATGCCTCGCTGAGGTGACATTATGTTGTGACCAGAATGGCAACGGAGAGACAGTCCTGTGGAAAGTGTGTCAGGAAAAAGCCACTCTTTGTGAAGAGACTCACAAGCACAGGTGATTCAACAGAGGAGGTCAGGAAGGGACCAATGTGGCTGCAGGCAGCCTGAGAAAGAAAGGAACAGAGTGGAGGGAAGATCCTGGGGCCTGAAAGAGGACGTTAGTCATTTGCTCCTCTCTGACAACATGGCCCTGAATTTTAGCACATTTTTACAGCAAATACTATCTCACAATTTTGTGAACCAGAATCTCGACATAGCTTAGTTTGGTGTCTCTGCCTCAAGGTCTTTTACTTGGCTGGGGCTCTGATTTCAACTGAAGCTGGATTTTGGGGAAGATCAGCCTCCACTCTGCCTCATGGAAATTGGCACGATTCAGCGTGAACTGAGAGCCCGAGTTCCTTCCTCTCCATTGGTCTGGGCATCTCCTCAGTTCTCTATCATGTGGGTCTGTACCTAGAGCATCTTAGGACACTGGAGATCGCTTCCTCCTCTTGAAGATTACAATAGAGAGGTGAAAAAGGAAAGAGATAGGCAGATGTGTGCACAGAAAAAGAGAGAAAGGGAGACAGAGAGATTGAGAGAGGAAGCACAAGACAGAGCAAGTAGGAGAAAAATAATATATTTTTAAAAAATATAACTTTGGAAGTTGCAACAGACTATGTGATTTCCTCCCCCATTCACATTCCACAACCTTAATGCCCAGTGTGATGGCCTTAAGAGTTCAGAGGTAATTAGGTCCTAAGAATGAGGCCCTCATGATAGAGATTACTGGCTTTGTAAAAGAAACCGTAGAAGGCTGTCGCTCCCTCTCTCTGCTAAATGAGAATACAACCTGAAGTCCACCATGTGTATTCTCACCTCTGTCTCCCATGCAGTAACACTATCAGTTTCCTCATCTGTCCTTTCTACTTTCTTTAAAAGAGGATGCTGATTGCAGACAACACGTGACAGATGCATTTCAAATCACAGAGGAGTTTCTTGAGATATACGTGATTTTAGTTTTAAGTAGAATTTCCTGAAGAGTTTTAGTTACAATACCACGTTCAAGAGGATGGTGGTGAAACTCATAGTAAACACTTGGCAAAACATAGGTTATGGGGCAGCCATCCCCTGGAAACACTTCATAGGGGTTTATATATGAAATGTGAAATATCATAGGTTTAATCCTGGCACAGAAACAAAACCGAGTGCACTGCACTTGAAGAGCTGACCAGTTCCCAGCACAGGTCCATATCAAGAAACGGAGAAGAAATAATCCATTTAACCCCAGAAAGGTCTTCATTTGCCCAAACTGAAAACCAAATTTCACTCAGGAAACTAATATTGGATTTAATTAAATATAAGTCGGTCATATGTTTTCAAAATTAAATTATATATGTGTTTGTTTGTCTCTATAAATAAGTCCCCAACTTTGCTCATGGCTCATCTTCTGTATTTTTTGGCTGATTTTCAATGGTTTTCTTATATTGTATGGATGAATAGTCAGTGAAATAGTCTTAATTTCACCATGTGTTTAATTATAAATCTATACTTCCTTTGTGTGAGAGAAAATCTTTTGTGAACCAAATTTAATTTTTGGAAAGCTTTATAACTCCATATTTTTTCTTTCAAAAATGGTAATTGTGGTAAAAACTCATAATGTAAAATTTACCGTCTTAATTCTTTTTAAGTATATATTTCATTAGTGTTAAGTACATTCACATAGTTATGCAAAAGACCCGTAGAACTTCTATGTCTTGCAAAACTAAAATTAAATGTCTTTTAAGACAATTGCCCATTTTATCATCTCTTCAGCCTTTGACAAAGGCCATTCTAACTTTTTTTTCCTATGAGTTTGTCTACTTAAGGTACCTGATTATGAATGGAATCATACACTATCACTTTGTTGCTGCCTTATTTCAATTAACTTGATATTCTCAATAATTATCATATAATGTGTCTTTTTAAAGACTGAATAATATTCCACTTTGCGTATGTGCCACCTGTTATTAAACTGTTCATTGGTCAAGGGACATCTCGGTTGTTTCTGCCTTTTGGCTTGTTTTAATAATGCTGCAATAAATTTGGATGTGCAAATATCTCTCCCGGATCATGTGTTCTATATTTTAAATATATAGCTAGAAGGGGGTTTGCTGGTTTATATAATAATATCATTTTAATTTTTTTGAAGAGTTTTCACACTGTTTTAAAAATCAGTTTGAGATGATAGATTATTGTGATTTTGCTTTGCATTTTTATAGAAGTGTGATGTCGAGTATCCTTTTAAATGCCTAGTCATTTCTATATCTTCTTTGGAGAAAGTCATTTCAAACATTTACCATTCTAAATCAAGTTATTAACTTTTTTTGTTGTTGAGTTATAGGAGTTTATATATTTTGAAATTTACCATCTACCAAATATGAGAATAGAAAATATTTTTACTCTTTTCTGTTGTATGTATGTATGCACGTATATAACCCTATACAATACAGGGTCTTGCTATGTTTTAATGGCCACTCTCAAACTTTTGGCCTCAAGTGATCGTTCTGCCTTGGCCTCCTAAAGATCTAGAATTATAGGCATGAGCCACCATGCCCAGGTTTCACCCACTTATTAGGTGACATTTGTATGTCACTAAATGTTTTCTTTGATGTGTAAAACACTTGAAGCTTAATTTACTCCCTTTTTTTGTTCTTTTCTTGTTTCTTATGAATTTGATGTCATACTTAAGCAAAGTTTTAAGACTTATGTCATAAGCATTTCCCCTATGTTTACTTCTAAGAATTGTATTAGTTTAAGTATTGAATCCATTAAAAAAAAAACTTTTCTTTTTGTATACGATACAAAGGAAGCACTCAACTTTATTTTTTTCTCTGCAAATATGCAGTTTTGAAAATTCTTTGTTAAAGAGATTTTTATTTTTCTTTTGTGTGGTCATGGAAACTTTATGGAGGACTATTTTATCACATAGGCAACGGTTTATTTCTGGGATCTCTATTCTGTTTCATCACCTATGTATCTGTTTGTGTGGCAATACCATATTGTTTTTATTTTTGTAGCTTTGTATCATGATTTTAAATCAGAAAATGTAGTAACTCTTTGTCCTTTTTAAAGGGTGTTTGGCTAGTAACAGTTCTTAAACAACTTTTAGAATTATACACAAAAGTTTTGCAAAAAAATATACCATTGGGATTTTGATGAAAATTACATTACATTTTTATATCATCATGAGTAGTACTGATAACCTCTTTTTTTTTTTTTTGAGATGGAGTTTTAGTGAGTCACTCAGGCTGAAGGGCAGTGGTGTGAGCTGTGCTCACTGCAGGCTCCGCTTCCCAGATTCAAGCAATTCTCCAGTCACAGCCACCAGAGTAGCTGGGATTGCAGTCATGCACCATCACTTATAGCTAACTTTTGTATTTTTGGTAGAGATAAAGTTTTGCCATGTTGGCCGGGCTAGTCTCAAACTTCTGATCTCAAGTGATCCACCCACTTTGGCCTCCCAAAGTCCTGGGATTACAGGTATGAGTCACGCACTGGCCCTGACATCTTAATATTAAATCACCTCACACTTCAGCAAGACTATATGTAAGATTTTGAGTAATTTCCTCTTATTTACTTATTTGCCAAATTTTCTTGCTTTTGATTTCTAGTTTATTTACATTATATGACTTCAGTTTTCTTAAATTTAATAAGACATGTATCCTAACACAATGTACCATGTGTGATTGAGAATATTGCATATTTTGCTGCTTTTGATTGCAGAGTTCTGTAAATGCTGGTTAGGTCTATAATGTTCAGGTTGGCTTTCTTCCTGATATTATATCTGACTATTCTAGTAATTATTGAAAGTGGAGTCTTGAAGTCCGCAATTGTTGTGTTGCTGTATATTTCTTGCTTGACTTCTGTCAATATTTGTTTTACATATTTGAAAGACGAGAATCAGTTGAACCTGGGAGGACGAGGTTGTAGTGAGCCTATCGCAAGATCGTGCCACTGCCCTCCATCCTGGGAGATAGAAACTCTGTCTCCAAAAAAAAGGAGAAATGTCAGTGTTATCTATAGTAATATAAAAATTTAATGTATTTTTTGTGAAAATCCCAATGGTATATGTTTGCAGGTTTTTCAAATTATATGTATATGATTTATAAATTATTGTTATAGATTCCTTTCAAGTTAATACATCTCACCGTTACATAATACCAATCTGTCTCGTTAACACTTTTGACTTAAGATATATTTTGTTTAATAGAATTATGACCATGATGCTCCAATTGTAGCTACTTTTTGTATAATATATATTTTATTTATACTGTTAATTTCAATTTATTTGCGTCCTTAGAGCTAAAGTGACTCCTGTAGAGAGCACATTGCTAGATCTTCTTTGTTCTTAATCCATTAAATTATTTATTCATTTTCTTTAAGGTATTTAATTTTTATATTTGAAGCAATTACTGCAGCTAATGAAGTTACTATTATTATTTGTAATTGTCTTCTGTGTTTCTTGTAGACGTGTTATTTATCATTTTTTCTCTTACTGCTTTATTTTTGTTTGTTGATTTTGTAGTGACGTGATTCAATTTCTTTCTCATTTGCTTTTGTATACATTCTACAGGTTTTTTTGGTAATCATCTTGAGAAATAAAGACTATATAAATCATCTTAAAGTTATGACAATATATAACAACTATATCTCAACTGAATGCAAAGTTGTACCTTTTCATACCCCCCTGTGTTATTAATATCACATATTATCTTTTCTTATTATCTATGAACACACATTTATGCAGATTTGTGCTGCATTTTTTAAACTCCATGGCAATATTTTGAAAGTTTTGTGCCCCATCGTTATGATAGTAGAGATTTCTATACCTGTTTATATATTTATCTTTAATAGAGAGTTTTCTATTTTCGTGTGCTTTTATGATGCTGGGCAGCATCATTTCATTTTTGGATGTGATAGACTTTCTTTAACATTTCCTTTAGGAGTGTTCTAGTGGTTAGTAACACACTCAGCTTTTATTTATTTTGGAAAGGCTTTTTTTTTTTTATTCCTGAAGTGAAATTATTCCACTTGAAGGATTTTGTTTGGCAGTATTTCTTCTTGTTTAATTATCTTGTCATCTGGGGATTTCTCAGCTACTTTTTAAAAATAACCTCTTTATTACTTTTCTCCTATATTGTTTTTCTTAGACTCCTTTTATAAATACAATGGTCCACTTGATGGTGAGCAGTACATCCCATATTTTTTCTCTATTCTGTTTAAAATATTTGTTTTCATGGCTCAATATTTACAACTACAATGTCATCAATTGTGTGATTTTTTCTTCTTTATTAGTCTGCTTTTGTGACTGTTGATTGAAATTTTAATATAGTTATTGTGTTCCTCAGATTCACAGTTTTTGTTGGTTTCTAAAAATATTTTTATTGATATCTCATTTTCTTTATGTATCACTTCTAATATTATTTTGTTGTCTATGTTCTGTTTGTGTTCATTAAGCAGTTTTTTTCTAATTACATTTTATTGAAAACTGCACTGAATGCTAAATGTCCATATTTACAATAAACATCTACAGTAACGGTAACTCGCACTAAAACAAAGCATACTTCTGATAGGCATTATTTTTCTGTTTGGGACAATTTTAAAATTTGTCTTTTGTCACAAAAACAGGAATGTACCTAATGAAAGGCTCAAAGCAGGCCATCTTTTTAAACAAAAAGGCAATGATCCACAAAAGACTATGAATAGAACATGTAACTAATTGACGTAAATCTAATAGGATTTTTCAAAATCAGTCACATCCATTACATCTGAAGTGTTCTTGTATAAAATACGTGAAGAAAGGAAGATTTTATCAGTGTCTTAAAAAGTGGGTTTTTTCATAGACAATCTGACAAGTTACCATTAAAAGTGTTTCCTGTGACATAAGGAAATGCAATATTATTTTTCTTGAACACTTTTAGTGCAAGACTTCCCACTCAATAAAATAGCAGAGCATCTGAAACTGAGAAAATATATTTGATTACAAACAGCTTGTGAAATTTGATACTGCTTTATTTTTTATTTTTTGCATTATCGGAGGCTTTTACTGAACTTACAACCAACTTGCCCGCTCAGTATGCAGTTCAGATGTGAGAGACGTTTCTCTGTACAGGAGCCGGTACTGTCTTCTATCCTATGCGTGCAGATGTCTAACACAGGCAAACAGTTTGCTCCACATTTTCTAGTAATGTGATCTTCCTATTAGCAAAAAGCGGTAACCAGTCCCTGTAGACTGAAGGGACTCAAGTCACAAGATGTGGATTTCCTCCTCATGGTTTTTATTTTGATGTTTGAAGTCTTGATGCAACATTCTGAGCAGGGTGTTCCGGTCCTGCTCTGCCCAAGGGACTGATAAAGGAAAAAGTTCTATTTATTCTTTGTGATTTGACTCACAGATGAAAAACTTAACACACAATAACGGAAGTTGATGGTTAATAAATCACACCCTATTCTTTCAGAGCATCCGTAAGCAGACGACATCTTCAGTTTTCTAACTCTTGTAGTTTTAACACTGCAACATCAATGATGTATATGTCCAGAATCAGCTAAAAAGAGCATCAGATTCTTTTTCTGTTAGTTCATCTATTTTTCACTGTCCTTGTTCCCAAGTGTATCAGAATGATTACCCTCCGGCATTCTCTACTATTTCTCGTTGGGGTGCTCTCGATTGTCCCCGTGATTGTGGGCTGGTTGGGAGGGGGCCCTTGGGAAGTATGTGCCACTGTCGGGAGGTTGTGAGTCACCGGGATGCATCCAGGGATGATCCCTTCATTGGATGCAGGAAGTCCTCCTGGAGCCACGCCCACGATGACTGGATGAATTGCTTGCTGGTCTATTACTGAGCAAAGCACAGATGTGACAAAGAATTCCTTGTTCACATTTTCTTAAGCTTCGTGGGATGGGACCTGTGATGGCTCAGCGGATCTCGGTGGCAGCTGCCTCCTTCATCTCCAGTGACGCCTGCTCGCGGTAGCAGACAGTGTGAGGAGTGCAGATGATATTCGGGACATCTTCAATGGACCCTGAGCCAAGCTAAAGGGCTACGACTCATTCACGTCGAGGGCTGCCTCTCGTATCTTGCCCTCCTTGAGGGTCTGTGCTGAGGCTTTCTCATCCACCAGGCCACCACAGGCTGTGTTCACAAGGAATGCTCCCTGCCTCATCTGCTTTATGGTAAAGTCATTGATGAGGTGGTGGTTATGTTCGCTGAGACTGCTGTGCAAGGAGACGCAGTCTCTCTGATACAGCAATTCCTGCTGTGTGTAGACCCTCTGCATGCCCAGGAACAGCTCGATTCCATCCTGCAAGTAGGGGTAATAAAATATGACGCTGAATCCAAAGGCAGTGGCTGGAACTGCAAAAGCCTGCTGCGTGCGACCGTAGCCGATGAGGCCCAGCGTCTCCCCACGAATGCGGGCCACTCCCGAGGCCGCCTCGCAGGTCTGCTCCACGCTCTGAACCCGCTTGCCTTCCCACAGTGCCTGTTACAGCCATGTGTTCCTCCGGTACATGTTGAGGATGTGGCAGACGGTGGAGTCGGCTGTCTCTTCCACGGCTGCGGGCGGGATGTTGCACACAGAAATTCCGAGCTCGCCAGCAGCCTTGATGTTCACGTTGTCGTAGCCACTGCAAACCCGCACGATCACTCTCAGGGCCTTGAAATTTGCCAGGTCCTCCCTGGTGGGGGTTATGGTGTGGTACATCATGGCGCCCACGACTCTGTTTAGAACCTTCTCGTGGATCTCCTGCGTGGACTGTATGTCACAGAAGGCCACGGTGGCCAGGTCCTTCAGGATGGGCATGTCCACAATGCAGTCGCGGCCGTCCAGCAGCGCCACCACAGGGCAGGGGTGCAGGGGGCCTTTCATGATCTGGAGGCGAATTAATACGCAAATTCTGTCCAATCGCTGTCTCTTAAGTTTGCACTTATCCACAAATGTCATTCTTTAGGGAACTTTGCAATTCTCAGATCAAAAGGCAAAGCAGTCCTCTAAGAACTTAGGGGAACTCGGAGGCGTCTGTGGGCATGACACCACTATGAATCCAATATAAATTTGTTCAGAAAATCTGTAGTTCACACGATGGGCTGTCCTTCTTTGTAAGGGAATACAGGTTCATTGGTTCAAAGCAATTTAAGGTGATGAAACCTGTTTGCTTGCAACTCAGCCACCATCACACAATCAATCAAAGAATCTCACCACGACCCCAGGTCTGGAGCTCCTGGAGTCCGCGAAAGCTGGAAGTGGAGGCGGTTTTGGCCCGGTGCAGCCTGGTCCTTGCTCCTGCTCTGAGCCTGGGGCCACCAATGTGTCCGGCATGGTCTCCAGGCTTCTCCTTTCCCGGTGCCCCGCGTACCGGAGGAGTGCCGGTCTCATTAAACGGCTTTGATAATTATTTTGATTTTTTAAACTATACAATGCAAAAACAAAAACAACAACAACAAAAGAATAAACCTACATATTTTGACCTTTCAAGATCAACAAAGATTTTTAAAGGTCAATATTTGTAGGTTTATTTTATTTCTTTAATTGGGACATGTTTTCTCTGTTTTCTGCCTTCTCTGTATGCCCTGCAATCTTTTGATGAGATTCAGAAATTTATAAAACAACTGTGTAACGTAGTATGTAAGAAGTTTCTTACTACAAGATAATACAGCAGTCAGTGAGGCTGAATATTCTGGTGCTTCATTAACAGGGTCTTCGATGTGTCTTCTCTGGCCTTGTGTGTGTATTTTTAAGGTAAAGATATTTTTCCCCTTATTTTCCAGACACGGTAGTCCTTTGCTTCCGCAGTTGATTGCAGTGTTTGTTTCTCTGAGGCTGTGATAAGCATTTAGCTTCTTTTCTCAGCAGTCATAAGTTGTCATTCTTATTACTCTGCCATTTCCTTTAGCACTCCCTGTTGGGGGAGACAGAATCTAGTCACCAGCGGTAGCCCAAAAAGCCAAACCTTTGAAGATATGTTCCACTATTCTCATTGTATACTGAGGGAGATACTAAAAGTTGGACGTTTTCTCTTGAGCCCAATTGCTGGGAAAGAAGAAAGGATGTGGTGAATGTAAGCCAGATCTGGTTACCTTGTACAGCAAGCTTTTCCAACCCGACTTGTTCTGTTATTTTTATGGCTGTGTTTTATTTTAGGCTTTTAGCAGCCTGCAACCATAGTTTTCAGGTTCTGTCTCTAGTGATAAGCAGAAAAGGGGGATGAGGAAAGGGCCTTGCTGGCTCAACCAGAAACAGAAACTAAGAACTCATGGCTGTGGTCTCCCTTAGACACCCCTGTTCCACAGTAAAGGAAATATCTTTGGAATGTAAAAAGAGAGAGAATAATAGGCATCACCCCAATAGGAAAGAATGAACAAATAACAAAGATGAGAGGTGCAAAGGCCAAGGAGAAAACCTTAAAAATGTGGTGTTGGAAGTTCTGCTTCAAAGAAATTTGTTCTCGAAAATCCTAGATTTACTTCTTTTGCTGCCACAGATGGAAATTTCCTACCCTATGCTGATTATGCTCCTAAATCTTCTAAGGCTTCTCCTGTTCCTCCACTAACATTCCAGGGCGTTCACAGTGAGAGCCAAAGTTCTCCTCTTCTTTCTGTTATTCCCGTGAAGGCCTTGTGGTCTGAGTGCTTTTCCATTGTTTTTTGGGATCTGAGGAAATCTGCACATTTTGGGAGACTTTTATTTTAAGCTGTTTTGTAAAATCTGTGCCTCACGTCAGAAGTTTGTGAGAGTAAAAGTGCAGACATTGGGTTTTGGTTCACATATTTCAGAAACACCAAGGACAAATGCTTCTGCTTCATAATTTCCAGTCCTGTGATTTCAAATGTGATCGTGTAGAAATATTGGAAAAAAAATTTATCAGAGCCCAAAGCACCTCAGCATATATGATAAAGTTGAATCTTCTATTTCACTTTATTCTTTTTTCATCTCTGGTAATGTAGGTCAAAAACTTTTCTTTTCCTTAGGAGAAACTAACTTAGAAATGTGAACTCTCTATGCTGAGGGCCTCACCTGTGGAATAGTTTATTGTAACCACTCATTTCAAAGAATTTTTAAAGACCTTAATGCCATAAAAAAAACTTAGAAACTTGCCAAGAATAGAATAAATTCTTAATTGTTACATTATTTCTTAATGAGTTATTTTATTAATTAATCTTATATAAAGCTTAGTGGGACTGTGATCTGTTCGTTTTCCCTGTATTTTTTTTATGTATGCCAAATTAGCTTATAATTTTAGTTTCAGGGTTTTCAGAATAGCACACTTGAATTTATGTGTTACATAGAAAGTGAATTAGATAGTATGCACATCACATTAAGAAAAGTTTTAGTTTGTGTCTAAATTCACTGCATAGAAAAACTTATCATTAGTGTTTCCATTTACTTTCCTCAACATTTATCTGAATGATAGTATAATTTATTTCTATTTGCTTAGTATATTGTGGTGTTCCACAGCACATTTTACAATATTCATGTTGTTCCTATATTTAAAAATGTAAGTCTTTTCTTTGTTTTTAAAAAAATAAATTATAAGCCAGTGCAGTGGCTCACACCTGTAATCCCAGCACTTTAAGAGGCTGAGGTGGGTGGATCACGAGGTCAGGTGTTCAAGACCAGCCTGGCCAACATGGTGAAATCCCTTCTCTACTAAAAATACAAAAAATGTAGCCTGCCGGGCGCGGTGGCTCACACCTGTAATCCCAGCACGTTTGGAGGCCGAGAAGGGCGGATCACAAAGTCAGGAGATCAAGACCATCCTGGCCAACATGGTGAAACCCCTTCTCTTCTAAAAATACAAAAATATTAGCTGGGCGTGGTGGTGGGTGCCTGTAGTCCCAGCTACTCGGGAGGCTGAGGCAGGAGAATGGCGTGAACCCGGGAAGTGGAGGTTGTAGTGAGCCAAGAGCTCGCCACTACACTCCAGCCTGGGTGACAGAGAGAGACTATGTCTCAAAAAATTAAATAAAAAAATAAATTATAGCCTTTCCATTTGTATAAAATGATGAGTAATATATAAAGAACATAATAAAAAATGTTTCTAATATCATTAAAATCTTTATTAAAACTTTCTTCTAAATGCTCTTTATGGGAGATTATAATGCATTTTTTGTGCAATTTTGTTACTCTAACCACATGCTAATAATTCAAAATCTGCTCTTTATAGGTGCCCAGTTTTGGTTGAACATTGTAGCTATCTACAAAGAGTCTTCTTCAGTTGTGTGCTTTGTTATTCAGTATTTCACAGGTTAATGTTTATTTAATTTTGTTTTCTAATATTTTATGTTCCTGTATTTCCTTGTTAACATAGGCTGCCTTACATCATTTAATTGTGTTTTTAGATTCTGCCTATATATTATAATTCTGTATGACTATATTCAACTGTATACACTTTCAAGGAATGTAGAAAATAAGTCAAATATTGATTAACCATATGCCTATTGCCAAGATAATTCTCTGTTCATTTGTCTGTATAAACATTACTCATACTTTATTTATGATTTGTGTATTTGTTTTATGAGTTGGTGGTCAACTAATTTTTTAATCGTCTCTGGGTGAGTAGTTGTGGAAATTGTCCTAATTTCCACTTCTATGAATTAATGAATCTATATTACTTTTGTGTGAAGGAAACACTTCTGTGATTTGCAGGTAATTTTTTTTTTTGACCTCTGAACTTTTTATTGGCCTCCTTCTCCCCAAAGGACCTTGCTTCTGCTGGCTCACCATCTCAAAACGTCAGCGTTGTTGGTCTCAGACAACACTTTGCCGTCCACTATCCTGCGGGGGCATTCTTTTGGATGGTTTTCAGGTATTCGTTGCTGTCCAGAGCATCACCAAGGATGAAGTCCTCCCCGTCTTATAGCAGGCGGCAGTAGGTGGCAATCTCAGTCTCCAGTTTGACCTTGATGTTCCACAGGGCTTCGTGCTCCTGGGACTGGTTCCTCTCTCCCCGGGTTTGTGCCAGCTCTGACTCCAGGTGCAGCAGGATCCTGTTGAGCTGCTCCATTTGCATCTATCTCCCTCAGGCTGCTCTCCAAGCTGGCCTTCAGATTTCTCATCGAGTCCAGGTCAATATCCAAGGACTCGACTGTACCTCTCAGCTCCCTGAACATGCTCTCAGCAGCTCCGATCTCAGCGGACTGCATGGTGACTACTGTGGTGCTCTCTTCAGTCTGCTGGCACCAGTACTTGTCCAGCTCCTCTCAGTTTCTCTCAGCCATCTCCTCATATTGGGCCTGGATGCCTGCCATGATCTTGCTAAGGTCCTGAGACTTGGGGACATCTACCTCCATGGTCAAGCAAGAGCTGGAAATCAGGTCTTGTAGATCTTTAATTTCCTCCTCACGGTTCTTCATGAAGAGCAGCTCTTCCTTGAGGGCCTCAATCTCTGATTCCAGCAGAGACTGAGTGACACTGGTGTTATCAGTGATGTTGCTCTCCACAGACTGGCACATGGCCAGCTCTGCCTCACAGTTTAAGCTTATCAGCAGCAAAATGATCATTGTCAGTCTGCAGGACGATGCAGGCACTGTCCGCAGAATTGGCAAAGATCTTTTTATTAGCCTAGTTCTCTGACTTTCTGACAGTAACAAACGATTTTGATTACTGTAGATTTTTAACATGTTTTGAAATCAGTAATTGTAATGCTTCCAAAAATTTTTATGTGGTCCCCTGAAATTCCGTATACTTTGGGGAGTCACATTCTCTGTTTCTGTCAAAAATAATATTAAGAATTTCATAGGGATTGTATTAAATCTGGAGGTCACTTTGTGGATAATAGACAAGTTCAAAATATTAAGTTTTCTAACTCTTGAACAAAAGCATGTTGAAGAGTAAATTGTTTAATTTTCATGTATTTGTGAATTTTATGAATTTTCTTCTGTTATTGATTTTTAGCTTTAATCCATTTTGGTCAGAAATTATAGTCTGTAACCTTCAATTTTTTATTATACTTTAAGTGCTAGGGTACATGTACAGAAAGTACAGGTTTGTTACATAGGTATACATGTGCCATGTTGGTTTGCTGCACCCATCAATTCATCATTTACATTAAGTGTTTCTCCTAATGCTATCCCTTCCATAGCCCCCAACCAACAAACAGGCAATAGTGTTTGATGTTCCCTGCCCTGTGTCCATCTGTTCTCAATGTTCAACTCCTACCTATGAGTGAGAACATGTAGTGTTTGGTTTTCTATCTTTCTGACAATTTGCTAAGAATGATGGTTTCCAGCTTCATCCATGTCCCTGTAAAAACGTGAACTCATCCTTTTTTAAAGGCTGCCTAGTATTCCATGGTGTATATACTCCACAAATTCTTAATACAGTCTATCGTTGATGGATATTTGGGTTGGTTCCAAGACTTTGCCATTGTGAACAGTGCCACAATAAACATACGTGTGCATGTGTCTTTATAGTAGCATGATTTATAATCCTTTGAATATATACCCAGTAATGAGATTGCTGGGTCAAATGGTATTTCTTGTTGTAGATACTTGAGGAATTGCCACAATGTCTTCCACAGTGGTTGAACTAATTTTCACCCCCACCCACAGTGTAAAAGCGTTTCTATTTTTCCACATCCTCTCCAGCATCTGTTCTTTCCTGACATTTTAATGATTCCCATTCTAACTGACGTAAGATAGTATCTCATTGTGGTTTTCATTTGCATTTCTCTGATGACCAGTGATGATGAGCAATTTTTCATATGTCTGTTGGTTACATAAATGTCTTCTTTTGAGAAGTGTCTGTTCATATCCTTTGCCCACTTTTTGATGGGATTGCTCTTTTTTTTTCTTGTAAATTTGTTTAAGTTCTTTGTAGATTCCAGATATGAGTTCTTTGTCAGATGGGTAGATTGCAAACATTTTCTCCCATTCTGTAGGTTGCCTGTTCACTCTGACGATAGTTTCGCTGCTGTGCAGAAATTCTGGAGTTTAATTAAGTTTCATTTGTCAATTTTGGCTTTTGTTGCCATTGTTTTTGATGTTTTAGTCATGAAGTCTTTGCCCATGCCTATGTCCTGAATGGTATTGCCTAGGTTTTCTTTTAGGCTTTTCATGGTTTTAGGTCTTACATTTAAGTCTTTAATCAATCTTGAGTCAATTTTTGTATATGGTGTAAGGAATTAATCCAGTTTCAGTTTTCTGCACATGGCTAGCCATTTTTTCCAGCAACATTTATTAAATAAGGAATCCTTTCCCCATTGCCTGTTTTTGTCATGTTTGTCAAAGATAAGATGGATGTAGATGTGTGGTGTTAGTTCTGAGGCCTCTGTCCTGTTCCTTTGGTCTATATATCTGTTTTGATACCAGTACCATGTTGTTTTTGTTACTGTAGCCTTGTAGTATAGATTGAAATCAGGTAGTGTGATGCGTCCAGCTTTTCTCTTTTTGCTTAGGATTTTCTGGCCTATGCAGGCTGTTTTTTGGTTCCATATGAACTTCAAAGTAGTTTTTTCCAATTCTGTGAAGAAAGTCAGTGGTGGCTTGATGGGGATAGCATTGAATCTGTAAGTTTTCTTGGGCTGTATGGCCATTTTCACGATATTGATTCTTCTTTTCCATGAGCATAGAATATTCTTCCATTTGTTTGTGTCTGCTTTTATTTCATTGAGCAGTGGTTTGTAGTTCTCCTTGAAGAGATCCTTCACATCCCTTGTAAGTTGGATTCCTAAATATTTGATTCTCTTTGTAGCAATCTTGAGTGGGAGTTCACTCATGATTTTGTTCTCTGTTTGTCTGTTTTTGTTGTATAGGAATGCTTGTGAATTTTCACATTATTTTGTATCCTGAAACTTTGCTGAATTTGCTTATCAGCTTAAGGAAATTTTGGGCTGAGACGATGGGGTTTTCTAAATATACAATCATGTCATCTGCAAACAGACACAATTTGGCTTCCTCTTTTCCCTAATGGAATATCCTTTATTTCTTTCTCTTGCTTGATGGCCCTGGCCAGAACTTCCAACACTATGTTGAGTGGGAGTGGTGAGAGAGGACATCCTTGTCTTGTGCTGGTTTTCAAAGGGAATGCTTCCAGTGTTTCCCCTTTCTGCATGATATTGGCTGTGGGTTTGTCATAAACAGCTCTTATTATTTTGAGATACGTTCCATCAATACCTATTTATTTAGAGTTTTTATCATGAAAGCCTGTTGAATTTTGTCAAAGGCCTTTTCTGCATCTATTGAGATCGTCGTGTGGTTTATATGGTTGGTTCTGTTTCTGTGATGAATTATGTTTATTGATTTGCGTATGTTGAACCAGTCTTGAGTCCCAGGGATGAAGCCGGTGGATACGCTTTTTGATATGCTGCTGGATTTGGTATGCCAGCATTTTATTGAGGATGTTTGCATCGATATTCATCAGGGATATTGGCCTAAAATTCTCTTTTTTGTTGTTGTTGTGCCTCTGCCAGGCTTTGGTATCAGGATGATGCTGGCCTCATAAAATGAATTAGGGAAGACTCCCTCTTTTCTATTGATTGGATTAGTTTCAGAAGGGATGGTACCAGCTCCTCTTTGTACCTATGGTAGAAGTGTGCTGTGAATTCTTCTGCTTCTGGACTTTTTTTGGTTGGTAAGCTATTGATTATTGTCTCAATTTCGGAGACTGTTATTGGTCTATTCAGAGATTCAACTTCTTCCTCATTTAGTCTTGGTGGGGAGGTGTATGTGTCCAGGAATTTAGTCTTGGTGGGGAGGTGTATGTGTCCAGGAATTTATCCATTTCTTCTGAATTTTCCAGTTTATTTGCGTAGAGGTGTTTATAATATTCTCTGATGTTAGTTTGCATTTCTGCGGGTTCAGTGGTGATATCCCCTTTGTCATTTTTTATTGTGCCTATTTGATTCTTCTCTCTTTTCTTTGTTATTAGTCTTACTAGAGGTCTATTTGTTAATCTTTTCAAAAAACCAGCTCCTGGATTCACTGATTTTTTGAAGGGTTTTCTGTAACATTCAATTTTTTAAAAGTTCTGTTAAAATTTTTTTTGCCTAATATTTATTTTTAGGAAAATGTTTTATGAGCTTTTGAGAAGACTGTGAGTTTTGTTTTTGTGTAGAGTGGTCTCTATGCATCTCTCACATCTAACTGCTTTAGAGTACTTTCATGTCCAGTGTTTTCTTTTGAATATTCTATCTGGCTTTATTATTAATTACAGAATTGTTGTATTAAAATATTGTTCTCAGTATATTGCTGTTTTTTGCTTGTGTTCTGTCAAGATATTATTGATTTATTTTAAAATCCTCATGTGAGGTGCATATATGTGTGTGTGTATACATAATTAGATATATACACACAATTATATAAATGTGTATAATTTTCATAGATTTCCAGTGAATAAACACTTTTATTTTCTCCTTTGTTTTCTTTGACAGTTTTAATCTATAGTACATTTAATAAACTAAGACCGTTATTTAAAAAATATTTTGCATAATATAATTGTGACATAGCCTGTCTTCATTTGTTTATGATTTGCATAAAATTGTTTTGATTCATCTCATCACTTTTAGTCTGTTTTTGTTACTATATATTATGATGGCTCATATCTGTCATCTTAGTATTTTAGGAGATTGAGGTGGGAGGATCAGTTGAGTCCAGGAGTTTGAGACCAGCCTGGGAAACAAAGCAATACCATGTCTCTAAAACAAATAGATAAATAAATAAATAAATAAACAATTTGAGTCCCCTGTAGACAGATGTAGTTAGAAGTACTTTTTTTTAATCTCTGTACTCAATTTATGACTTTTGGTTGAGAAATTTAGTTTGTGAGTAGTTACATAATATCCTGCATTTGAAGGAATTACTTCGGACACTTTGTGGAGTAACAGTTAAATATTAAATTTGAACTCAATTTAACATGGTGTCAAACAATGGTCACCAAGTCCCAGAACAGGTTGTGTGAGCCCCCTGAGGCCTCCATCCAGCGCTGTTTCAGATAACTCTCTATTTCAATTTATTCCTACATGTTAGTTATTGAAAAACAATAGACAATCACAAAAAACAAGTTGACCTTTTTGTGTTCCTTGAGCCCAGTCATGAAGCGCCCTCCTGACTGGACTTCATGCCAAATAACTCATTATAAAAACAGCTAGGGTTCCAGACTGCGCCAAAGCTTCATGAGATCCCTCCTCATCTGTGCATGGACCAGTGGCCAATCTGGAGCCCAGACTGTTGCTTCCCAGTCTGGTGGTGAATCATCCATAGTCTGGTGGGTGTAAATATATATATATCTCTTTTCCCTTCTCCCCGTCCCGTAGCAAGTTGCTTATTATATATTTGCTTATTATATCTGCATTGTCATTTAAGTGGAATAAATTTTGTTAAACCGTAAAGTTATTGTGTGTGTGTTTTTTTCTTCTCCCGTTGTGTGTGCCCCGCACAGAACATTTTTGGCAACACGAACAAGATTAGAAAGCAAAAACAAGCCATTTTTTGGCTGCAGGAACCGGAATGGGAGCTCGGGGACTTCCCATATATTCGGATGGAAACTCCCCCAGTTTTTTCCCTTGGCCATTGACTGGTCCAAGGGAGCTGGCCTTTGTGAAAATTAGGAATCTAAATTAGTGCGTTTTGAATCATTGGCTGTGTGAGAGGTGCTGCAGGAAATCCCAGCTGGTAAATGGGATGCTGAGGGAATTTCGTGGTATGGATGGTGCTTGCTTCCTGCTTATAAGTTAATGTGTCAATATAGGGACTGGTTGCTACAAGAGAAATTTATGCCAGAAAAGAAAAATTCTAATCTGACTTCCAGACTGGCCCTGGCCCCATGCCAGGCCTATGTCTTGACTGATCAGGCTCAGAGCTATCAGCCTATTGCTGAAAAAAGCAGCTGACTGAGTGGCCCAGTCAGGGTAAAACTGAAGAACTAGTCAGTTTTCAGGGCTTGGAGAGGGTAAAAACTCTAATCCTATCTCAAGGACGGGAAGTTAACTCTAGTAAAGTTCAAGGAGGTGCACAAACTGTAACCTTCCTTGGCATCCTATGGAATGCAGGGAAACAGTCCATTTTACCAAAGGTTAAGTTTAAAATACTAGAATTTGTAGCACTACCACTGAAAAAGGGATCTAACAGTTTATTGGCTTGTTTGGATAATGGAGACATCTTATTCCCCCCATGGGTAACATTTTGCGACCTCTGCAGGCAGTCACTAGAAACTGCTATGAATTTCACTGGAGAGAGAAAGAGAGCATGGCTTTTCAACAAGCCAAACAAAAGGAGAAACTGGCCCTGGATCTATGGCCCTTACAGGATGGGTCAATAGAACTGCAAGTAACTGTCCTAGATCAACATGCTAATTGGAGCCTTAGGTAGAAAAAAGATGGGAAGAGGGTACCTTTGGAGTTTTAAACCCAGAAGCTGTCAGAGGCTGACAAAGCTTATACTCTCTTTGAGAAGCAGCTGTTGGTCTGCTACTGGGCTTTACAGGAAACGGAACACGTTTGTTTTAATCATGATTTTTTTTTTTTTTTGCCATTATTTCTTGACTTTTATTTTGTTCATTAATTTTCACAAGATTAATTGGCCTTTTGGGCATTCAAATCAATATGACATTTTATGTCATGGCCTTTTCAAAACATGCTTTTCCTGGAGCAATTTATTACAGATCATTTCTTTTTATTAATTATTATTATTATTATTATACTTTAGGCTCTATGGTACATGTGCACAACGTACAGGTAAGTTACATCTGTATACATGTGCCATGCTGGTGCGCTGCACCCACCAACTCGTCATCTAGCATTAGGTATATCTCCCAATGTTATCCCTCCACCCTCCCCCCACCCCACAACAGTCCCCGAAGTGTGATGTTCCCCTTCCTCTGTCCATGTGTTCCCATTGTTCAATTCCCACCTATGAGTGAGAACATGCGGTGTTTGGTTTTTTGTTCTTGCGATAGTTTACTGAGAATGATGATTTCCAATTTCATCCATGTCCCTACAAAGGACACGAACTCATCATTTTTTATGGCTGCATAGTATTCCATGGTGTATATGTGCCACATTTTCTTAATCCAGTCTATCATTGTTGGACATTTGGGTTGGTTCCAAGTCTTTGCTATTGTGAATAATGCTGCAATAAACATACGTGTGAGTGTGTCTTTATAGCAGCATGATTTATAGTCCTTTGGGTAGATAACCAGTAATGGGATGGCTGGGTCGAATGGAATTTCTAGTTCTAGATCCCTGAGGAATCGCCACACTGACTTCCACAAGGGTTGAACTAGTTTACAGTCCCAACAACAGTGTAAAAGTGTTCCTATTTCTCCACATCCTCTCCAGTACCTGTTGTTTCCTGAATTTTTAATGATTGCCATTCTAACTGGTGTGAGATGGTATCTCATTGTGGTTTTGATTTGCATTTCTCTGATGGCCAGTGATGGTGAGCATTTTTTCATGTGTTTTTTGGCTGCATAAATGTCTTCTTTTGAGAAATGTCTGTTCATGTCCTTCATCCACTTTTTGATGGGGTTGTTTGTTTTTTCTTGTAAATTTGTTGGAGTTCATTGTAGATTCTGGATATTAGCCCTTTGTCAGATGAGTAGGTTGCAAAAATTTTCTCCCATTTTGTAGGTTGTCTGTTCACTCTGATGGTAGTTTCCTTTGCTGTGCAGAAGCTCTTGAGTTTAATTAGATTCCATTTGTCAATTTTGCCTTTTGTTGCCATTGCTTTTGGTGTTTTAGACATGAAGTCCTTGCCCATACCTATGTCCTGAATGGTAATGCCTAGGTTTTCTTCTAGGGTTTTTATGGTTTTAGGTCTAACATTTAAGTCTTTAATCCATCTTGAATTGATTTTTGTATAAGGTGTGAGGAAGGGATCCAGTTTCAGCTTTCTACATATGGCTAGCCTGTTTTCCCTGCACCATTTATTAAATAGGGAATCCTTTCCCCATTTCTTGTTTTTGTCAGGTTTGTCAAAGATCAGATAGTTGTAGATATGTGGCATTATTTCTGACGGCTCTGTTCTGTTCCATCGATCTATATCTCTATTTTGGTACCAGTACCATGCTGTTTTGGTTACTGTAGCCTTGTAGTATAGTTTGAAGTCAGGTAGTGTGATGCCTCCAGCTTTGTTCTTTTGGCTTAGGATTGACTTGGCGATGCAGGCTCTTTTTTGGTTCCATATGAACTTTAAAGTAGTTTTTTCCAATTCTGTGAAGAAAGTCATTGGTAACTTGATGGGGTTGGCATTGAATCTGTAAATTACCTTGGGAAGGATGGCCATTTTCATGATATTGATTCTTCCTACCCATGAGCATGGAATGTTCTTCCATTTGTTTGTATCCTCTTTTATTTCCTTGAGGAGTGGTTTGTAGTTCTCCTTGAAGAGGTCCTTCACATCCCTAGTAAGTTGGATTCCTAGGTATTTTATTCTCTTTGAAGCAATTGTGAATGGGAGTTCACTCATGATTTGGCTCTCTGTTTGTCTGTTATTGATGTATAAGAATGCTTGTGATTTTTGTACATTGATTTTGTATCCTGAGACTTTGCTGAAGTTGCTTATCAGCTTAAGGAGATTTTGGACTGAGACGATGGGGTTTTCTAGATATACTATCATGTCATCTGCAAACAGAGACAATTTGACTTCCTCTTTTCCTAATTGAATACCCTTTATTTCCTTCTCTTGCCTAATTGCCCTGGCCAGAACTTCCAACGCTATGTTGAATAGAAGTGGTGAGAGAGGGCATCCCTGTCTTGTGCCAGTTTTCAAAGTGAATGCTTCCAGTTTTTGCCCATTCAGTATGATATTGGCTGTGGGTTTGTCATAAATAGCTCTTATTATTTTGAGATACATCCCATCAATACCTAATTTATTGAGAGTTTTTAGCATGAAGGGTTGTTGAATTCTGTCAAAGGCTTTTTCTGCATCTATTGAGATAATCATGTGGTTTTTGTCTTTGGTTCTGTTTATATGCTGGATTACATTTATTGATTTGCGTATATTGATCCAGCCTTGCATCCTAGTGATGAAGCCCACTTGATCATGGTGGATAAGCTTTTTGATGTGCTGCTGGATTCTGTTTGCCACTATTTTATTGAGGATTTTTGCATCAATGTTCATCAAGGATATTGGTCTAAAATTCTCTTTTTTTGTTGTGTCTCTGCCAGGCTTTGGTATCAGGATGATGCTGGCCTCATAAAATGAGTTAGGGAGGATTCCCTCTTTTTCTATTGATTGGAATAGTTTCAGAAGGAATGGTACCAGCTCCTCCTTGTACCTCTGGTAGAATTCGGCTGTGAACCCATCTGGTCCTGGACTTTTTTTGGTTGGTAAGCTATTGATTATTGCCACAATTTCAGCTCCTGTTATTGGTCTATTCAGAGATTCAACTTCTTCCTGGTTTAGTCTTGGGAGGGTGTATGTGTTGAGGAATTTATCCATTTCTTCTAGATTTTCTAGTTTATTTGCGTAGAGGTGTTTGTAATATTCTCTGATGGTAGTTTGTATTTCTGTGGGATCGGTGGTGATATCCCCTTTATCTTTTTTATTGCATCTATTTGATTCTTCTCTCTTTTTTTCTTTATTAATCTTGCTAGCGGTCTATCAATTTTGTTGATCCTTTCAAAAAACCAGCTCCTGGATTCATTTATTTTTTGAAGGGTTTTTTGCATCTCTATTTCCTTCAGTTCTGCTCTGATTTTAGTTATTTCTTGCCTTCTGCTAGCTTTTGAATGTGTTTGCTCTTGCTTTTCTAGTTCTTTTAATTGTGATGTTAGGGTGTGAATTTTGGATCTTTCCTGCTTTCTCTTGTGGGCATTTAGTGCTATAAATTTCCCTCTACACACTGCTTTGAATGCATCCCAGAGATTCTGGTATGGTGTGTCTTGGTTCTCGTTGGTTTCAAAGAACATCTTTATTTCTGCCTTCATTTCGTTAGGTACCCAGTAGTCATTCAGGAGCAGGTTGTTCAGTTTCCACGTAGTTGAGCGGTTTTGAGTGAGATTCTTAATCCTGAGTTCTAGCTTGATTGCACTGTGATCTGAGAGATAGTTTGTTATAATTTCTCTTCTTTTACATTTATTGAGGAGAGCTTTACTTCCAAGGATATGGTCAATTTTGGAATAGGTGTGGTGTGGTGCTGAAAAAAATGTATATTCTGTTGATTTGGGGTGGAGAATTCTGTAGATGTCTATTAGGTCTGCTTGGTGCAGAGCTGAGTTCAATTCCTGGGTATCCTTGTTGACTTTCTGTCTCGTTGATCTGTCTAATGTTGACACTGGGGTGTTAAAGTCTCCCATTATTAATGTGTGGGAGTCTAAGTCTCTTTGTAGGTCACTCAGGACTTGCTTTATGAATCTGGGTGCTCCTGTATTGGGTGCATATATATTTAGGATAGTTAGCTCTTCTTGTTGAATTAATCCCTTTACCATTATGTAATGGCCTTCTTTGTCTCTTTTGATCTTTGTTGGTTTAAAGTCTGTTTTATCAGAGACTAGGATTGCAACCCCTGCCTTTTTTTGTTTTCCATTTGCTTGGTAGATCTTCCTCCATCCTTTTATTCTGAGCCTATGTGTGTCTCTGCACGTGAGATGGGTTTCCTGAATACAGCACACTGATGGGTCTTGAGTCTTTATCCAATTTGCCAGTCTGTGTCTTTTAATTGGAGCATTTAGTCCATTTACATTTAAAGTTAATATTGTTATGTGTGAATCTGATCCTGTCATTATGATGTTAGCTGGTTATTTTGCTCATTAGTTGATGCAGTCTCTTCCTAGTCTCGATGGTCTTTACATTTCGGTATGATTTTGCAGTGGCTGGTACCGGTTGTGCCTTTCCATGTTTAGCGCTTCCTTCAGGAGCTCTTTTAGGGCAGGCCTGGTGGTGACAAAATCTCTCAGCATTTGCTTGTCTGTAAAGTATTTTATTTCTCCTTCACTTATGAAGCTTAGTTTGGCAGGATATGAAATTCTGGGTTAAAAATTCTTTTCTTTAAGAATGTTGAATATTGGCCCCCACTCTATTCTGGCTTGTAGGGTTTCTGCCGAGAGATCCGCTGTTAGTCTGATGGGCTTCCCTTTGATGGTAACCCGACCTTTCTCTCTGGCTGCCCTTAACATTTTTTCCTTCATTTCAACTTTGGTGAATCTGACAATTATGTGTCTTGGAGTTGCTCTTCTCGAGGAGTATCTTTGTGGCGTTCTCTGTATTTCCTGAATCTGAATGTTGGCCTGCCTTGCTAGATTGGGGAAATTCTCCTGGATTATATCCTGCAGAGTGTTTTCCAACTTGTTTCCATTCTCCCTGTCACTTTCAGGTACACCAATCAGACGTAGATTTGGTCTTTTCACATAGTCCCACATTTCTTGGAGGCTTTGCTCGTTTCTTTTTATTCTTTTTTCTCTAAACTTCCCTTCTCGCTTCATTTCATTCATTTCATCTTCCAGGGCTGATACCCTTTCTTCCATTTGATCGCATCGGCTCCTGAGGCTTCTGCATTCTTCACGTAATTCTCGAGCTTTGGTTTTCAGCTCCATCAGCTCCTTTAAGCACTTCTCTGTATTGGTTATTCTAGTTACACTTTCTTCTAAATTTTTTTCGAAGTTTCCAACTTCTTTGCCTTTGGTTTGAATATCCTCCTGTAGCTCGGAGTAATTTGATCGTCTGAAGCCTTCTTCTCTCAGCTCGTCAAAGTCATTCTCCGTCCAGCTTTGTTCCATTGCTGGTGAGGAACTGCGTTCCTTTGGAAGAGGCGAGGTACTCTGCTTTTTAGAGTTTCCAGTTTTTCTGCTCTGTTTTTTCCCCATCTTTGTGGTTTTATCTACTTTTGGTCTTTGATGATGGTGATGTACAGATGGGTTTTTGGTGTGGATGTCCTTTCTGTTAGTTTTCCTTCTAACAGACAGGACCCTCAGCTGCAGGTCTGTTGGAGTACCTGGCCAGCCGTGTGAGGTGTCAGTCTGCCCCTGCTGGGGGGTGCCTCCCAGTTAGGCTGCTCGGGTTTCAGGGGTCAGGGACCCACTTGAGGAGGCAGCCAGCCCGTTCTCAGATCTCCAGCTGCGTGCTGGGGGAACCACTGCTGTCCTCAAAGCTGTCAGACAGGGACATTTAAGTCTGCAGATGTTACTGCTGTCTTTTTGTTTGTCTGTGCCCTGCCCCCAGAGGTGGAGCCTACAGAGGCAGGCAGGCCTCCTTGAGCTGTGGTGGGCTCCACCCAGTTCAAGCTTCCTGGCTGCTTTGTTTACCTAAGCAAGCCTGGGCAATGGCGGGCGCCCCTCCCCCAGCCTCGCTGCCGACTTGCTGTTTGATCTCAGACTGCTGTGCTAGCAATCAGCGAGACTCCGTGGGCATAGGACCCTCTGAGCCAGGTGCGGGCTATACTCTCCTGGGGCACCGTTTCCTAAGCCCGTCGGAAAAGCACAGTATTCGGGTGGGAGTGGCCCGATTTTCCAGGTGCCGTCTGTCACCCCTGGAAAGGGAACTCCCTGACCCCTTGCGCTTCCCGAGCGAGGCAATGCCTCGCCCCTGCTTCGGCTGGTGCATGGTGCGCTCACCCACTGACCTGTGCCCACTGTCTGGCACTCCCTAGTGAGATGAACAGGGTACCTCAGATGGAAATGCAGAAATCACCCGTCTTCTGCGTCGCTCGCGCTGGGAGCTGTAAACCTTAGCTGTTCCTATTCGGCCATCTTGACAATCATGATGTTTTTATGAGGCCCCAAATTCCTATCTTGACTTGGGTAATGAGCTCCCTCAAAACCCATTGGATAGGGTACACTCAAGAAAGCATCATAAAATGGAAGTGGTACTTACAAGACCAGGCTAAGCTGGAATTAAAAAGGGGTATCATTTTTCCATCAGGATGTGCAAAACTTGCCAACTCAGGAAATCACCGAATAAGTCCTGCAGATAGGGGAGGAAACCTCCCCTGCCCAATGGGGCAAATCCTTTAAAGAACTAAACCAAGAGGATCAGAAACACGCTTGGTTTACTGATGGTTCCACTAAAGACATTGATGGGACCCGATGCTGGGAGGCCGTGGTTTATAATCCTGTTAAAAACATAAGCATTTCTGATGAAGGGTGGGGTGTGAGCAGCCAGCTGGCTGAACTAGAAGCCGTCCTCCGAGCTATTCAGGAGGAGGCCAGAGGGATTTTCTACTTGTATACCGACTCTTGGTCAGCAGAAAATGGTCTTACTACCTAGATGCCCAAATGGCAATTAAACAAATGGTGAATTGTGAATAAAGAGTTTTGGAGAAAACAATAATAGGAAGATATCTGAATACTGGCACACACTACCATTATTGCTGTTTTCCATATTGATGCTCATGCATCTCTGCTTTCTCTCAACAGACAAATCAACAGGAAGATCAACAGGCAAAAGTTTCCATCATAAATGCAAACTGGTATGTGGGTGAATAGATTACAACACTTTCAAGCCTGGCAATGAGACACATTATAATGTATGGTGGTATAGTTGATAGTGATTATCGGGAAGAGTTAAAGTTCACTTTACACAATATCACCCCAGATTCTTTTGTTACAAGACTGCAGATGTGGGTTGCTCAATTTTCAGTGGTACCTGGTACCTTGTTAACTATTAAACCCTGAGGAAATCTCTGCCTCAAGAGAGGCTATGTACAGAACTGGGAAATTCAGATCCACTGGTATAGGTAGGTTAAATCCTGGAGCCAAAATATGGATATAGCCTCCATCAGATCCCGCCCCTAAGGCTGGTGACATTTTAGCTATGGGAGCAGAAAATAAAGGGGTAGTACAATTTCCTAAAAATGAAAAACAATATCATGTTCCCCTTCATTTTTGTTGTTACAGAGAATAACCTCTCTGCTAGTAATCAGTACCTGGGTGATCATGTCTGAGACCAAGAATGAGTTCATCAACTGGGCAGCAACCGCTGCAACAGAAGCCAACTGCAGTCAATGCTGGCTATGCATCAAGTTGCCAGAGGCCACAGGAAATGGACTACCTTGGAGAATTATTCTTGCCATCATTTCTGAATGGCTCTGTCGTTACCAGTGGGGCCAACACAACACTTGCAATCCAACCTGGACTTCCTTTGCTACTTTAATAACATGTTAATACACTATAGTTATAGTAAAACCATTGTTGCATACTGGGGGGCCCTCTGGGTATGCAGATCCTATGGGTGGCCTTACCTGTCCCAATATTGGATGGGGAGATTCACCTGAAGGTGCCATTAATTCCATTCGCCATCCGGGATAATATTCCCGTCTCCAGTAATCTAGATGCTTACAAACATAGCTGGTTATGAACGTGCCAGAATCCCTGGTGGTGGTACCCTATCACAGTATTCTTCCGCTGCCCCGGGTACAATCCTGCTTCAGCAATAAATGAAAATATTAAGCCTACATGTAGAAAAATCTCTTAATGATAGCAGCACTGGACTTCTGTTGTTAGAAGAATTTGCTTAGCTGCGTACTGTTGTGTTGCAAAATCGAATGGCATTTGGTATGCTTGCAGCAGCCCAAGGAGGGCTTTGAACCTTGCTGCATACTGAATGTTGTGTGTGTATCCCTGAGAGTTCTCACAATATTACTCTCCTTGCCCAAGACATGCAAGGACAAGTAAAACAGTTAGAATCTAACCGTCAGGACCCCATCATGGACTGGCGGTCAAACTGGCATTGGCGTTGGCCATGGTGGGTGTGGTTTTCATTAATTGTGGTTTTCATTCTCCTCTACTTACCATGTGTCTGTAATCTATACCACTTGTGCCTTCCCAGTATATCTGTAAAAATATTTTTTCTACAATTAAGTGTCAAATTGAGACTGAATGAGGAGGAAAAGTTAAATATTAAATTTGAAATCAATGAACATGGACAGAAACAATGGGCACTAAGTCCTGGAACAGGTTGTATGAGCCCCTTGTGGAATTCATCCATCACTGTTTCTGACAAACAGTTATTGAAAAACAACAGATAGTCGCCAAAACAAGTTGACCTTTTCATTTTCCTTGAGTCCAGTCTTGAAAGGCCCTCGTTAGTGGGCTTCATGCCGAACAAATCGTTACAAAAAAAGCTAGGGTCCCAGACTGTGCTGAAGCTTAATGAGACCTCTCCTTGTCTGTGCACGGATGGGTGGCTGACTCTGGAGCCCAGGCTGATGCTTTCCTATAGGCAAAGCCCAGGGAACAGAGAAGAGTCACATCAAATAGTTGATGAGTCAAGAGATATGTCACAGGGACTCCTGTATGCAGGGTCCAGACAGGAAACTAACATCGTTTTAGTGCTGAGCCCAGCAATATGTTACAATGTCTTCTGAGGGAAGAACAAAAGGAAAAACTAATGTCACTTTGGTGTTAAGCCCCGTGATATGTCACAATTTCCACTGCAGGAAGAACCTAGGCAGAAGAGAATAGTTACATCAGCTAGGTGCTGCCTCCATTGATATGTCAAAATCCCCACTTGAGCAGGAATCAGTCAGCATAAGAAAGTCACATCACCTGAGTGATGGGTGCAGAGGTATGTCACAATGTCCCCTGTAGGCAGAGCCCAGGCAGGAGAGCTGCATAACCTGGGCGTTGGACCCAGCAATATAGCATATTTGGTAGGGCCCTGGCAGAAAAATTACAAAACATGGGTGCAGCACCAAGTGATATGTTATAATGTCCCCTGCAAGCAGCACCAAGGCAGGAGAGGAGACTCACATCACTTGGTTGCTAGGACAAGTGATCTGTTATAATCTTCTTAGTAGGCAGGGTGCAGGCACTTTTTCTATGTGATGGATGCCGAGAGAAGTCACAAGGCCCCCTGGGAACAGGGCTCATGCACTAGCCATCAATTCCATAGGTATTATGCCCAGCAGTATGTCACAATATCCAAAATATGCAGTGCCCAGGCAAAAGAGGAGAGTCACATCATGTGGGTGCTTGTCCCAGTGATTTGTCACAATCTCTCCTTTTGACAGGACCCAGGCAGAAGAGGAGGGTCACATAACCCAGGTGATGAATGAAAAGGTGTGTCATAATACTCCTGAGGGCAAAGCCCATTCAGCAGAGTTCTAAGTGTTGGATCCAGCCATATGTCACAATACACAAGGTATGCAGGACCCAGGTAGGAGAGGAGCGTCACATCTTCTAGGTGTTTGTTCCACTCATACATAGTAATCCACCCTAAAGCAGAGACAAAGCAGTAGAGGAGAGACACATCACTTTTTAAAAGGAGGGCCCAGGTAGGAGAGTCAAATCACCTATGCGAGAAGCCCAGTGATATGTCACAATCTTCTCTGATGGAAGAATCTAGAAAGAAGAAAGGAGACACGTCAGGTAAGAGTTGAGCCCAGCAACATACCAAAATTCTTTCTGTAAGCAGGGACCAGGCAGGAGAAGAGAGTCACAACACCTGGGTGATGAGCACAGAGATATATTTCAATGTCTTTTATAGCCAGGGCCCACACCGTAGACTTTCATGACCTAAGTGTTGGACCCAACAATATGTCACAATGTCCCATGTTGCAAGCTCCAGGCAGGAAAGTCACATGACCTGAGTGTGGGGCCCAGGGATACGTCAAAATATCCCTTGTAGGCAGGGCCAAGGCAAAAGAGGAGACTCACATTAACTGTGTGTAAGACCAAGAGATATGTCACAATGAGCCCTAAGGGCAATGCCAAGGCAAGAGAACAAAGGCACCTCACATAAGTGCTGGGTTAAATAATGTCACAATTATATCTATGGGCTGGGCTAGGCAGAAGACTCAAATCACTCAGGAGCTGGGTCGAGATATATTTCACAGTTACACTTCCAGGAAAGTCCAGAGTTGAGACTAACAATCCTGCACATGTCCCATATCTAGGTGTGAGAGCAAACACATTCTGTATGTTGGATCTAAGTGTTCAAGTCACAGTCTCAGTGGTGCATTGGATCTGTTCACGGCAGCTTCAGTCTTTCCCGAGTATTGTGGCCCCTTAATGGAGTCACAGCCTCACGTGTTTACTGAATGCTGGTTTTAGAGTCACTAACTCCAACATGGATCGCATCCACTTATGAGAGTCAATTGTTCAATTTTCAACTGCCTCTTGGTGTGAGATTCAGAACCTCAACAGTGGGCCGTGTTCATGTGAAAAGATGACAATTTTTACTCTTGGCTCAGAGCAGATATGAGTGTCACAATCTCACCTTTTTCTGGGTCCTGTCAGGACACTCTCTTCACCACATGAAGCCTTTATAGAGTATGCATGAATGTAACAATCCTCTCTGAAACCCTAAGCAGGCACGGCCCCCTCCTTGTACCTTTAGTTTAAGCCCTGTTATGACAGTCAACATCTTTCTAATTGCCTTCGTCCAAATAAGAGTTCTTAACTGCCTATGAGCTGTGTTTAAAAATGAGTCACCATCCCACCTGTGGCTGGGTGTTCACATATAAAAGTCACAATCCCAATTGTGGACTGTGTCTGCATGTGTAATTCAGGACCTCAAGAGTGGGCTCTCTCCACTTGTGATAGAGACCATCCTGAATATTGGTGGGGTGTGCATCTGAGAAGCATAATGTCACCAGTCTGCTGAGTCCTGTGGTGACAATTTGTCTACCATATGCACATTGTTTACACAATATGCAAGCCAGTTGTACTCCTCTGTGTGACATATCACTGGGTCTTGCACACAGGTAATGTGAGCCTCCTCTCCTGCCTTGGAATGCTCACAAGAGGCACTGGGACATACCAGTGAACCTAATATTCCGGTTATGTGACTGTCTTTCCTGTGCAAGGCATGGTGGCATATCTCTGCACCAGTCACCAGATGATGTGACTCTATCTTCTGTCTAGTCCCTGCTTACAGGCTGAATTGTGACTTATCGCTAGGTGCAGCATTTAGCTAATGTGACCCTTCCCTTTTTTTAGGTTCTGCCCACGGAGGGAGATTGTGACATATAGATGGGTAAAAAACCAAAATGATTTTACTCTTTTGTCTTGGCTCTGTCCTTAGAAGGCATTGGGACATATTGCTGAACGAACACCAATGTAATGTGAGTGTCCTACCTGAACCCTGCCCACAGGGAGCATAATGACGTATCTCTGAGCCCATGAACTATTTGATATGGCTTTATTCTCTTACCTGTGCTTTGCTCATCAGAAAGTTTGTGACGCATTTCTTTGTCCAGTGCTTAGGTGATGTGTTTCTCCTCTCCAGCCTAAGACATGCCCACAGAAGTAAGAGTGACATCTCTGGGCCTAGCCCACAGGTGATGTGACTCTTATCCCTTGTTTCCGCCCAGGGGAGTCATTGTGATGTATTTCTGAGACCATTATTAGAATGATGTGACTCTCCTGTTCTTACTGAGATCTGTCCACAGTGGGGATGATGATATATCACTTAGGTCAGCACACATGTGATGGGACTCCCTTCTCATGCCTGTGCCTTGTCCCCTGGGCTAATTGTGACATATAACTGGGCCCCTCCCCTAGGTTATGCAACATATCCCTGTGATAACACTCTTTGTGCCATTTAAGGGCTTTATATAATATAAGAGAGAGAGGTATTCCTCTAAGACCTTCATACAAAGAGAAGACTTAGGACCTACCCATTTTCCAAAGCCTCACTAGGAAAAACAGCATTTCTCTTAGTGGCAAGTTTGAGGTATGAGAGTCATTATTACTCCTGTGAGCTGGCCAAGATATATGTTTCAATCTCTCCTCTGGGTAGGGAGTGAGGTGGAGAGTCACGTCACCTGGATGCTTCACCAGAGATCTGTCAATATCTTCCCTCATGGCAGGGACCAGGTAGGAGAGTCACATACCTAAGGCTGGGCCAGGGATATGTAACAATCTTTTATGAGATTGGAGGCTAGGAAGGGAGTCACATCACTTGTGTGCTCACCGGGGATATGTTACAATCCCCTCCTGAAATCAGAGTACACGCAGCAGAGTCAAATCACCTGAGTATTGGGCTCAGTGATATATCACCACACTCCCTGTGGGTAAGGCCATGGCAGGAGAGACACATCACCTGGTTACTGATTACTAGGCCCAGTGATATGTCACAATCTTTCCTTTGGGCAAGGTGCAGGGAGAAAGGAGAGTCACATCATCTGGCGATGGAGGCAGAAATATGCTACAAGCCTCCCTGTGGGCAGAGTTCAGGCAGGAGCCCCCAATCTCCTAGGTGTTAAGTTCAATGATATGTTACAATGCTCCCTGTGGGCAGCACCAAGGCGAGAGAATAGAGTCACATCACCTACGTTCTAGGTCCAATGATATGCCCCTATTTTATTTGTGAGCTGGGCTTAAAGAGAAGAGTTTAATCACTCAGGTGCTGGACAAATGTGTATATTTGTCACAATGACACCTGCAGGAAGTTCCAGAGATGAGATTAATCACTCACATATTCTGGTTTTAGGCATGAGAGTGATCTCCTTCAGTATGTTTGATCTAAGTACACAAGTCACTATCTCAATAGTGGACTAAATTTGTGCATGGCAGCCCCATTTCCTCTGCAGACTTTCTCCCCTAATTGAAATCACAGATTCCCAGGTATGCTGACTCATGATCTGAGAGTCATCAACACATCTGTGATTCTCACACACGAGAGTCAGTTTTTCAACTTTTTTTTAATTGTACTTTAAGTTTTAGGGTACATGTGCACAATGTGTAGGATTGTTACATATGTATACATGTGCCATGTTGGTGTGGTGCTCCCATTATCTCCTCATTTACATTAGGCATATCTTCTAATGCTATCCCTTCCCCCTCCCCCATCCCAAAACAGGCCTCGGTGTGTGACGTTCCCCTTCCTGTGTCCAAGTGTTCTCTTTGTTCAATTCCCACCTAGGAGTGAGAACATGCGGTGTTTGGTTATTTGTCCTTGCGATAGTTTGCTGACAATGATGGTTTCCATCTTCATCCATGTCCCTACAAAGGACATGAACTCATGATTTTTTATGGCTGCATAGTATTTCATGGTGTATATGTACCACATTTTCTTAATCCAGCTTATCATTGTTGGACATTTAGATTGGTTCCAAGTCTTTGCTATTGTGAACAGTGCCGCAATAAACATAAGTGTGCATGTGTTTTTTAGCAGCACAGCATGGTACTGGTACCAAATCAGAGATATAGACCAATGGAACAGAACAGAGACCTCAGAAATAATACCACACATCTGTAACTATCTGATCTTTGACAAACGTGACAAAGACAAGAAATGGGGAAAGGATTCCCTTTTTAATAAATGGTGCTAGGAAAACAGGCTAGCCATATGTAGAAAGCTGAAACTGGATCCCTTCCCTACACCTTACACAAAAATTAATTCAAGATGGATTAAAGACTTAAATATTAGACCTAAAACCATAAAAACCCTAGAAGAAAACCTAGGCGATACCATTCAGGACACAGGCATGGGCAAGGACTTCATGTCTAAAACACCAAAAGCAATGCCAACAGAAGCCACAATTGACAAATGGGATCCAATTAAACTAAAGATCTTCTGCACAGCAAAAGAAACTACCATCAGAGTGAACAGACAACCTACAGAATGGGAGAAAATTTTTACAATCTACTCATCTGACAAAAGGCTAATATCCAGAATCTACAAAGAACTCAAACAAATTTACAAGAAAAAAGCAAACAACCCCACCAACAAGTGGGCCAAGGGTATGACCAGACAGTGCTCAAAAGAAAACATTTATGCAGCCAAAAGACACAGGAAAAAAATGCTCAATTTTTCAACTTTTGAAACTGCCTTAGAGTATGTCATTCAGAGCCTCAAAAGTGAAATATGATCATGTGAAAGAACGACAATCTTCAATGTTGGCTGGGTGTGCATCCCAATGTCATTACATTACTGTGTGCTGAGCCCTATTAGGACTTTCTGTGTTGCACCTGAGGGTTTTATATGGTATGCATGACAGTCTCAATTCTTTCTGAGATTTTCATGATGGTGTGGACCCATGATCAAACCCGTGGCCTTAAGACTACATATGACTCAACATCTTTACAATTGGCGGGGTCCAGATAAGAGAATCATCACCTTTCTATGTGCTGGGTTTATAACGAAGTTCCCATTCCAACTGTGGCCAGATCTTTACATATGAGAGCCACAATTCCAACAATAAACTGCATTCATGTGTGAAATTCAGGACCTCACCAGTGGATTCTGTTTATATGTGAGGGTGAAAATCATAATGGTCAGGAAAGTGCAGGGGGTGAATAGGAGAAAAAAATTTCACCTGTGTGCTGGGCCCTGTGATGAGACTCTGTACCACCTGAGGGATTTATGTAATATGTGAGAGAGTGGGTGATCTTAACGAGGAGAACCAGGGATTTTTTTTTCCATTTCCCTAAGTGTAGGTAGGAGAAGCAGGATCTCTCCTATTGGCTAGTTTGACATATGAAAGTCATTATTGCACCTGTGAGTTGTGCTCCAAGATATATGTCACAATTACACCTGCATATAGAAAGAGAGCAGGAGAGTAAAATCAGTTGGACGTTGGCTCAGGGATATGTCCTTTCCCTGAGAAAAGGGACCAGGCAACAGAGTCACATTATCTGAATGCTCAGACATGGGTATGTTGCAATCCACTCCTCAAATTAGGACCCAGGCAGCAGAGTCACATCATCTGGGTGCTGGATCTAGCAATACGTCACAATACTCTCTGCGGTCAGGATGCAGGTAGAAGAGTCACATCTTCTTGGTGATGAATGCAGAAATACGTCACAAGTTTCTCTGTGTATAAGGTAGAGGAATAAACCTTTTATCCCCTAAGTGTTGGGCCCAGGGATATGTCAAAATACCCAAAATGTGCAAACCCAGGCAAAAGAGAACAGTCACATCACCTTGGTGGTAGGGTCAGTGATATGTCACAATCCCCTCTTTTGGAAGGGCCCAGATAAGAGTAGAGAGTCACATCACCTAGGCAATGAATAGAAAGGTATGTCATAATACCCCTGTTGGCAAGATCTATGCAGAAGAGTCACATCACCTATGTGTTCAACAAAGATATATGTTACCATACACCATGTATGAAGGGCCCAGGCAAGAGAAAAGGTCACATCACCTCGGTTCTGGGCCAAGCAATATATCACAATACCCTCTAAGAGGAGATAAAAGACAGGAGAGTCACATCACCTAGGTCAGAGGAGCAGAGCTATATGGTAATGCCCTGGGTGTGTGGGCCCAAAAATAGAGGAGAGTTACATCACCTGAAGACTGCACCCAGCTATAAGTCACAATGACCCCTGTGGGCAGCACCCAGACATGAGAAGAGAGTACCATCATGTAGGTGCTGTGCCAGGCTGTATTTCACAATCTCCATTATGGATAGGTTTCAGGGAGAAGAGGAGCGTCACATCATCTAGTTGATGAGTCTAGAGATACGTCAAAATGAACCCTCTGAAGAGACCAGGATGCAGAATCACATGATCTGTGTGCTGGGCCTAGCAATAACTCACTCTCCCTTCTGTAAACATGGCCAAGGCAGAAGATGAGGGTCACATCTTTAAGGTGATGAACGCGGAAATATTTCACAAGGCTCCCTGTGACAAGACCCAGGCAGGAGATTCCCTTCCCTCAGTTGTTGGGGCCAGAAATACATCACAATGTGGGGCTCAAGCAAAAAACAAAAGAAACATCACCTATTCTCTGGGCTTAAAGTTATGTCTCACTCTCTCCTATGGGCAAAGCCTTTGTTAAAAATGTAGAGTCTTGTCAAATACTTGATGGGCTCAGAGATATGTCCCAATGCCATATATTACAAATTGCTGTAGGCAGGGTTCAGGCAGGAGACTCACTTTGGTGTTGGGCCCAATAATGTGTCACAGTGCTTTCTGCTTGCAGGGCAAAGTCAACAGAGTAATGTCATCTAGGATTTGGACCCAACAATGTATCACAATCTCCTTCCAAACAAATCCTAAAACACAAAAGAAGAGTAACATGAGCTAGGTGCTGGGCACAGTGATATGGCACAATCCCTTCTTTAAGCAGGGACTAGGCAGGAGAAGAAAATCACACCACATGGGTGATGGGCACATAGATATTTCACAATGTCCCCTTAGGCAAAGCTCAGGAAGGAGAGGTAGATCATCTAGGTTTCGGATGCAACAATATGTCAAAATGGCCATTGTGGACAGGACACCGGCAGAAGAATCACATAACCTGGATGTGGGACCCAGCAATACATCACAAAGCCCCTGTGAGTAGCACTAATGAAAGACAGAAAACTTACATTACCTGGGTGCTGGCTTCAGTGATATGTCAGAATCCCATCTGTGAGCTGGGCACAGGAAACAGAGCTAAAATACTCGGGAGCTGGGCAGAGATGTATGTCACAATCCCCCCTGTAGAAAGCGACAGGGATGAGATGAACAACTCCACATATGTCCAGATTCCAGGTATGAGAATTTGTATGTTGGGCCTAAGTACACCAGTCCCAATCTCAACAGTGAACTGGATTCATAAATGAATCTTCTCTGGCTGACTGTGTCCCCTTAGGAGAGTTACAGTCTCACAGATGTAATGAATTTTGTTCTGAGAGTCACCCACCTACCTGTGGAAAAGATCATTATATGAGAGTCAATTTTCTTTTTTTTTCTTTTTCTTTCTTTTTCTTTCTCTTTCTTTCTTTCTTTCTTTCTTTCTTTCTTTCTTTCTTTCTTTCTTTCTTTCTTTCTTTCTTCTTTCTTTCTTTCTTCCTTTCTTTCTCTTTCTTTTCCTTCTTTCTTTCTTTCTTTTCTTCTTTGCTGTCTTTTTTTTCTCCCTTGAGATGGCGTCTCACTCTATCGCCAGGCTGGAGTGCAGTGGGACGATCTCGGCTCTCTGCAACCTCTGCCTCCTGGGTTCAAGCGACTCTCCTGCCTCAGCTTCCTGAGTAGCTGGGATTAGAGGTACATGCCACCACACCCAGCTAATTTTTGCATTTTTAGTAGAGAACGAGGTGGCCAGGCGCAGCGTCTCATACCGGTAATCTCAGAAATTTGGGAGGTCGAGGTGTGTGGATCAATTGAGGTCAGGAGTTTGACACAAGTCTAATCATTATGGTGAAACCCCATCTCTACCAAAAATATAAAAATTTGCTGGTCATGGTGGCATGAGCCTGTAGTACCAGCTACTCGGGAAGCTGAGACAAGAGAATTGTTTGAACCTGGGAGGCAGAGGTTGCAGTAAGCCTAGATGGTGCCACTGCACTCCAGTCTGGGTGACAGAGCAAGACTCTGTCTCAAAATAATAATAATAAATAAATAATATAGAGACAGTGTTTCACCATGTTGGCCAGGAGGGTCTTGATCTCCTGACCTCGTGATCCACCCGCCTCGGCCTCCCAAAGTGCTGTGATTACAGGCGTGAGCCACCGAGCCCAGCCGGTTGTGCCCATTTTTGAGGATGGTAACTTTTATTGTCACCAGAGTGTGCATGAGTGTTACAATTTCACCTGTTTGCTGGGCCCTGTTAAGACACTATTTACCTCCTGTGGGCCTTGTACAGTATGCATTAAACATAATCCACTCTGAGATCTTCATGCTGATAGAAACTATGATCATACCTTTGGCCATAAGCCCAGGTATGAGAGTCAACATCTCTCCAGCTGGCTAAATCCAGATAAAAGGATCCTTACTTGGCTGTAAACTGGGTTCAGAAATAAGTCACTATCCCAACTGTGACTGGATGTTCGCATATGATAGTTACAATTCCAACTGTGGACTGCATTCATGTATGAGATTTAGGACCTCCGCAATCACCTCTGTTCCTGTGTAAGAATGACAATTCTGATGATTGGTGGGTGTGCACACAGAGAACACAATCTCACCTGTGTTCTGGGCCCTGTGATGACACTGTACAATCTGAGTGCTTTACGTGATATGCAAGAGTGCTTATTTTCTCTGACCTTCAGAGTAAGAGAAGACCCATAATTTTGCAGGTTTTGTTAAGCCTGGCTATGAGAGAAATTATCTCTCCTATTGGTTGGTTTAAGGTATGAATGTCATCATCACACCTACGTGCTAGGCCAAAATATATGTGACAACTTCACATTTGGGTAGTCAGCAAGCAGGAGAGCCTCCTCACCTGGGTCTGTGTCAGGGATATGTCACAGTCTCCCCTGAGGACAGGGACAAGGCAAGAGAGTCACATCCCTAGGTTTTCTGCCAGGGATAAGTTCTTGCTCCCTCCTGAAAGCACGACACATGCATCAGCGTCACCTCACCTGGCTTCCGGCCCCAAGGATATGTCACAATTTTCCCTGTGAACAAGGCACAGGCAGGAGAAACACATAACCTGTTTGCTGGGCCCAAAAATATGCTACAATTTTTCTTGTGAGCAGGGCTCAGGCAGAAATGGAGGGAGTCATATTTTCTAGGTGATAAACGCAAAGCTATGTCACAAGGCCCCCAGTAGTCATGGCCTTGGCAGAAGCTTCCTATTGTCTATGTGATTGGCCCAGTGATACATCACAATAGCTAAATTATGCAGGGCACAAGGGAAAGAAGAGAGTTGCATCACCTAAGCAATGAACAAAATGATATGTCATAATACCCATGTGGAAATGGCCCATGCAGGTGAGTCACATTACCTAGGCTTTGGACCCAGTGATATGTCACAATACACAATATATGCAGGGCCCAGCCAAGAGGGAAGAGTCAAATCACCCAGGTGCTGGGCCCGGTGATTCATTGTAATCTCTCTTTGGTCAGATCCCTAGCAGTAGAAGAAACTCACATCACCTCGGTGCTGAGGTCAGCCATATGTCACAATACACCTGAGAAATGAGCCCAGGCAAAGAGTCTCATCATTTAAGTGAGAGGCCCATAGATATTTTGCAATGCCTCCTGTGGGTGGTGCTCAGTAAAAAGACAGTCACATTACTTAGAGTCTGTCCTCAGCGATTTGTAAGAATGCCAGCTGTGAACAGGCACCAGGCAGGAAAAAAGAGTCCCATCACCTGGGTGATCAGTGCAGAGATATGTCACAATGCCCCCTGTAGGCAAAGCCTAGACAAGAGTTACATCACCTGGGTGTTGGACCCAGCAATATGTCACAATGGCTCATGTGGGCAAAGCACAGGACAGAGTCACATAACAAAGTGCCAGGACCAGTGATAGGTCAGGATACCCACTATGGGCAGCGCCAAGACAGGAGAATAGAAGCATATTAATTAGCTGCTGGATTCAGGGATAGATCACAATCTCATCTGTGGGCTACACCCAGGCAAAAATGTCAAATCACTCAGGTGCTGCCTAGAGGTGTGCGTCAGAATCACACCTGCAAGAAGGTCCATGGATGAGACTAACAATCCCACATAAGTGCCGGTTCTGTGTATGAGAGTGAACGCCTCCTGTATGTAACATCTATGTGCATAAGTCACAATCTCAATGGAAGAATGGATTTTTTCCTTGACAGCCTTAATCCCTTTTGAAAACTGAGTTATCTTAGTGGAGTCACAACCTCACAAGTGTTTTGGATCTTGGTCAGTGAGTCACAAACCCACTTGTGGACAATATCCACTTATGAGAGCCAATTTTCCAACTCTTGACTCCCTCTGGGTGTGAGTTTCAGAACCTCAATTATGGTCCATGTTCGTGTGGGAGAATGACAATTTTGACTGATGGCTGGGCTCAGGCAGGAGCCTTTCATCCTGCAGGTGTTGAGACAAAGGATATGCCACAACGCCTAAAATATGCTGGGTGCAGGTGAAAGAGGAGACTCATATTAACTGGTTGCTAGGTCCCGTTATATGTTACCACCTCCCTTTTTGGCAAGGCTAAGGAAAAAGAGGAGAGTCAGAGCTAAAGAAATGTCATAATGTCCCTGTGGGTACGGCCTATGCATGAGAGTTGCATCATCTAGTCATTGAACCCAGCCATATATTATAATACACAATGTATACAAGGCCCAGGCAAGAAAAGAGAGTAATATCACATAGGTACTGGGTCCAGCAATATCTCATAATACCTCCTGAGGGGAGATTCCAGGCAACAGGGTAACATTACCTAAGTGAAGTGCCCAGAGAGATGTTTCAATGCCCCTGGTGGGTAGGATTTTGAAAAAGAAGTTACAGAACCTAGGGGCTAGGCCTAGCTATGTGTCACATTCATCTCCAAGACGGAGCCCAGACATGAGAGAAAAGTCACATCATGTAGGTACTGGGCAAAGTAATATGTCACAATCCTCACTGTAAGCAGGCCCTAGGAAGAAGTAGAGAGTCACATACTCTAGATAATGGGCCCAGAGGTATTTGACAATGACTCCTGTACGTAGGGACCAGGGAGAAGAATCACATCACCCCTGTGCTGTGCCCAGTTATAAGTCCCACTTCCTTCTGTGGGCATGACCCAGGCAGGGAGAAGAGTCACATCATCCCGGTGCTAGACCCAGAGATATGTCACAATGTCTCTTATGGGCAACGCTCAAGTAAGAGAGGAGAGTCACATCAAATAGGTGATGCACCCAGAGGTATTTCACAATGCCTTCTGTAAACTCGATCCAGGCAGAAGATTCACATCAACATCAAGTTGGTGCTAAGCCCAGCAACATGTCACAATCCCTTCTGTGTAAAGGGACCAGGCAGGAGAAGAGAATCACATTACCTGGCTGATGAGCACAGAGATATATCACAATGCCCCTGTAAGGCAGGGCCCAGGCAGGGGAGTTACATTGCCTGAGTAGTGGACCCAGCAATATAACACAGTGTCCCATATGGGCAGTGCACAAGCCAGAGAGTCACATAACCTGGGAGTGAGACCTAGCTATATATAACCACGCTTCCTGTGGGCAGCGCCAAGGCAGAAGAGGATGCTCACATCACCTGGGTGCAAGGTCTAGCGATATGTGAAAATGCTCACTGTGGGCAGTGCCAAGGAAGGAGAACAGAGTTACAGCCTCAATATGCTGGATCGAGAAATATGTCAATATCCCATCTGTGGGCTGGGTCCATGCGAGACCGTCAAGTCATTCAGGTGCTAGGCACTGGCAAATTTCACAATGAAAGCTGCAAAATGGTCCAGGAATTAGATTAAAAATCCCACAACTGTCTCAGTTGTAAGCATGACATTCAACACCTCCTATATGTTGGGTCTAAGCCCACGAATAACCATCTAAAAACCAGGCTGGATTTGTGCATGAAAGCGTCAATTCCTCTGCAGACTGACCTGTGTTCCTTTGAGAGGATGATAATAGTTACTGTTGGCTGGGTGTGCATATGTGTGTCACAATCTCACCTGTGTGCTTGGCCCATTTAGCAAGCTCTGTGTACTACCCAATGGCCCTATACAGTATGAATGAGAGTTGTAATCAACTTTGAGAACTTCCTAATGGTAGGGACCCATGATCGTACTTGTAGCATTAAGCCCAGGTATGAGAGTCAACATCATTACAATTAACTAGGTCAGGATAGGAGAGTCCTCCCTTGCCTATGAGCTGAGTTTAGAAATGAGCCACCATTTCAACTCTGGTTGGATGTTTATATATGAACACGGGCCTAGCAGCAAGGTGATGCGAGTCTTTGGCCTAGACACTTCAAGCAGGAGGCAACGTGACATATCTCTGGGCCTATCAACTATTTGATGTGACCTTCCTTTTATACCTGAGCTTTCCCCATAAAAGAGATGTTGACATATGTCTAGACACAGCACCTGCGTGATGTGACTCTCCTTTATTGACTGAGAAAAGAGATGTGACATATGTCTAGACCCAGCACCTGGGTGATGTGACTCTCCTTTATTGACTGAGCCCTGTGTATTTTGGGTATTCTGACGTATCCCTGGACCTAACATCTGGAAGATAAGAAGATCCAGCATGGGCCCTGCCTAAAAGTTTCTTGTGACAAACTTCTACATGAATTACCTTGGAGATTCGACTCTTCTCTCTTACCTGAGCTTTGCCCATAAGAGAGATTGTTAAGTACCTCTGCAGCAATCACCTACATGCTATGACTCTTCTTCCTTACCTGGGTCATGCCCACAGATGAAAGGGTGGCTTATCGCTGTGTCCAGCACATCGGTTATGTGATTATGCTGCCTGATCTCTTCTCACAGGAGCCATTGTGACATATCCCTGGGCCCAGAAACTATTTAATATGACTCTCTTCAATGACCTTAACTTTGTTCATGGGATAAATTGTCATATATCTCTGGATCCAGCACCTAGGTGATGGGATTCTCCTTTTCTGCATGGGCTATGCTTACAAGAAGGAGGCTGACTTATTGCTGTGTTGACAGCTGATGTGTTACCTCTGTTCTTCTCTTCTTAGTTTTTAAGAATTTAAACAAGAGACACAAAGAAAAAAAGTACAGCATAATTTACTGGAAAAGAAAATATTTGAAAGTTAAGGGCAGAATACAGTACATCCTGAGAGATATTCCAGGGTGGGCTGCTCATAAGTGTGAGACAGCGTGGAATGTCACTGGAGAAACACCCTTATGGGAGTTTTACATTATTATTAATAAGGAGGAAGGAAGAGGAGTTGCTACTAAGCATGTTCTGAGTGGTATTCTGGGTGCTCATGCGCAGTAGCTGTACATGCTTGTTCATATGTTGCATGTCTCGTTAGCATCTTAGATCTCCACCCAGGAGTGTATTTTTGTTTGTTTGTTTGTTTGAGACAGAGTCTCGCCGTGTTGCCCAGGTTGGAGTGCAGTGGTGTGATCCCTGCTCACTGCAACCTCCACCTCCTGAGTTCAAGCCATGCTTGTGCCTCAGCCTCCTAGTAGCTGGGATTACAGGCATGCACCACCATATCTGGCTAATTTTTGTATTTTTAGTTGAGACGCGGTTTCACTATGTTGGCCAGTCTAGCCTCGAGCTTCTGGTTTGAAGTGACCCATCTTCCTCAGCCTCCCAAAGTGTTGGGAGTACAGGTATGAGCCAGCGTGCCTGGCTAGGGGGTGTATTTTTTGTTATTAAAATAAGCAAAAGTGAAGTTTGAGGACAGGTAAATTCTAAACGCACATGCTTTCTAGAACCGAAAGACCTTAATGAGGATAGCTTTGCTCGAATAAGCCCAATTACAATGCGAATGCTAAGGCTTACTGTGTTGGCTGTACAGTCACCACAGTTTCTCTATCCTGAGATCATGGTCATTTTCTTAACTATCTATTCGGCCTCAATTTCCCCCTAAGATATTTTAGGGCAATCCTCATATTGGAAGTTGAGGGGTTAGGCCATTTTTTTCTGGAGCTGTTTCCTGCTGAGTGGGTGTTACTTCTGCCTAGCCTGGGCCTTAAAGTTTCTTCCCGTGTGATCTGACCGGGTGTAAACAACATCGTTTATGGAGCCAGTGGGCAAGATTTTGGCAGCCAAAAGTTGAAAGCCTTGCAAAACTATCATGCAAACATGGAGCTGCCACAAGCAAGAGAGCAAGAAATCAGTTAACATTTTAAACAAAATTGGAAGAAAAGTAAAAGCTGAAAGTATAATAATGACTGACACTATTAAAGAGAGCAAGGCAGGCAACGGACATAGCTTTCATCTTCCCATGGATGTTCCTAGAGATTCAATTTTTTCTGCCTGGGTGATGATATTATTAATATTTTCTTTGACTAAACCAGACTGATTGATCTCAAAAACAGCATTCTTCTTTTAGATATAAACATGCTCCACTTTGCCTGGCTGGGAGAAGATCGTAGCCTCTTTGGTTTTGTCGGACTACAGTGGCCATGGAGTCCAGACGTTGTTGAGTCTGTTGAGGCCCTCTACTGCTTGTTGGGGACACTTTGAGGTTTTCTGAGATAGTTTATACTGGATTCCAGAGTCTCCACCTTATGGTGACATTTGTGCTGTAAAAGTATTCTGCATTAAAATGGTGAAAGCAACAAAAGTTTTAAGTCTTTTCTATTTTTTGCCAATAAGCAAAAGTTTTGTGCAGCTAAGTTGGCAGCAGTCATTGGTTCCATTTAGGAATGGTGAAGTTGAATGCTGGTCAAAGTTAGAGCATGGGAGGCTTCAGTAAATGTGCTGAAGTTGTCTGAGAGCCACCCGAGCTGTTGCTTCCATTGGATTAGATCATTTATTGAGAGAACAAGCAGTCTGATGGTCCTCTCTCCATTTGAGACTTTCTGTAAGGGGAGCAATTTCTCTGGCCCTGCATGGTGTGAAGCTCCACTGTGAATAGCTACAGCTGGGCTGGTCTCTATTGTACCTGGCAAAGGCCAATAGAGAGGAGTATAAGGAGGAGGTGAAACAAGCTTAGATTCTACAGAAGACTCTGATAGTGCGGGAGATGCTGGGGATTCTAAAGGAGGTGTGGGCCTATGAGGGCCCCTATCTGGAGCTGGTGTTGGGCTGTGCGGTCTCGGGTCCCTTCCCGTTAATAAGAGATGATCTTCTAATGCTTCTGAGGAGCTTTGTGGCTTACTAGGCTTTAGCCAACAGGTGCTGCATAGAGCTGGGTTTTGTTGTCAGGCCACAAATGTTTGCACATAGGATATTTCAGACAATTTTCCCTGATTTCTACAGAAAAGGTCTAGCTGTAGGAGGGGTTAAAGTTCACAGTCTCATTCTCCAGCTATGTTTTGTCAGCTATTGTGTATCTAGGTTAAATAGTATTACAAAAGAAGATAAGGATTTTTTTGGTTCATCTAGCCAAAAGCTGTTTCAATTTTTAAATATACATCCCAGGGGTGTTTTAATGGCAGTAGAGGAAGCGGCTCCCATGCTGCCGAGAGACTCTTGCAACGTCAGAACATGTACTAAGTCCGGGAGGCCATGGGCATCACAATGGGAAAAGTGGAACCACCAAAGTGTCCAGCGCTTCCCCTCAAGACTCCATTAACAGAAGCTTTAGGAGGTCATAGGCATTTGCCATACACCGTCCTATCTCTCCCCAGTGCTGGACATCTCCAGCCCTACCGAGATGACCCCCACTGCTGGCTGGGGGGCAGACGTCTGGCTGACAAGCCTTTCCCTAATTTACTGGTTTGCCATTTATGATACCCAATTATAACACCTTCAATACTCCGATTCAAACCCCACGACCGGACATCTACATGACTGTGCGTCTTTTGTTCAGCAAAGAAAACCTGTTGAAGAAAAATTTCAAGGAGCTGGGAAATGCATAAATCCTGAAGGGACAGGGTTATCTTAATATTCCACTCAAAACAAAACAAAAGAAAATTGTAAACAGAAAACCTGACCAGAAAATAAATTACAACAGCCACTAGGTGGTGATCGAGTATTGCCGAAGGGACAGCAAACGCTAAGCTGAGTCTGAAGTGTGGCCAGAAAGATGTGAATCTAAGCAGCAAAGTAGCCCTAATATGAAATGTTAAGAGCAACCCATGTGGTTAGTGTTATTTATGGATAGTACAGAGGCAGCAGCCAAAAGGAGAGCGGACATATATTCTCTCTCTAGAGAATGTAGGTGATTTAAACAGGTTTCCCCCAGAAGTTTAGTGAAACAGCGCTGGAACAACCAGCGATAGTTAACCCGGTAGTCTGGAAGTGCCATAGTACTCACTGCAAGTAAAGGGAAACTGAAATTAATGAAGCGTACAAAGCTCTCTCTGGGCCATGGCAACAGAAATGTTGATGGCTGATGTAATACCTTGGTTCTTATCTTCTTAGCTTAAAATAATTTAAACAAGAAACACGCAGCAAAAGAAGTACAGCACAGAGTAAATTATTACACACAAAAGAGAAAACAATACGTTGAAAATTAACTGCAGAATAGATGGTACATTCTGAGAAACAGATTCCAGGGCAGCCTGCTCATAAGAGTGAGATAGCATTAATTGTTGCTGGAGAAAACGTCCTTCTGGGAGTTTTGCATGATTATTCATAAGAATAATTATATATAAGCGTTATAGTAAGCATGTTTTGAGTGGTCTTCTGGGTGCACATGTACAGTAGCTGTACATATTTGTGCATATATTGCATGTCTCATTAGCATGCAATGATATTGCACCCAGGAATGTGTTTTTACTATTAAAATGAGAAAAGGTTCAGCTTGAGGACAGATAAAATCAAAATGCACATGATCTCTAGAAGTAAAAGTCCCTACTGAAGATAGTGGGTTTCAAAGACCCCAAGTGCTCCACAACTTAAAAGCGGCCCCCATGAAGCTGGAACACTATCTGTTCCTGAGGGATCCGGTCCCATTTGTGTCTCTGAGACACTGGCAAGTCAGGCCTGACTTGAGATGAGACTGATGATTTTAAGTGTAAAATGCCTAAATAGCAGCTTCAGGTTGTATTTTGGAGCTTCTCCACTTAACTTGGTTGATGAAAATGGCTCACAAGACTCACGCCTTGGAAATGGGGTTTTCTCCTTTGCTCTTAGCAGATTTTGTGCAAACCAATAATTAACCTTCCTGATGCCTCGACTTTCACATTCGTGAAAAAGGCACCATTGAGAGTGACGTTTCCAGGAAGGCACAGCCCTTGTCCGCCCCTGCAGAGCTCTGAAGCTGTTCACAAGCAGGCCAGGTGGAAGATTTCTCTAAAAAGCGATTGAGCACGCGCTCTGGCTAGAGAAAAAAGAGGGCTGTGGCACAATGGACGGTGTCTCAGACATCAGGACAGTTTCCACAGCAGTTTAGGAAAGAAGGCAGCGCCCTGGGCTGCAGAGGGTGCAATGCTCTGGAAGAGGAACCTGAGAAGCATAGGGCCAATCGGTTGAGGACAACCCCCCCAATTTGGGCAAAGGTAAGGTATCTTCGTAGGGTAATACCCTCCTCAACGCTCAGCCCAGACCTGTCCTCCAGGTCCACCTTTGTACTCACTCTCCGCGGCAAAGAGTCGGCATAGCATAAGAACTCAGCAGTGCTTTGGACACTGGGAAGTCCACAGCGCACTGTCCCTCCCTCCCTCTAGGGCTATGCACCCCGGATCCCGCTACATGCTGGAAATATAGTTCTGAAGCCTACCGACAAACAGGCTTAGAGCAGTGAACGGACTAGAGCTCTCAGCATATTAGGTGGTGCGTGTACCACTTTGCCCCTTCTTCCAGGGCTATGCCTCACCCCGGAGACCGGCGCATGCTGGGATTGTAGTCCTGTAGCCTTTTGACCAAAGGGCTGGGAGTGTTTATAAGAATACATCTCCCAGCAATCTTAGGGAGGGGCACACAGCCCCGCCTCTTCCTCCAGCGACACTTATTGTCCCTGAGACAGGTGCATGCTAAGATTGTAGTCCTGAAGCTCTGCGACCAAAGGGCTGGGAGTGTTCATGAGCATATATCTCCCAGCAAGCCTAGGAAGATGCACACAGCCCCGCCTCTTTTTCCACTGATGCGCACTGTCCCTGATCCCAGTGCATACTGGGATGGTAGTCCTGCAGCCCTGTGACGAGAGTTCTGGGAGTCTTTATGAAACTACATCTCCCAGGAAGCAAAAGGAGGCATCCACAGCCTAGCCTTTTCCTCCAGTAATGCGTACTGTCCCTGAGCCGGGTGCATGCTGGGATTGTAGTCCTGCAGCCCGGTGATTAAAGGTCTGCGAGTGTTTATGAGACTACATCTCATACCAAGCCCAGCGAGGCGCGCACAACCCTGCTTCTTTCTCCAGTGACGCCAACTTTCCCTGACCCCGGTACATGCTACGATTGTAGCGCTGCAGCCCTGTGACCAGCGGGCTGTGAGTATTTATGAGACTGCATCTCCCACCAAGCCCAGAGAGGCTTGCAGAGCCTTGCCCCTTCCTCCACTGATTAGCCCACGCTCCCTGAGCCCCATGCATGCTGGGATTGTAGTCCTACAGAGATGTGATGAAAGGGCTGGGAGTGTTTATGAGACTACCTCACCCAGCAAGCCCAGTGAGGTGCGCACAGACCTGACTCTTCCTCCATTGACTTGCTCACTCTCCCTGAGCCCGACGTATGTTTAAATTGTAGTGCGGCATCCCTGTGGCCAAAGGACTGCAGTGGTTATGAGACTGCATCTCCCAGCAAGCCCAGAGAGGCATGCACAGCTCCACGTCTTTCTCCAGTGACGCACACGGTCCCTGAACTCGCTGCATGCTGGGATTGTAGTCCCGCAGACCTGTGATCAAAGGGCCAAGAGTGTTTATGAGACTACATCTCCCAGAAAACGTAGGGACAGCCCCACAGCTTTTCCCAGTGACGCATACTGTTTTTGATCCCGATACATACTGGGATTGTAGTCCTGCAGCCCTCTGACAAAAGGTCTGAGAGTCTTTATGAAACTACATCTCCCAGCAAGTGCAGTGAGGTGCTCACAACCTTCCCCTAGTTCTCAAGTGAAGAGGAATGTCCGTGAGCCCCAAGCATGCTGGGATTGTAGTCTTATAGCACTGTGAGCAAAGGGCAGGGAGAGGTCAGGAGACAACATCTCCCAGCAAACTTAGGGAGATACACCCAGCCGCGCATCTTTTCCCAGTAACGCATACAGTTTTTGATCCCGGTGCTTTCTGGGATTGTAGTCCTGCCGCCCTGTGAAAGAAGGCCTGAGAGTCTTTATGAAACAACATCTCCCAACAAGCGCAGCGAGGTGCGCACAACCTTCCCCTCTTTCTCCAGTCACTCGGACTGACCGTGAGCCCCAAGCATGTTGGGATTGTAGTCTTATAGCACTGTGACCAAAGGGCAGGGAGAGGCCATGGGACTACATCTCCCAGGAAGCCCAGCAAGGCGCACACTGCCATGCCTCTTTTTACTTAGACTATCTCACTGTCGAGCTGGGTGCATGCTAGGAATGTAGTTCGGCAGCCCTGTGAGCAAAGGGCTGGACGTGTTTATGAGAATACATCTCCCACTACTCCCAGGATGTGCACGCAGCCCTGCCTTTTCCTGCAGTGACTAGCGCACTGTCCCTGAGCTGGGTGCATTCTGGGATTGCAGTCCTGGCGCTCTATGACCAAAGGGCTAGGATTGTTAATAAGACTACATCTCCCAAAAAAGCATAGCGAGAAGCGCACAGCCCTCCCTCTTCCTCCTGTGACGTGCGCAGTCCCTGAACCCAGTGCATGCTGTGGCTGCAAGTGTAGTCCTTCAGCCTTGTGATGAAAGGGCTGGGAGGGTTTATGAGAATACATCTCCCAGCAAGCCCAGCGAGTAGCAAACAACCCCGCGTCTTCCTCCAGGGACGCGCAATTTCCTTGAGCCCTGTTCTGGCTGGGATTGTAGTCCTGCAGCCCTGTGACCAAGGGCTGGGAGTGTTTATGAGACCGCAACTCTCAGCAAGCAAAGCAAGGCCTGCACAGCCCCGCCTTTTCCTCCAGTGACGCGCACTGTTCACTAAGGAGTGTTCATGAGATTACATTTTCCAGCAAGCCCAGCGAGTCATGCACAACTCTACCTCTTCCTCTAGCGATACACACTATCCCTGATTCCGTTGTATGCTGGGATTGTGGTGCTGCAGCCCTGTGATCAAGGGGCTGGGAGTCTTTATAAGACTACATCTCCCAGCAAGCCCAAGAGGCGCTCACAGCCGTGCACCCCCCTCCAGCCCCACTTTTCCTTCAGTGCCGTGCACTGTCCCGTGAACCTGGTGCATGGTGGAATTGTCTTGTTGCGGGATTCAGGAGGACGAGAGAGACCTCGGGTTGAAACAGGAGAATCTTTATTGAGTGCACTCAGGACCAGCTGACTCACGTCGAAAAGACTGGGCCTGGAACAAAGACAGCACCTGACTTTTAGACACACTTCACAAAAGGGGATGGGCTAGCTTGAAGCAAGATTACAGTGGCATGAAAGCAGGAATACAGAGGCAGGACAAAGACAGGATTACACATGACCGTTGCCAAGCAACCCACATGTCCATTATCTAGGTTTCCCTGGGCATGGGCTTATCCTATAACCATCACTGTGGTGCCCAAACAGCTGTAGTTCAGCCTACTCAGGCTTCTCATGACTTTCATTGTACTTCTTCGATAAAACAGAATACTTGAAGTCACTAGTTACAGAGAACAAGAATCTATAAACTCTTTCCATAAAACAAAGGAAATTTGTTTTTCTTTTCCCTGTGTTGGGGAAGAGCTGGGAGAGTCTCCAGAGCACATTAGATAATATTATCAAGACTTTTCCTGGGTCTGGGCTGAGCCTATTGCTGCCTCTGGGACAAGTCAGCCTAATACAAGAAAACTTATTTCTCTTTCTTTTTAATTTTATTTTTCTTTAATTTCCTTCCTTAGGCCCCCAGCCCTGTGACCAAAGGCCTGGGAATGCACAGTTACACATCTGTTTACTTGTCATAAGACTCTTTTCCTTTACCCCCATGAACATACTTACCACACCTTCTTTCAAATCTTATCTACTGATTACAGCATCTTGCACTTCTTGAGAATAGGTTCTATTGTCTGCTTTTTATCTTGTGAATCGATTACATTTTCATGCTTCTTCACACATCTCATGAATTTTTAAATTGTGTGACAGGAACTACAGGGACTCTGGATTGTGTTGCATTTCTTTGAAAATTATTATGTTAAGAGGGAGTTAATTTGAATAGATTCAAACCCCAATCCTTATCTCTTCTACAGTGGCATAGCTAAAATCTTCATTCGGTTCTTCTAAACAGTGTGCGTTTCTATATAGCAAAATATAGTATTTTATTAAGCTTTATTATACTTCTCTGTGAAATAGTTATTCAACGAACTAGTTTACTCCATTATTACTGGAAGTCAGAACCTCAGTTGTGTTCACTTTTTGGATTTTATATAAGTGAAATTATATAATATGTATACTTTTACATGTACTTTCTTCTATGCAACTTCATATTTATGATATTAATTCATGCTATTGCAGATAACTATAGTTTATTTAAAAAATATTTTTTACATTTTGGCAAAGTATACATAAAATTAACCATTTTAGCTACTTTAAGTGTGCAGCTGAGAAAAATTAACTACACTCACATTGTTTTGCAACTATTATTCCCATTCATAGGGACCTTCTTTCAACTTCCAAAACCAAAATTCAATACACATTAAATAAAAACTCCCTGTTACTCCTCCTTCAGCTCCTAGGAACCACTCTTCTACTTGGGTTTCTAGAATTTAACTACTCTAAGTATCTCATAAGTGGAATGATACATTATTTGTCCTTTTATGACTGGCTCGTGTCACTTTGCACAATGTCCTTAAGGTTCATGCATGATGTACCATGTGTCAGAATTTCCTTATTTTACATAACTGAATAATATTCCAATGTATGTATAAATCACATTTTATATATTGATGATAATTCAAACAACACGGGTAATTCAAAAACCTTTTGGGTGTTGTGAGTAATGCTGCTATGAACCTAGGTGTACGTGTATTATTTTGTGTCTTTACTTTCACATCTTTTGCTACATACCCAGATGTGAAATTGTGGGTTTATATGGTGAGTTTATGTGTAAATTTTTTAGTTACTATGCTGCTATTTTACAGCAGCTGCAGCATTTTACATTTCCACCAACAGTGTACAAGGATTCTAATTGCTCCACGTCCTCACCAACACTTGTGATTTTCTGTTTTCTTTTCTTTTGGTACTAGCTATGCTGATGTGTATTAAGTGATATATCATTTGGGGTTATATTTGCATTTTACTAATGATTAATTTTGTTGAGCACCTTTTCATGGACTTATTAGCCATTTCACATAATTTTTAGAGAAATGTCTGTTTAAGTATTTTGCCCATACTTTAAAAAAGTAGTTTGTTTTATTATTGCTGAATTGTTCTTTGTATATTCTGGATAGAGTCCTATTTATCTATTTTTCTTTTGTTTCTTGCGTTTTTGGTGTCCTGTTAAAAAAAAAAAATTACTGCCAAATCCAGTGTTATGACATTTTTTACCTACATTTTATACTAAGAATTCTGTAGTTTTAGCTCTTACATTTAGGGTTTTGATCCAGTTAGTTAATTTTTTCTTATGGTATATGTTAAGGGCCCAGCTTCACTCTTTTACATGTGGGTACCCAATTTCCCCTATGCTAATTGTTGTAAAGGCAATTCATTTCCCATAAAAATCATTTGACCATATATATGAGGGTTTACTTATATTGGCTTTCTATATTACTCCATTAGTCTATTTGTAGCATGCTATTTTGGAATTTTGTAGTAAGTTTTGAAATCATTAAATGTGACTTCTCTAACTTAGGTACTTTTTTTCAAAATTATTTTTGCAATCCCTTATGATTCCTCATAAACGTAAAAATTGATGTTTTAATATCTACACAGAATAATTGGCATTTTACTTCTAGGTTACTTCCTAAGTATTTTATTCTTTTGATGCTATTGTAAATTGAGTTGTTTTCATAGTTTTCTTCTCAGATTATTCATATTACTACATAAAATACAGTTTATTTTTCTATGTTGATTTTGTATGCTACTACTCTGCTGAATTTATTAGTTTTAATATTTTTTGTGTGGAATCTTTAAGATTTTCTCCATAAAAGAATATATTTTCTGTACATCTGTACACACTTTGATGCAGTTTATTTCATTGTCTTTTTTAATTTCTCTGAGTGAAACTTCTAATACTGTGTTGAATAAAAGTGGCTGGCAAGAGCGGACATTCTGTCTGTCTTCTGAGCTTAGATGAAAGAATTTTGGCCTTTTCCTCTAGAATATGTTATTTGCTGTGGGTTTTTATATGTTAATTTTACAAAGATGGTTTTATTTTATTCGTAATTTATTATGATTTTATTATGAAATATTTTGAATTTTGTAAAATGCATTTTCTGTATTAATGAGATAATGTTTTCTAAAAATTTTGTTAATGTGACATATGCATTGATTAATTTTCTTATGCTAAAACTTTTGTTAAGAAAGGCTAGCTAAGTGAACCAGTGAGACTGGAAAAAGAATAAAGAAATCTATACTGGTTGTGATCAATTAATTGTAAACACCACTGCACTGAAACCAGACATATGCTAAAACTTCCTTACATTCCAATAATAAATTCCCCTTCGTCACGGGTTGTAATCTTGCTTGTATGCTGCTGAATGTATTTAGATAGGATGTTGCTGAGTAGTTTTGCATCCGTGTTCATAAGGGATATTAGTCTACGGGTTTTTGTAGTCTCTTTGTCTGGCTTTGATATGAGCTAATGCTGGCATCATGGAATAAGTTTGGAACTGCTCTCTTCAGGCTTTTGGTAGACTTTGGAAAGGATTTTTGTTCTATAAATGCTTGATCTAAATCACTAGTGAAGCCAACAAAACAAGGGCTTATCTTCATGAAGAGGTTTTTAATTACTGATTCCATATCCTTAGTAGTTTTCTATCTATTCAGATTCTGTATTTCGTTGTAATCAAGTATTGTATACCTAGGAATCTGCCTACTTTATCTAGGTTTTCCAATTTATCATCCTATCATAGTTCACCGTACACTTTTATGAATATTTTATCTCTTCAAATTAGTAGTAATGTCCCACTTTCATTTCTCATTTTAGTATGTGAATATGCTGTTAATTTTTTGTGTGTGTAGCTGAAAGTTTGCCAATTGTTAATTTTTTGAAGAAATTAGAATGAACTTTTGGTTTTTTGGAATTCTGTTGTTTGTATAACCTGTATTGCATTTATCTCTGCTAAAATCTTTAATACTTTCTCTTTCTCTTTGCTATGCATCTAATTTGATCTTATATGTCTAATTTACTAGGTGATAAAGTTATTATTTATTTGAAATCTTTGCTCTTTTTAAATGTATTTTAGCTGCAAACTTTTCATCTTAGCACTGTTTTTGCTGTTTCCCATAACTTTTGATATGTTTTGTTTTCATTTTTCTTCCTCTGTAAGTATGTTCCTACTTCCTCTGTGATTTCTTCCTTTACTTATTGGTTGTTTAAGGGTATGTTGTTTAATTTATACAATTTTGTAAACTTTCTAGCGTTTTGTCTGTTATTGATTTAATTTGAGATCTACTATACAGCCCATCCTGGAGAATTCCCCATGTGCATTTGAGAAGAGTGTGTACTCTCTTTTTTTGGATGGAGTATATTGTATATATCTGTTAGATCAATTTGGTTCATTGAGTTAGTCAAGTCCTCTATTTCCTAATTTATGATCTATCTCATTTTTCTATTCATTACTCAGAGTGGAGTATTAACATCTTCAACTATTATTTTAGAATGGCCTATTTGTCCCTTTAATTCTGTCAACTTATGCTTTCTATATCTAAATGTTTTATTATTAGATATGGGTTTAAACTATTTCTATCCTCCTGCCAAATGGACATTCTATGACTATATGATGTCTTATTGTCTCTTGTAAATTTTTAAGTCTATTTTGTCTGCTATTAATATGGTCATCCCCAGTCTCTTTTTCATACTATTGGTATAAAATAATTGTTTTCTTCCTTTTTTTATAACCCTGAAGTCCTGTGGAAAGCCAACAGCAGCATTACTTAATTTAAAAAGCAGAGAAATCTTAAATCAATAGCTTAATGTTTGTAAAAGCATTTAAATGGAAATGAACTACCGAGTCCACCAGGAACAAAGGATATCAGTTGGATCTAAGGATAATCATGCCAAAAAGCTATAGGAGGAAGAGCTGCTGGGAATTAGGACTGTGATAATGGTCTTTGGGACCAAGAAGGAAATGGGGAAATGGGGATACTTAGGGTCAGGTTCATGCTTAGCAAAAGACCCAGAAAACCCTAAGCTCTCACCTCTGTATTTTAAACTCTGCACAAGTAGAAAGTAGAGGCACAAGGAGAGTTGTAACTTCATGCTCATTGGTAAAGGCATGCTCCAACACACATACATAGATCCCAGGTGAAAAAAATTCAGATATTTATTTTTAGTGAAGGTTAAAAAATCTGGAGTCTTACTTTCCAATTAAGGTTCAGTGAAAATATTTGGGGAGATTTGCATTGATCAATTCATCCTGAGGTCAAGAAAATCTTGATTTTGACATTTGGAGCCTCCAGTAAAGGATTAGCCTCCACCTAGAGGTGTTCTTTGGCCTTTTGGACTCAGAGACATCTTGACACTACTACTGGTTACACTGATTTGAAAGTCAGCTAAGAGTTTGCTAAAGAACTCCTGACAAACTAAATTTGACCTATAGAGGGCAAGGGAATCCCCAACTAGTTGAAATTTTGTCCCTCCTTCTATCCTCTGAAACAAAGCTGCTGTCTCTGTGGGGCCCCCAATTTACTGAGTATTTCTTATATGACTGGTCCTCGTTCATAGATGAGTCAGGAAAGCTGAAATCTCATGATGTCCACTGGGCTGCTATGTCTGTTTTACCTGTGCCAGCCATACAGAACCTGAAATTTATGGTTGCTCCTCTCAAAGGTCAGAACTCAGGCTTTGGGTTAAATGCCCATATTCTATCTGTTTGGTTATCTACAATGGAAACTGTAGACTGTCTGAATATCTTTTGGGCTGCAAGCCGGAAACAATCCCAGATGCTGATCTAACTGGGTCACTTATCTAGAAGTCCATGGTAAGTGTTTGTTTTCTAGAGAGTAACAACAATCAAGCTGCAGAATCAACCTAAATCTGTGTCTAACGCAGAGTCTAATACTGCAGACCAAATTTGGGGTTGCTGGAGAAAGTTCACCTATTTGTCTCATGATTGAACAATTCCTAGACCATAACTAGCAGAATAACCAGAAGTGGACTTTTAGCCCACTTCTTGAGATATCAGTCACCACTGTTGACATCTTCAGCATAATAGTCTTGTGATTCCAGCCATACCATGTGTCTCTTGAAGCTAATCTGTGCCACCTTTTAGGCTTTTGAGACCAATTGAGCTCTGAATTTTGGCATTTATCACCACATCTACTAAAACGGGCCAACTCTATGATGTTCCCTCCTGTTCCACACATGTTGGTTAATTTGTTGATTAGGTATGCTTTTCTCTATAAGGGGATTATCTCTTCCTGATTGCCTCCAAGATAAGGATGAAATGGTTGGGGGATCTAAGATTCCATTTCACAAGCTTGGAATTTCATGCTAATAATTCCTGGGTGAAATGTCTTTCTTTCCCATAACTGTAATTCTAGGCCAGCCTGGCTTCTGTACCCTCTGAGTTGCACCCCAGCCTAGTAGCAGTTATGGGACTCCAACTTAGTTCTAGTTAAGTTTTATGTAAATATTCTTGTCTCTATTTTACCTGGCTCTACTAGATAAAATGTCTAGAAAAAAGTAGAGGGCGACTAGAATAAAGGTGAGATTATAGGTACCGGAATGAGACACACTGATTCTGTGGAGGTAGAGGGAGAACAACAACCTGTAACCTGGGGAATGAACAACTTAGACCTCGGAAGCTACGGGGAATGGTGGGACATCAACAACTTTTTTTTCTTTCTGAATAACCCCTGGTGCAGCCCACCAAAGAGTCTGAAATACTATTAGACCAGACGGTAAGGCAGAGGCTGTGGATTCAGCTCCTTTTTGTCCCCCACATTACTCTTAAGAATCCTTTGAGACTACTCTATCTCTCTGTGATGTAGGCATGAAACTGTAGTAGGCAGTGTGCACTCTCAGTGCCCATGGTTCAAGGCCATACTTTTTCAGATGATGGACAACCATTGCTTTTTCCTGAAGAGACTTAGTACCCTGTGGCTGAGCTTAAGCGGGACTCTAGACAGCATTGATTGCATTTTCTTCTTCCTCTATGAACTGGGATTTCTCCTTCTGTTTTTCTACTACCTAGAGATGAATCTGTATTTGTCAATATTTAGGTAAATTAGAGACATAAATCAGGTAAGGAACCCTAGACACAGCTTCTATCATAGCTGGACTCACCTATTTCTCTTCTCACTTTATGATATCAATTATATTGGCACAGGGAGAGATACCCTTCGATGGGGTCTCTCAGGAGCAATTAGAGAAGCATACTTCTAGAGAAGCTGGTAGGACAGGGCAGGAGGACCAGTGAGGATAAAAGCTTCTGTCCAAATTTTTGAGCCTAGATGTGTGTGGCAGATGAATCCAGGAAAGATCCCAGATCCCTGGAAGGGATTATTAGGAGAGGATCCATTAGATTAGAAAGCGAGAGTGGGTGTTCATCCGTCACCTTCTGAGTCAGATTTTCAGGGTTAAGTCTGTGGTAGGGCTGCAGAGAAATGCTTGCTTGGGAAAGCCATTGATCATGTGCAACATAGGTGGCTCCAGCACAGGGAGAAGCCCTCTATTTGAGAAACATCATACGCGTGTGGACGTATCTCTGCTCTTCCTCAGCAAAGCACCTTTGACTGAATGATTGTTTGAGAATTATGCGTAAAGAGCCCTATATTATTTTGAATTTAGTAAACATTGGAACAGAAACAAACAATATTATCTACTTTCAAATTGAATAACAGCATGAGCAACTTCCACGAAAATGTCACATGAGGAAATTCCGGAGCCTTGCTCATCCCCGGAAACCTTGAATATCATGATGCAACCTGTAGGGTTAAACTTATGAACACTTAGTTTTTTAGCATATAGATTTTCTTTATAAAAAAATTTTCTTTGGACCTTTATTTTGTTATATGTCATGAAGAATAAATCATTTATTTCCTTTGTGATAAGAACATCACATTTTCACACCTCAAGTATTAATGATGCCATCCTCCACGTAGTTTTGTTGCTATGGCCTGAATGTCTATGTTGCCATTCAAATTCATATGTGGATAATTTTAGGCATGTGGCCTTGGGGAAGTGGTGAAGCGAAGAGTTCTTCGTCTTCATGAATGGAATCACTGCTCTTTCAAAGGAAGTTGAAGGGAATGCCCTTGTTCCGTTTGCAAGATGGTACCATCTATGGGGAACAGGGCTCTCACCATATACTAAATTTGCTGCTGCCTTGATCTTGCATTTCCAGCCTCTATAACTGTGAAAAATACATTTCTGTTGTTTGTCCTGTACCCAGTCTAAGGCATTTTGTTATAGCAGCCTGGATGCCCTATGACACTTTCTTAGGCACTTTGGTCTATTTCTGAATTTTTAGTTTCAGTGACCTATGAGTTTTTTAATCAATCAAGATTTTTCACAGGACTTGCCAGTCTTGTTTTAATTATTTTTCAGAGTTTTCTTGTCTATTCTCATTTGTGTTTTCATCTATATAATATTTTATAGTAACGTGTACTTCCAATATTTAATGGTATCTGTATAGGAACAAAATTGAATTTATAAATAACCTTAAGGACAATTGATGTTGACAATATTGAGTTTTTCTGCCTAAGAATACGATACAAACTGTCTCTTTGCTTATGTCTACTTTCATATATTTCATAAGCTTTCTATGTTTTTTCTCATATTCTGTACATATTTTAGTAATATTTATTCCAGTTTATTTTATTCTGCTAAAAAGTAATTTGAGACACAATGAAATTGTAAAATGTTTATTTGAGAAAGACCAATTGATAAATTATAAAATATCAGACCAAAAGATATTTAGTGCTTCACTGACTGTGTAAGAAGCAAGTATTTATTGGAAAAATGTAGAAACAAATAAATCATTTAATTGGTGGTAGCACAACTTTTTTATTGTTTTCTGTTTGTCTGTTTACCTTGTTGGACAGTTTCTATTTATATAAGGTTGTTGGCTATTCCTGATTGGTTGAGCTTCATTTCTCTTTTTTAAATATGCAGCTACAAGAAATAATTTAAGTTTTGCTTTTATTTGCAAATCAAGCAAGATCGAGATCACTTATGAGACCTAACTAACTTTGTCTGCTCAGAGATTATTGAGACATGATCTCCATTTTAATTTACTTTAACAAATTTTCTGTACTTTTACTTTCCATCCAAACTGTAACTTATAAATTATTATTGGTATACATATGTAGGCCCATGTTGTGTATGCTTTGAAGACATGTCCTCCTTTCAAACTCATTTGTATTATGTTATTGTTGAATTTGCCCCATTTATTGGAATTCTAAACTGCAATCTCCCAACTACGAGAGGTATGAGTTCTGAGGAGGTCACAGTAAAGACAAATCAGAAGAGAAACTAGTTCTGCAACCCACACACGCAGTAAAAACAAATTTCACATGGATACAATGAGTAATTATCTAAAATTTAAATACCCGGGAAACATTAATGTTTATCTCATTACTATGTAATATGGAAATTACAAGACCAAAAAAACCCAAAGAATTATTTTTAAAATAGAAATGAAGCTTTTTATATGATGAAATAATCCATAATTTAAATGTAGAAAGCGAATAGGAAATATATGAAATAAAATAAAATTACATGTAAAGGTGACAATTCCTGTATTAGATTTAACAATATCTTACAATAAAATAAGTTGAAACCTACATAATAGAAGAAAGTTTAAAATTAGGCAAATGTTATAGCCAGGTGAAGAATAAATACATATGTCAATAAGCGTTTAATGTATTTTGTCTTAGATTTTATATGAAATAATAAAAAGTAAACAAACCAATAGCATGGTAATTTCACCCTGATTGATTCAAACTGAAAAAATATTAACATTTCTCCATTAGAAGTTGGATTTATGGATTGGCTTCATGCTGCATTCAAGGCACTTTGGCCAGGACCCAACACTCATTGCCAAGAGTCAGCAGGCTAGAAGTTTGCTTTTAAGATGTTCTCTGGCCTGCGACCAAGACACTTTGTCCTGATTACTTCTTCAGCTCTGCCATAGGTTTTGCTGATATAAATGCAAACCCAGCTCTGTACCTCCCAAATATCTACATGGCTAGAGCTGCATATTGAGAATTTAGGCACTAGGCAAGAGGTCTTGACAGGTTTCCAAACAGACTTTCCAGAATTTCCCAAAAATACTGACATTGTCTTTTTCAGACCCCATCTCCAAAAGAGAATCAGAGAGGCGGTCTGGAAGCCATTTAGAATCTCCAGCCTCCAACCTAGTAACAATGGACTTGGATACAAAAAGGCAACCCACTGACCTCAAAGACACCAGCCCAGATTCTGGGCATTAAATTCCTGCCTCCCCATGAAAGATCTTATCTGAGTCACATCAAAGCCCACTCTTCTTCAATGTTCACCTTCCAGACACGTTCCAAAACAGCCCCTCAGAATTGTCTTGAGATGAAACAAAAGGTGATGAAGCTCCTGGTTTGGAATGCCTGCCTCATTCCTCACTCCTGAAAAGTCTACACCTGCTGGTTAGAACCCTCACACCTTAGGGAGCCCGGCCTCTCAGAGTGCATCCTCTAACAGGACCTCCTGGCCTCTTCCTCCTTGGAGGACAGTGCCCAAGAATAAGGAATACATGGCCTCCACTCTCACCTGACTTGATTGACTGATGAACTGATGTCTGAGGAGGAAAAATATGTAGGGAACAGCCTGGATCTTTTGAATCCCTGTTTCCCCAGCTATGATGTCTGTGCAAATGGGAGAATCCCCAAGTATTACTGGGAGGTAGACAGACACTGCCTAATAAAATTAAATAAATGTAAGGTGACTTGAAGTGGAATTTATCATATGTCATATACAAAATATTAGTTAGTGAATTTTATGTGAACACAGTCACAATTTGTAAGAGCATTGAAATATAATTTTAATAGGAAGCTATGAAAATTATCTGAACTTGCTATGTAAATGATTGAGTTTGGGGTAACTATCTGAAGGTCATGAGGTTGGTATCTGCTACTTAATTTCCTAAGACATTTACTTGCAAATGGTTGCCATTTTTGCTCTCAATATATGAAATCTTTTTCTTGCAGAGAGCATTTCTATGAAAGAAAAACTAGAAATTTTGACAATTTCGGTTATTAAAACGATAAAATTGGTTTGTTTGTTATTCTTAACCAAATGCTCCTACAGATAGCACGTAATACCCATGCTTTGATTGTTTTTTGTTTTTTTTTTTTTCACCTTAGGTCAATTGCCTTTCATTTTATTCATCAAACTGTATCTACTGTAGATAGATATTGCAGTTGTCATGTGACCTATGGATTTGTACTTCGTTAGAAATATGAATTCTCAGGCCGAGTATATTGGCTCATGCCTGTAATCTCAGCACTTTGGGAAGCTGAAGCGGTTGGATCACCTGAGGTTGGATCACCTGAGGTGAGGAGTTCAAGGTCAGCCTGGCCAACATGGTGAAACCCCACCTCTCTATTATTTACAGTTCACATTGTACCTTGCAATGAATATACATTTTATCCAAAAAGCCTAAAAAAAATGAAATTGTTGGGGGAATGGCTGGAAGTATAAGTGACACAAAAATGACACATGACTAGTAGCTGTTAAAGCTGGGTGACTGGTCTGTTATACTTTTTTTGTCTCGTGTATACGTTTTTAATGTTCTGTAATAAAACACTTGTACAAAATGACAAAGTTTATCTGCACTTATCTCTTCAGGTATTGGTTACCTTTTGGAAGGAGAAAGTGTCAAGGGCATGAACAAATCTGATTCTTAGATACACAAGTGTATATATTTTGTAATAACTCATCAAGCATTCCATAAACGTTTTGTGCCTATATTGCGGTACGCATGTTATATATCAATAAAAATTTAAATTGTACATATTTGCATAACAACCCTAAATTAATATCTTAGAATAATAGTAATGTTTTGCTTTGTTTTAAAGTGGGGCATGTTCACTCAGGACATCATCAGGTGTATATTAATGTTCCAAGTTATTTATTTATGTTTTAACTTTTGGAAGAGTCCCCGAGGTCTTTTAATTTTAACCTCAACACAGTAAGTAGCATGGTTGTAACTTTTTGGAATGCAGCTTTGTTTTCAGCAAGGTTCTCCCCGAAGAATGATGCTCACCCAGGCCAGGGCACACAGCACAGTGACCAGTGCACAGGATGCACTGAGCACACACGGCACTCGGTGAATCAAGAACAGAGCAAGCAGCACTGCCTGGGTCTGCAAAATCTACTTCGCAGGAAAAGCAAGTAAAATGGAAAGGTCATAATTCAGCAGCAAACGTTTTTACATTCATTTGAGAAATCATTTCTAACAAAGGTTGCTGGTTAAACCCATGGTTTTGTGGGTTGCCTACACATTGTAATCACCTGCACAACTTTAAACCGTATTTTTTTCAGATCCAACTGCAAGGATTCTGATTTAATTGATCGGTTACAACTTGGGTTTAAGGGATTTTGAAAGTTTTCCTCCCCGCAGGTGATTCTCTCGCGCCAGGGGTAAGAAGCACTGGGTAGGGGTGAGGGATACTTTAGCTGTGAGAGATATCCATGTACGCTTCAGGATTTGCCACATCGGAAATCTGGAGTTCACCGTCTTAGAAAACATTCTTGCCCTGTTAAAAATTAAAGGATGGCTTCAACACATACTTAGATGTTTGGCTACATTGAAGAAAATGAAAATGCCTTTCCAGAGATCAGTTTCTTGAGACAGGGTTTTGCTCTGTCAATAAGGCTGAAGTGCAGTAGTGATCACGGCTCATTGCAGCCTTGACCTCCCAGGCTCAAGCGATCTTCCAGCTCCAGCCTTCTCAGTAGCTGGGACCGAAGGCATGCACCACCATGACTGGCTAATTTTTCAATTTTTTTTCTTTTTTTTTTGTAGAGATGGCTTTCTCTATGTTGCCTGGGCTGGTCTCAAACTCCTGGCCTCAAGTGATCCTCCTACAACAGTCTCCCTAACAGTTCGACCTACAGACACAGGCAAGCATGCCTGGTGTATTTACTAAAATGTAGCTACTAGAATATTTAAAATTCACATGTGCCTCACTTATTATTTCCTAGAGAATTGCCTCATTTTTGAAATCTCAGGCTGCCTGCTCTAAAGCCTGGATGTGCCAGGAAAGTAAAAAATCTGAAATTTTAAAATAATTGTCATTATATTGTTTCCATGTATGAATAACACATATATATTATTCATAAATAAAAATAATCTTACACACAAATGTAAATGCAAGTATTTTACAAGCAGGGCCAGGGTCCAGTGCATGGAGGAAGTCCTGCCGGAAAAGGATCCAGGAAAAACCTATAATTCTTGCTTTATTCAATCCAGTGTCAAATCATATATGTCACTCATGGCCTGAGGGGGCGGGATGGGGAATTGAACTCTATCCAATCATGGGTGCTGGAGTGGAAAGTATCTAATCAGGTGCACAGCAGGAGAAGAATGGGCAGCTTTTTAGATCTAGGGAGGTCTTTCCCTGTCTCTCCAGTAAGAACTTCAGGACACTAGAGCCACCTCAATGCAATGGCCTGTTTTTTTAGTTGTTTTAATACTCCAAAAGAGAATTAGTTTTCTCATGCATTTTCCAAATGTGTGGCAAACAGGGCCTCAAATCTACCACCCTGTTACCCTAGCCTAACTCTGGCTTGCAGTCATATTTTAAATTTCCAGTTCTTTCGTGACACTCACCAACATTAACTAAATTGTGTAACTCACAACATTATCAACTTTTCTTAATTGTACATTTTAGACACACTAGTTTAATTCTTCATTTTTTCAAAAAGCAGTCGATGACACTTAAAAAAATATTTTTCATTTGTAGACATTTTACAGGAGACGAAAGCAGATAATAATCCCCTGACGCTCCACAGTAAAAGAAAAAAAAAAAGAAAAAGAAACAAAAAGAAAATCTTTGTGCCCCTTTCTTTAATATTCCCTTGGCACAAACACCCCATCAGAATGTCTTTGGGTTCAGGTTTCATTTCGGAAACTTCAGAGTGCAATACATCCTCAGCCATCCTGTTATTTTTTGGTTTTGAGTTTCAAAACTGTTTGAGGATTCCCCAAGATGCCAACAGTGGCCATGACTCTTAAAGTGTCTAGTAAATAGCATCCCTTGTGTCATCTCCTCTCAGGGAACAGCCCAAGGTATGGGAATGCAGCCTCTCTGTGGAGTGGTTGGATGCACTGTACCTGTAAAGAGTCTCCAGGTATACCCTTGCACTAAAAGCAAACCCCTTAGGACATTAAGATTTTCTTACCCCAACGCTTAGTTTCCATTCCTTAGAGACACACTGCAGTCCAGGCAACTGCATGCTGATACTGAGGAAAAAATATTCTCAGATTGGTGAAGGGAGAGAAAATATTTTAAAAGACAAAGAAACCCAACCCAGTGAGGCAGTGCAAAAACCCGCAAAGTAAAATGCCCCTCACAGACACAGTGGAGCACAGCGTAGCGGCTCCTGGTGGGATGCTCATGACCCACTTCACTGAACAAGATAGGAGCAGGGAAAATATCCCAAGTCATAGAATGGCTTGACTTGACCCTTGGGTCAGATATGTCTGTGTTTCAATTGGCATTGTCACCTTCTAATTTTGTCACTTTGAAAATATTATTGTATTTATTTTAACTTAAGTTTTTCATTAACTGTAAATTATGTTTTGTCAGTGGAGCTTCAAAGGTATGAAAATATTTATAAAAACATTAAGTTGGTGGATTATGAATACAATTAAGTAGTAATATATTTCATTTGCTAAAAATTATTACTTACCAATTTCTTCAGCAGAATGAGTGTAGCACATTTCCCAGGTCAGTTTTTTATTTGTTTGAGAGGTGATTTGAAGCAGAATCTCACAGCTTTCTCTTGGAAATACGACCAGGTGTAAAGACAGGGATAGTCTCTCTTCCACTACAGTGGTAGGAAATGAATACATATCCACAAGCAAGTGAGGCAGATTAATTGTCAAATTACATAAATTTATCCCATCAGTTATTCTTTTTTTCAAAACAGAGAACTTGTGCAAGTGAATATCTCTGTTCCATATGCTGCCATCTGGGTGTCTGAAGGTAATGCGAAGTTTTAGGAGCTGAGACTTCGCACCCCGTGGAAGTGTTCACATATGATTAATTGTTTACCCAAATGATTTGTTATGAACATAATTAAATTACATGTTTATTTTCTGAAAGGGATAGACACTTTGGCTTTTCTTGATGAGTTATAAGATGTAAGCCCCTTATAATGTTCTTTTTTATTTTATTTTATTTTTTACATGTAGTTTCACTCTTGTTGCCCAGGCTGGAGTGCAATGGCACGACCTCGGCTCACTGCGAACTCCACTTCCCGGTCAAGCGATTCTCCTGCCTCGGCCTCCCGAGTAGCTGGGATTACAGGCATACACCACCACACCCGGCTAATTTTGTATTTTTAGTAGAGACGGGGTTTCTTCATGTTGGTCAGGCTGGTCTCAAACTCCTGACCTCATGTCATCTGCCCGCCTCGGCCACCCAAAATGCAGGGATTACAGGCATGAGTCACCATGCTCGGCCGTAATTTCCTCTCTTTTATACCTTAGATTTGAATAATTTTTGCTGGATTCTTCAAACATGAAGTATTTTTTAAATTGAAAACTGAATGACTCTAACTGGTAAATAGAGGTCTTAGACCATTGACTAAAAGCTAAGGCCCACCTTGATCCTGCAAAAGGGGACCATTGAAGGCCCAGTTGATTGTCCCTGGGTGTCTGCCCTGCAGGTGTCCAAGCCTGCTCACACCAACCATGGAAGGAGCCTTTGTCACTGCCAGAAGATATAGAGCCTTGGTAAGCTGGAAGTTCACAGGCAGATGCAGTTGAGGTTGAGATAGAAGAAATATTGGGAGATTCTTTCTAGATTGGAATTGTTATTGTCCTGAGACTGTTTCTAGATTTGGTCTAAGAAGTTACCTAAGAAGTATTGCAAGAAAGAAAAAGTACAAATGTTTAGATCTTTGAGGATCTCAAAGATTAGGTGGAAAAGGGCTTTATTTCATAGGGAGGAGAAAACAAGTTAACAAAGAAGATAGGAAGGGAAGCACAGGATGGAGGGTAGCAAAATCTGATCCCAGATAAGGTAACGTTTCACCTTGAAGTCAGCCTGTTCTTAGGAAGAGTATGTATAAAAAAGGATTGTAGGTTTGCTGAGGCTGTGGGTGAGTCAAAGTTCATGAGCTGGTTGGAAGAAGAGAAACAAGCAAAATTTTTGTAACGAGTACTTTGTTTTGACCACTGAAGACTAAATTACTGAATGATTGTTCATTTTTAAAAATAGGAATTTGCAATCTGTGTCCATCTTTGTGATAGGTTAAAAAAAACAGCGGGGAGCATCCTCAAAGTCATAATGGGAAGCACGTTTCTCTTCACTCAGCTGTTCTTTGAGAATACAAAGAATGGGGGAATTTCTTTGAATATAGCTATTTCCAGGATTACCTTCACCCACAACTGTTCCTTGCCCTAGACATCTCTTCCATTTGGCTCTTCCTGAGTTATATTTTTATAATAAAGTGGTAAATATAATTAGAGTTATTTGTTTTTTTTTAAAGTAATTCTGTCAAATTATTAACTTGAAAAGGGGTTTATGGGAGTCTCAGATTTATACGAGGTAGCTCAGAAGTATAGATGGGCTTCCAGGACATGTGACTGTCCTCTGCAGTGAGAGCGGTGATGTGAGACTGAACCCTGAATTTGTGGGGTCTGTGCGAACTCTAAGTTGTGTCAGAATTAAATTTTGGGGCAACAAATGGGTGTTGGAGAATCAGTGGGTTTTCAGGGAACTTTACACATTTAGGATCAAAAGTGATGTAAGAAGAAAGACAATGTGGGGGCCTCTGCTGGAGAGAGACTCCAGGTGTCTCAGGGAAGGTAGGCTCTGCTCCGCACACAGCCTGCTACACCATGCACTGCCCTGTGGTTCCAGGCATCCTCCCAGGGTGAGAAGGACCAAGGACTCTGAGGGAAGAATTTCTGAGAACAGATGCCCTCTGCCCTCCTGCCAACCTGAGGCCACCACATGTTTTTCACCCACCGAACATACGCAATGCGTGTTGATGTGGTCAAGCCCCTCCCAGGACAGGGCTTCGGCATCAAGATTGTTGCCACGCTACCTTTCCTCATAGACTTTCCCATCAAAAACCCACACACGGGCCTACAAGACCCCTGGCATATGCTCTACCTCAGACACCGAATCTGCAGTGGCAACCTGGTTTTTTCACCATCCCAGGTTTCTGTGCCACCTGATCACAATCTCACCTTCCTGCATGGACATAGAAATAAGTCAGAACAAAGTTTCACCTGGGTCAGTATCTGCACAATGAAACAGTCCTTCCACCAACCCTGTACTGTCTCCCAATTGTGGGTTCTTAATAGCACTTTCCCCTCTTTTACCTTCTAGTTCACCTCGAACACTTTTTTTTATGTGCACACAGTGTGCCCAAGGCCACCTTTCAGTTGCCTGAATCCAGCACCTACTAAAATTCAGATGTCCAGTAGTTCAAGACCATGAACCTAGACCAACTTTTTGCAGGAGGAAATACAAGTTAGAAATGAGAGGTTCTATTCTCCCATTGGAAAATAAAAACAATATATTTTTTCCTTTTCCCTTTTCTTAAACAATGTAATTTAGAAAACTTTCATTATTAATTTTTTGAGACAGAATGTTACTCTTTTACTTAGTCTGAAGTTCAATGGCATAATCATAGCTCACTGTAACCTTAACATTTTGGGTTTGAGCAGTCCTCCTGCATCAACCTCTTAATTACCTAGGACTATAGGCATGCACCACCATGCCTGGCTAACTTTATTTATTTATTTATTTATTTTTTCAAGACAGTGTCTTGCTCTGTGGGCCAGGCTAGAGTGTAGTGGCATGATCTTAGCTCAATGCAACCTCCGCCTCCCGGGTTCAAGCAATTCTCCTGCCTCAACCTTTTGAGTAGCTGGTATTACAGGTGCAAACCACCATGCCTGGTTTATTTTTTATTGTTATTACTTTTAGGAGAGAAAGGGTTTCACCATTTTGGCCAGGCTGGTCTCTAACCCCTGAACTCATTATCCACCTGCTTCTGACTCCCAAAGTGCCGGGATTACAGAAGTGAGTCAACATGCCCAGCCATATTTATTTTAGTTTATTTTTTTATGGTGACAGAATTTCACCATGTTGCCTGTACTGGACTCAAACATTTGGCTTCAAGAGATCCTCCTGCCTTGGCCTCGCCAAATGTTGGGATTACAGGCTGAACCACCTTGTCTAGCCTGGTAAACTTTTATATGTACCTTTTTTTCTCTGCTTTTTGAAATATAAGCAAATCATTTTAACAGCTAAATAAGCCTTTTGCCATTCTTCGTGATACAGAATTGTCTTTATCTAAGACCTGGAAACTATTGCTTTGTTTTTTAATTTGGCAAAGATTAATCTATTTTTATTTTCAGTCTTTTGAAGTAGGCACAGCTCAGTACAGTGGCTCATGTTTTTAATCCCAGTGCTTTGGGAGGCTGAGATGAGGGAATTGCTTGGGCCCAGGAGTTTGAGACCAGCCTCGGCAGCATAATGAGATTCTTTCTTTATAAATAATTAAAATAAACTAGCAGGCCATGGTGGCACAGGAGGCTGAAGTGAGAGAATCATTCAAGCCTAGGAGTTTGAGGCTTCAATGAGCCATGATCACACCACTCTATCACTATACTCCAGCTTGGGTGACAGAGGGAGACCCTGTCTCTAAATAAATAAGTAAATTAAAAAATGTGTTTTTCCATACATAAGAATAAGTAAATAAAGAGATAAATAAAATAGACATGGATTTGCTTAGAATAAAGCTAATTGGAAGATAACAGAAAAGTGAGCACCAAAGATGGGCTTCACCCTAGCAAATGATTCCAGCCTATTAGGACACTCACAGAATATTCCCTGCAGCATGACTGACATGACAGTAGAATGTCATCATGTCAGGCTGCACCAGCGTCGGAAGACTAAACGCTGTGGGGAAGAACCTCCCTTATGGAATAGTATCAAAAGGTGAGAGCACAGCTCCTGCCCTGATGGGCTACAGAGATGAGTTCTTGAGATAACACATTGCATAGAGTAGTTTAAACTTTTTTGTGTGTAACACTTTCTCCATTTTCCTGTGAAATCCTCCCTAGTAATAGTGTTAGCTTTTAAGTTTTGAGGGTCTGGTAGGACTGAAGCTGCATTCTGCAGGATATACCTGGGGCAGGAAACTAATACAAACTGCAACCACAGGCGTAAATACTCATGACCTATTGCAAAATGAAAACAATACAAAAGTCTTTTCTGTTATTCACACAAGTGTGTGAACAGAGACTTTCCACATAACCAATTGCCACTGAGACCGATGAAGGTCAGATTCCACTGAAACAAGACTATGAGTTACTCATGGGAAGGCCGTAGGACAAAACCCAGAAATTTTTCATATTTGAGTCTGGGTCCTGGGTCTGTGCCGGTCTTCTCGGGTTTCTGTCTGTAGAGACCCCTATGTGGCTTCTCTCAGCACAGCCCGGTGCTGGCTGAGGTTGCTGGTTTAGTGCACCTGCCCTTTTTCCAAAAAGAGGAAGGAGTTGGCCACATCAAACAGCTCCTCATCAATCTGAATGCAGCTTTGTAAAAAGTGCCTAGAAACCACGCAAAGAAAAGTCAGTGGTCTGCCTTGTTTTCACCGTATGCGACACCTCCATTAGAAATTCTGCTTTTCTCTGCACTCCAGCCTGGGTGACAGAGCGAGACTTCATCAAAAGAAAGAGTGAGAGAGAGAAGGAAAGAAAGGAAGAGAAAGAAAGAAAGAAAGGAAAAGAGAAGAGAAGAAAGGAGAAAAGAAAAGAAAAGGAAAGGAAAGGAAAGAAAAGAAAAGAAAAGAAATTCTGCTCTTCAGATTAGGCACATAAGGAGAATCTGTATAAATCTCCATCAAGGAAGGAAACCAGAGGACAAGTTAAAGTCTTGGAATTCACATCTGAGTACACAGACTCGTTCTCCAACGCTCTTCTTTTTATTCTGCCAGCTATGGCCTGGGTATGAACAAGACAGATACACAAGGGTTCCAACACCTGACAGTCTGCTTCAGTCCAAGAGGAGTGCCCTCCCTCTTGTTCCCCCTACAACTCATGGTACCAAGAAGTGGTGTGGGACTGCCCAGATGAGTTGACAAGAGAGGCCTGGTGTGGAGGGGCCTGTCTTGGGCTGCCCTATGTTATTTGCAGGTGCACCCGGCCAATAGCCAGGGGCATCAGCGATGAAGGCTGAGTTGACATCCGTGCTATCAGATAAGACTTTTACATTGAGCCTTTGTAAGGCCAAAACTCAGAAATTTCAGGGCACAATGAAAGAACATCTCACTCTCTTGAGCATCTCTCACCAACAGAGGTGGATACAGAGCTGTCTCAAGAATGTGGGTTCCTGGTTTCTTAACTGCTGTTGGGTTCTGTCACCAAGAAAGTGTGTTAAACTCTTCAAGGTTCCATCTACTGGGCCCCTTGTTTCTGTAAGACCTACCTAAAGGCCCCACTGTGCTACTGATGGCTCAGTCTCCTCTTCCATGTCAACTCTTTATTTGTACACAATTAGGCAAACACAACTTCCCCTTAATTCCCTGGAAAGAACTAAATGCAGCCTGGGTTGCAGGATAGAAGAGACAGCTGGAACATAACCTTGTTTTTCTTACCATCTCTGGGACCCAATAAAAGTCACTGTGTATGCGAGGCTTCCCCAGCCTCCTAGCATGCACAGTGGGGATGATGCTAACATCTACTTCCTATGCAACGTATTAGGTGTATATAAGATAAGACACAAAAATAATGAGGTGATGTCACCTGTAGATGATGCACACACTTAGAGATGGAAGCATTAGGAGAATAGGTGGGAGATAGCATGGGTCACAACTCAAACAGGCTTTTGGTCTGGCAGGGTGATCTTGGGAATGTCACTTCTCCACTGGGCCTCATTTTCATTCTGCTCCAGTACGAAGTTGAAATTAAATGTAGATATTGTCCTCTGGCATTCATATAGTTTAGCTGCTTGTCCCCAACCAAACCTCATTGTGTATTATAACCCCCAGGTGTTAAGGGAAAAACCTGAGGGGAGTTGATTGGATTATGGGGACGGGTTTTCCTCGTGCTGTTCTTGTGATAGTGAGTTCTCACGAGATCTGATGGTTTCATAAGCATCTGGTATATCCCCTGCTCTCACTCACTTCACTTGTCAGCAACTGTAATTGGAAGGTTTCTGAGGTGCCCCCCCCAATTATGTGGAACTGTGGGTCAATTAAACTTCTTTTTTATGTTACCCAGTCTCAGGTACATCATCATTGCAGTATGAGAGTGCACTAATACAGGAATTCAACTTTCTAGTGCTTTCTCTTTATATTTAGAATCATATCCATGTGCCTTATCACGCCTATGACAGGGGAAGTCTTCACAAAGTCTCCCAGAACTAGGTGGTTAGTGACTCAGTTTTTATTGAATAAAATGGCCTACTGCCTGACGCCAGTAGTATGGCCCTTCGGTTTTGAAGATAATATCATCTTGTAGGTTGGCCAACAAGGAGATAGGAGTCCATATCAAATTTGTTTTGTGATACTGGCTTTAAGGCAGTGATTAGAAAAGGCCTAAGAAGTGAGTTCTGTAGGGGATTGCTGGAAGGGAAGCAGGAATATGCAAAGTCATGAGACATACACAGTCATCTCTTCTTGCTTCCTCACAGGTCACGTGCAAATTCAGGGAGAGTTAGTATGAAACAAACAAAGGAAATTTGGGCTGTAACATCTGCAAACTGATTCTACATGGACTTCTGTTGGCCATATTTGTTCCAACAATTTCAGCCAACGTTTAAAAATCTCATAAGCAGATAAAATTTTAGTGTTTCAACAAGCCGTTTCTTATCTTTCATTCTGAAGATCCGTTTTTTAAGTCATTTTTCTTAACAGTTTAGAGAGTACAAACTCAGCTTCTGTCCAATGAAATACAGAAGAGGATTTCACTTTTGTATTAGTTCAGCCTGCTATGCCAAAGAACCATAGATAGGCAGCTTATAGACAACAGGACTTAATTTCTCATACTTCCAGAGGTTCAAATTTGAGATCAGCGTGTCAGCATGGTTGAGCTCTGGTGATGACTCGCTTCTGAATTTCAGACTGCACACTTCGGGTTTTATCCTCATTTTGTAGAAGGAGGATGAGAGCCCTCTGCAGTTTCTTGCATAAAGCCAGTAATCTCTATATGAGGGTCCCACCCTCAGGGGTTAATTACATCCTACCTCCTTATAGCATTACACCGGAGGTTACAATTTTAACACAAATATAGAAGAAAAATTATTGTAACTCTCAAGTCTTTTTTTCTCTCTTTGTTTTTTTGTTTTTGTTTTTGTTTTTGAGACACAGTTTCACTCTTGTATCCCAGGCTGGAGTGCAGTGCTGTGATCTCGGCTTATTGGAAACTTCGCCTCCCGGGTTCAAGTGATTCTCCTGCCTCAGTCTCCCAAGTAGCTGGGATTACAGGCGTGTGCCACCACACCTGCCTCATTTTGTATTTTTACAAGAGACAGTGGTTTCACCATGTTGTCCAGGCTGGTTTCAAACGGCTGACCTCAGGCGATCCACCCGTCTCAGCATCCTAAAGTGCTGGGATTACAGGTGTGAGCTACCGCACTCTGTCAAGATTTTTTTAAAGCTCTCATTTTTCTCCTACTGGGTTTTTCCTGTTTGCGCCCTCGATCTTTCTCTCTGTCTCTTTTTGTGTAAACCTTTTTGTCTAATTATCTCTCTCTATTGTATTCCTCAAACACAGAAAGCAAGCTCCAATGCTATGAGATGCTCCATGTAGAGACCCACATAACAAAGACCTTAGGGGGTGCTCAGACCAGTAGAGAGAAGGAAAGTCAGGCTGTCTGTTCACACTAAACCCTGCCAATTTTCACACGAGTCAGCTTAAAGGCTCATACTTTCCCAGTCCAGCTTCAGTTCAGACCACAGACCCAGTCTCATAAAAGACCTGAAGGCAGAGGTAGCCAGCTGCACTGTGTCCAGATTCTGGTCCACACAAATTATGAGATATTATATGTCGTTGGAAAGTCCTGAGTTTTAAGGCAATGTTGTCAGAAAGGAGTAGATATCTAGCCTCATCTCCCAGGTCCTAGGATTCTCCATCCCTCTGCTTATATCTTCCTCAGGCTGTCTGCAGCCAAACTAGTTCCTTTGTAACCTCTGTCAAACTCACACCTATGAGTCTCTTCACTAAGGGTGGCTTCTCCCTGACACATTCTTGTGCAGATGCCTTCCTGTTGTCATCCTCATCATGGATTAAAAGTCACCCCAGTGAGGCCTGAGGTCCTCCCATGCAATAATTTTCCAGCTTTTCTTCTCAACAATCTACTTTATATTATAGTCCTTGCTCTTTCCTTTCACATATACTTGCTTTAGTACTTTCGTCCAGCTGTCCTCAGACTGTTTGGTCCTGGGTTGGGGGGTGCAGGAATGATGTAATAATTTTCTGTGCCACATGTTGGACCCACCAGGTTAGCTGGCAAAGGGTGAGTGCAAGGGAAAACAGACTGGCTGTGGTTATATGGGGGATCTCTAATATCCCTTCCTCTTTTCACCACATGATAATGTGGAGGTCACTGATAACAACATGAGGTGTGTGACTCTTACTTGTTCCAGCTGCTCCAGCAAAGCTCAGTGGGCACCAGAAACACAGCAGGCTGTAACCACCTCCAGGCCATCACTAATACTACAGCCCCATGCAGGAGTACTACGAAACAAATCAGGTGCCTTGATTTTTGTGTCTTCAAGACACTGGTTCTTCAAGGTCCTAGGGGATAAAGTAGCAGGATCTGAAGATCCCAAGTATAATGAGTGACCTAGGAATCCCCTTTTGCCCTCTCTTTGCCTCCACCTTTTCGGTTGTGCTATTTACTCATGAGGTATCCTCCCCTTATCCAGTGAAATCATTTTCTACCACTTTCAAATGAGGACCTTAAGAACCCAAAAGTAGCTGGGATTTTCGTGGACTTCAGCCTCGGCGTCCAATGCTCTGGCACATTTAACTCTGTCTCATCTTCATCTACCCAAGAAGCCTCTCAAGTGGCCATGCTTTCCTCTGATTTGAAGGACCTGCAGAGAGTGGATGCATTTTTGCAGTCTCAGAGCAAGAATGCAGGCTGGCAGACACTTATGAGTATGTGAAATCATCGAGGTCACCCACTTCAGGCACTCCTTTTTATGAGGAAGAAAACAGGATTTCCTGTAGGCATTGTCTACATTAGGCTGAAGTGGAACATACCTCATTTCACTACCAGGTGCCCTCAGAGCTGGATGCAGAACCCCAGTCCTGTCATCTTGAAACTGACATGGAAAGGTCCCCATGTGAAAAGAACCCTAGATCTGCTCATTTTCTGTGCCCTTGAATGTGTAGCTACAGACTCTAATTTCCAAAACAAACCTGATAGGTGGGATGGAGCCAAGGCCTAGGAAGCTGGAGCCCCCCCTAATGCTCTGAAGCCTGCCTACCTCCTGAGATCTGGACCAGTCCCTGCCTCTTTTGGGAACTCAATTACCCAAATGTAATGAGAAATTAAATATAAAACTGCATAAGCATATGCTCTGTGAGAATTTGGTGTCAGAGTCCTCAATACTGGATGATTATTGGGATGGGGTGGGTTTGGGCCCCATGGGTTCTCAGGCCTCCTGTCATACCCAGTGCAGTATGTGTAGAGCTCTGGACAGCCAGGTCTTCTTTCCTGAGCCAGCTGATTACAATACAATTGACCAAGGGCTCTCATCTTAAATATGGTTTCACAGGATAACCCACCTTCAGCCACCACCTGCTCTGTGCTTCCTATATTTTGGGGAGCTGATGAAAACCCCCAGAATATTGAGGGAGACCAAGAAACTAGACTTGTGTGCCTGGAGAAAAGAAAAAAACACTTTTCTATTTCTCCCAAACTGTAGAATCTCTTGTGAAATATTTAATTTTCATTATATCTGAGCTTGAAAATACGTTCGTGTGTTAACAGTTGCTTAAATTTATTTTTTCTGTGAAGTGTGGGATAATGTCTTTGCCATGTATTAAATGAACTTCTAAAAGCTCTCTTCAGAGTGGAGACGTGAGCATCTTTGTGATATAAACTGCACAAATTTGTTGCCAGTTTTTTCTTTTTGTTTTTGTTAAAATGTTTTCTTTTATTCTGGTTTGGATGTCTTTTCATATTTTGTTTTGCGGCTACTTATTACTACAATGTAACTTCTCCTCTAATTGACTGACAGGTTTGTACATTCTCAATAAAATATTTTGGTAAAATCTTTGTAAATACTGTGTAGTCAATTTTACATTACAGAAACATAAAACAGTCAAGACTATCATGATGAAAAAGAAAGACTGAGGGCTTAAAATGTAAAATACGACACAGCTAAAGTAGTGTGTAAAGGTAAACTTATAGCACTATATGCCCACAAGAGAAACCAGAAAAGGTCTAAAATAGACACCGTAACATCACAATTAAAAATACTAGGGAAACAGGAGCAAACAAATTCAAAAGATAGCAGAAGACAAGATTTAAGATCAGAGTAGAACTGAAGGAGATAGAGACACAAAAAGCCCGTCAAAAAAATCAATGAATCCAGGAGCTGGTTTTTTGAAAAGATCAAGAAAATAAGTAAACTTCTAGCCAGACTAATAAGGAAGAAGAGAAGAATCAAATACATTCAAAAGGACATGATAAAGGGGATATAACCATTGATCCCACAAAAATAAAAAGTATCATTAAAGAATATAGTAAATACCTCTTTGCAAATTAACTAGAAAGTTTAGACGAAATGGATAAATTCCTGGACACGTATACCCTTTCAAGTCCAAACCAGTAAGAAGTCGAATCCCTGAATAGGCCAATAACAAGTCCTAAATTTGAGACAGTAATTGCTAGCCCATCAACCAAAAGAAGTCCAGGAGCAGACGGATTCACATCCGAATTCCACCAAAGGTACAAGTAGGAGCTGGTACCATTACTTCTGAAACTACTTCAAACAATAGAAAAAGGGGTACTCCTCCCTAACTCATTTTATGCGGCCAGCATCATCCTGAAACCAAAACCTGGCAAAGGCACAACAAAAAAAGAAAATTTCAGGCCCGTATCCCTGATGAACATCGACGCGAAAATCCTCAATAAAATACTGGCAAACCGAATCCAGCAGCACATCAAAAAGCTTATCCACCACGATCTAGTCAGCTTAATCCCTGGGATGCAAAGCTGATTCAACATATGCAAATCAATAAATGTAATCCATTACATAAACAGAACAAATGACAAAAACCACATGATTATCTCAATAGATGCAAAAAAGACCTTCAATAAAATTCCACACCTCTTCATGGTAAAAACTCTCAATGAATTATGTATTGATGGAACCTATCTCAACATCATAAGAGTTATTCATGACAAATGCAGAGCCAATATCATACTGAATGGGCAAAAACTGGAAGCATTCCCTTTGAAAACCTGCACAAGTGAAAAACACCATCTCTCCCCACTCCTATTCAATATAGTATTGAAAGTTCTGGCAATCAGCCAAAGAAAGAAAGAAAGAAAGTGAAATAGGAAGTCAAATTGTCTCTGTTTGCAGGTGACATGATTGTATATCTAGAAAACCCCATCATCTCAGCCCAAAATCTCCTTAAACTTATAAGCAACTTCAGCAAAGTTTCAGGATACAAAATCAATGTTCAAAAATCACAAGCATTCCTATACGCAATAAAAGGCAAACAGAGAGCCAAATCATGTGTGAACTCTCATTCACAATTGCTACAAAGGGAATAAAATACCTAGGAATCCAACTTAAAAGGGATGTAACGGACCTCTTCAAGGAGAACTACCAGCCGCTGTTCAAGGAAATGAAAGAGGACACAAACAAACGGAAAACAATCCGTGCTCATGGATAGGAAGAATCAATATTGTGAAAATGGTCATATTGCTCAAAGAAATTTATAAATTCAGTGCTATCCCCATCAAGCTCCCGTTGACTTGCTTTACAGAATTAGAAAAAAAAAAAAAACTACTTTAAATTTCATATGGAATCAAAAAAGATCCTGCATAGACAAGACAACCATAAGCAAAAAGAACAAAGGTGGAGGCATCACGCTAGCTATCTTCAAACTATACTAAAGGGCCACAGTAACCAAGACAGGATGGTACTAGTACCAAAACACAGGATCTTACCTTATTTCCTGGGACAGAGTGCAGTGGTGCAATCACAGCTCACTATAACCTCAAATTTCTGAAGTCAAGCAGTCATGCCACCTATGTATCCTGAGTAAATATGACCACAGTTGTGCACACGACCACTCCTGTATATTTTCTTTAAAAAAAATTTGTACAAACAGATTGTTGCTATATTGCCTCGGCTGGTCTCAAACTCGTGGTCTCAGGCAATCCTACTGCCTCAGTCTGAAAGTGCTGGCACGAGCCACCATACCTGGAATTTTTTCTCTTTTAAGAAAAAATGACTTTAAATAATTAATAGTAAAATAAAATAAGAAAAGTATTGCATAACGATAAAGTGTTCAATTCAACAAGAAGTCTTAACTATCCTAAATGTAGATGCACCCAACTGTGGGGAACATAGAGTTATACAACAAGTACTGCTAGACCTACAATAAGACTCAAGTAGACACACAATAATAGTAGGGGAATGCAACTCCCCACTAAGTGTTTGACAGATTAGCTAGGCAGAAACTTAACGAAGAAATTCTGGAGTTTGATTTGACACGATCAATTGAAACTAATAGACATTTATAGTATATGCCACACATCATCTATGGAAAGTAAATTCTTCTCATCTGCACACAGAATATACACTAGGAATGACCACTTCCTAGCCATAAAGCAATTATCTATACATTGTTAAAAAATTAAAATTATGCCAACCATACTGTCAGGCCACAAAGGAACAAAGGTAAAAATCAATACCAAGAAAATCTCACAAAATCACAGAATAAAATTGAAATTAAACAACTTGCTCCTGAATGAATTTTGGGTAAACGGCAAAATTAAGGCAGAAAATTAAAAAAAATTTTGAAATAGATGAAGAGACACAATATAACAAAATGTCTGGGAAGTAGGAAAAGCACTGTTAAGAGGAAAGTTGAGAGTGCTAAATACCTGCATCAAGAAGTTAGAAAGATCTCAAACTAACAATTTAAAATCACACTTAGAGAAACTAGAAAAATAAAAACAAACTAACCCCAAAGCTAGCAGAATGGGAAAAATATTCACAACCTATGAACCTGAAAAAATCTAATACTCACAACATGTAAGAAACTTAAAGAATTCACAAGAAAAAATTACCCCATGAAAAAGAGGGCAATAACCGACACTGTTCAAAAGAATACATACAAGTGGCCAAATAACATGAAAATGCTCATCATCACTAACCATCAAGGAAATGTAAATAAAAACCACAATACGACACCATCGTACACCAGTTAGAATGGCTTTTGTTAAAACGTAAAATGATAATACGTGTTGAAGAGGTTTTAGCGGGAAAAAAATGACTTATACACTGTTCATAGGAATACAAATTAGTTCAGCCACTGTGGAGAGCAGCTTGGAGCCTTTCCAAATAACTGAGAGTTAAACTATGATTCAACCCAGCAATTTCACCGCCGGGTATATACCCAGAAGAGAATAAATTCTTCTACCAAAATAGCACATGCACTTGTTGGTTCATCACTGCACTATTTATAAGAGGAAAGACATGAATCAACCTAGGTGCCTATTAATGGTAATTTTTTTTTTTTTGAGATGAAATCTCACTCTGTTGCCCAGGCTGGAGTGCAGTGGCACGATCACAGCTCACTACAACCTCCGCCTCCCAGGTTCAAGCAATTCTCCTGCCTCAGCCACCCGCGTAGCTGGGACTATAGGCCCATGCCACCACGCCCGGCTAACTCTTATATAATTTTCAGTAGAGACGGGGTTCATTATGTTTTCCAGGATGGTCTCGATCTCCTCACCTCATGATCCACCCACATCAGCCTCCCAAAGTGCTGGGATTACAGGTGTCAGCCACCGTGTCCAGCCTATTAATGTTAAATTGAATATAAAAAGTGTCACATGTACACCAATACTACTTAGCAAAAACAAAGACAAAAAAAAAAAAAACTTGTCCTTTGCAGCAACGTTAATGGAACTAAAGGCCATTATACAGAGCAATTTAATGCAGAAATGGAAAACGAAAATACTGCATGTTCTCACTTATAAATGGAAATTAACACCGGGTACAAATGGACATAAAAACAAAAATAATAGACAACTCTTAGAGGGTGGAGAGAGGGAGGGACAAAGAACTGAAAAGCTGTCTACTTAGTACTATGCTCACTGCCTGGGTGATGGAATTCCTCAGATTTCAAACCTCAGCATTATAAAAAATACCCATGTAAAAAACCTGTGTAGGTACTTCCTAAATCTAAAATAAACTTGAAATTCTAAAAAGAAGTCTTACTCTCTCACCCAGACAGGAATACAATACCATGATTATAGCTCAATGCAGTCTCATATTCCTGGGGAACTCAAGCAATAGTCTTACATCAACCTCCAACTTCCTGAGACTACAGGAACATTCCGCCATGCATGGCTAACCTGTAGAAATATTTTTTACATACAGCTTGTCACAATATTGCCCAAGGTGGTCTCAAACTCCTGGCCTTAAGTAATTGATATTGTTTGGCTCTGTGTTCCCGACGGAATCACACCTTGAATTGTAATAATCCCCACATGTCCTGGGAGGGACCCAGTAGGAGGTAATTGAATCATGGGAGTCGGATTTTCCCGTGTTGTTCTCATGATAGCAAATAAGTCTCATGTGATTTGATGGCTTTATAAGTGGAGGTTCCCCTGAACAAAGTCTCTTGCTTGCTTCAATAATGGTGAGACCTCCCTAACCATGTGAAACTGTGAGACAATTAAATCTTTTTTCATGATAAACTACCTAGTCTTGTTTTTGTCCTTATTAGCAGCATAAGAATGGTTTAATACAGTAGTCCTCTTGCCTTAGCTTTCAAAGTAGCTGGAATTACATGCACATGTCACTGTGCCTGGCTAAAATACCTAGCTTAAAGATGCTCAGTCAGCTAAAGAAGAACATAGAAAACTAAACAGAAAAAGAAAACAATGCATGAAGATAATGAGATTATCAACGAAGTGATTAAAAGTACAAAATAGAAACATAAAGTGTGGAGCTGAAAAGTAAAATACCTGAATTTAGAGATTCACTAGAAGGTCCAGCAACAGGTTTGATCTAGCAGAAAAAAATCCAGCAAGCTTGATAAGAAGTCATTTGAAATTATAGGCTGTGAAGGCTAAAAATAATTTTAAAAATTAAGAGAGCCTAAGGGACTTCTGGGATACCATTAAAATGGCCAATATACTTATAATGGGAATTCTAAAATAAAAAGAGAGAAAAAAGAGCAGCAAAGTTATTTCAATAAACAAACAGTGGCTGAGAACTCTCAAAATTTGAGGGAGAAAATGATCTAAAATTTACTGAAACCTTACCAACTCTAACTATATTCTTTGTTATTATAATGAAGATGCACAGAATACTTTACTTCTGCTATATATTTGAGATAACAAAGACTTAAAAATGACTGTAAATCTGTGCCAATAGATTTATAATACAAAATGATATAATTTGTGACATCAAGAAAACACATAGGGAGCCATAAAGAGGCAGGGTTTTATATGCAATAGTAGTTATTCTTGGTAATATCTATAGTAACAACAAAGAAAATACCTATAGTACTTAGGATTTTGAGACTAGTCTGGGCACCATGGCAAAACCCTGTCTCTATGAAAAATAACAAAAATTAGTCAGGAATAGTGGTGCTCATCTGTGATCCCAGATACTCAGAAGGCTGTGGTGGGAGGATTGTTTGAGTTGAGCCTGAGAGGCAGACCTTGCAGTAAGTAGAGATTGTGCCACTGCACTCCAGCCTGGGTGACAGAGCAAGACCATGTCAAAAAAAAAAAAAAAAGGAAATACGTATAGTACACACACAGGAAGACACACACACACAGAAAGTAGTGAGAAAAGAATTAAAACATGTCACTACAAAAATCAATAATACACTAAGAAAGAGAACAAGAGAGAAAAACAGGAACAAAATAGCTACAGAACAGGCCAGGCGCAGTGGCTCACGCCTGTAATCCTAGCAATTTGGGAGGCCGGGGCGTGTGGATCAACGAGGTCAGGAGATCAAGACCATCCTGGCTAACACGGTGAAACCCCGTCTCTACTAAAAATAATAAAAAGTAAAAATAGCCAGGCGTGGTGGCGGCTGCCTGTATTCCCAGCTGCTGGGGAATCTGAGACAGGAGAAAGGCATGAACCCAGGAGGCGGAGCTTGCAGTGAGCCAAGATCTCACCACTGCACTCCAACATGGGCGACAGAGTGAGACTGCTCCTCAAAAAAAAAAAAAAAAATGCTACAGGACCTAAAACAATAAAGAAACAAAATGCAATAGGAAATCAATCCCTTTTAGTAATTTTTTTATATAAATAAATTACGTCAATCAAAAACATACTTTCACTAAATAAATTCATGAAACAAGGTTCAACTCTCTGCTTCCTAGAAATAACCAAATTATGATCTGGAACACATATAACCCATACATGAAAGAATAAAAAAAATTAAATGCAAAATCAAATACTGTCATGGTAGACAAAATGCATATTATATCAAAAACTTCCTCAAGGGACAAGAGGAAAAGGACAATAAAAACAACAATAAATGCAACAACAATAAAGCAACATACAACAATAAAAGCAACAACATTGAAACAACATACAACAATAAAAGCAACATCATTGAAACAACATACAACAAGAAAAGCAACAACAGTAACATATGTGCCTTACATCACAGTTCCCAAATATATGAAGCAATATTTTACAGAATTGAAACATGAAGTAGCCAGCACCTGACAACAGTAGATGACTTTTATATCTGACTTTTAGTAATGTAAATTAAAAAAAACATAAGATGAATAAGTAAACAGAGGATTTCAACAACACAATAGAAAAATTAGACCTAAGAGTCACATTTATATCTCTCCACTCAACAGCAGAATATGCAATACTTTTAATCACACGTGCCACAATATTCCAGATAGACCACCTGTTAAGTTAAAAACAAATCTTAGTAAATTTAAACAGATGGAATTACACAAATTATTGCTACCTATGATACAATAAAACAAGAAGTTAAAAACACTAGCATGTCAAAGAATAAGTAAAAATTAAACAACAAATTCTCAAACACTTGTTCAAGAGGTTGTAGGCTTAATATTGTTAACATGTCACTACTAAAGAAAGTGGTCTACAGATTCAATGTTCTTTCTTTTTATCTTGAGATGGAGTTTTGCTCTTGTTGCCCAGGATGGAGTGCAATGGTGTGATCTCAGTTCACTGCAACCTCCACCTCCTGGGTTCAAGCAATTCTCCTGCCTCAGCCTCCTGAGAAGCTGGGATTACAGGCCTGTGCCACCATACCCGGCTAATTTTGTATTTTTAGTAGAGACGGGGTTTCTCCGTGGCTGGTCTCAAACTCCTGACCTCAGTTGATCCACCTTCCTCAGCCTCCCAAAGTGCTGGGATTACAGGCATGAGCCACCAACCCCAGCTGATTCAATATACTTTCTATCAAAATACCAATGAAACATTTTGCAGAAGTTTTAAAATATTCTACAATTTTTATGGAATTTCAAGGGATCACAAACAGCCAAACAATATTGGGGAAAAAAATGTAAAGATAGAGGCATCATACTGTCTAATTTCAAAACAAACTACAAAAGTATAATAATCAAAACAGTTTGGGACTGACATAAAGACAAATGAATGATGAAACAGATGAGAGAGTCCAGACATAAGACCTCATGTGTTTAGTAGACATATTTTTAAAAAGTGTTCCAAGAATTCACAATAAGGAAAGAACAGTCTCTTCAACAAACAGTATTGGGAATGATAAAATTTACAAGGAAAAAATAACAAACTTAGACCTTACCTTGCACCAAATAAAAACATGAACTCAAGGCTGGGTGTGTTGGCTCACCTGTAATCCCAGCACTTTGAGAGGCTGAGGCAAGTGAATCACAAGGTCAGGAGATCAAGACCATCCTGGCCAACATGGGGAAACCACGTCTCTACTAAAAATACAAACAAAAATTAGTTGGCAGTGGTGGCACATGTCTGTAGCTCCAGACACTCGGGATGCTGAGGCAGGAAAATCTCTGGAACCTGTGAGCCAAGATCATGCCACTGCCCTCCAGCCTGGCGACAGAGAAAGACTCCATCTCAAATAAAGAAATAAACACAAAATAACTAATTTTTTGTAGTTATTAAAATCGAATTTTAAACTTTATTTTTCACATCGTTTGCTATCAGCATACAGAAAGCTAATACTTTGTTGATTTTCGGCAATGTTATTGAATTTGTTTAGTAGTTCTAAAAGTTTTTGGTGTAGTGTTTAGAGTTTTTCACATATAAGATTATTTTGTCCACAATCAGAGACCATTTGACTTCGTCCTTTCCAATTAGTATGAGTTTTAGTTCTTCCTCTTGCCTAATGTCCTTGCCTAGGACTTCCCGTACTATGATGAATAAGAGGGCTGAAAGTGGGGGTGATTTGTGTTGTTCCAGATCTCAGAGAGAAAGCTTTCAGCTTTTCCTTATTCAGTATAATGTTAGCATTGCTTTGTCATAAATGACCTTTATTGTTTTGAGGCACATACCTTCTATTCCTAATATGTTAAGAGTTTTCATCATAATGAATATTGAATTTCATCCAACGCTTCTTCTGCATATGCAAAAGGTATGCAAAAATTAAAATACTTAATGTGGTGGTCAATACAGGGTGTCAAATTGATTGGAGGATGTAAAGCATTGATCCTGGGTGTGCCTGTGAGGATGTTGACAAACGTGATTAACATTTGAGTCAGTGGGCTGGGAAAGGGATACCAACTCTTAATTGGGTGAGCACCATCTAATGAGCTGCCAGTGAATATAAAGCAGGCAGAAAAATGTAAAAGTGAGAGACTGGCCTAGGTTCCCAGCATACATCTTTCTCCTGTGCTGGAGGCTTCCAGCCCTCAAAAACCAGACTCCAAGTTCTTCAGCTTTGGGACGTGGACTGCCTCTCCTTGCTCCTCAAACTTGCAGACAACCTATTGTGGGATCTTGTGATCTCTCCAGGGAAGCCCGACTAATACACCTAGCAACAAACTTAACTAAAAAGGTAAAGGATCTCTACTCTGAGAACAACAAAACATGGATAAAAAATATAAAATACAAATGAATACATGAAAAAATCTTGTGTTTATACACTGGAATAATATTGTTAATATAGCTACCCAAAGTGATCTACAGACGTAACTTGATTTTTATCAAAATATCGATGACATTTTTTCAAAGAAGTAGAAAAAATATTTTAAATTTATGTGGATCCACAAAAAACTCTGAATAAACAAACAACTTTGAGCAAAATAAGCAAAGCTAAAGGCATCACTTTATCAAACTTCAAAACTTCCTATAAAGCTATAGTAACCAAAACAGCACTGTACTGGCATAAAAACCAACAAATAGACTAATGTGCCCAATAAGCCCAGAAGTTAATTTATGCACCTAAAGCCAACTGATTGTCAACAAAATTGCCAAACACACACTTTAGGGAAAAGCTAATCTCTTCAATAAATGGTGCAGGGACATTTAAATATTTATATTCAGAAAAATTCTACTAGACCATTGAGCATTGCCATATATGAAAATCAACTCAAACTAAAGACTTAAATGTAATGCCATAAATTATGAAACTATTAGACAAAAACATAAAAAAAGCTTTATAACATTGGACTGGGAAAGGATTATTAAAATAAGATGTCAAAACCTAAGCAACAAAATCAAAAATAAGCAAACAACATTATGTCAAACTAAAATGCTTTTTCATATTAAAAAAACAACTAAAAGATTGAAGAGACAGCTTAGGCAATGAAAGAAAACGTTTTCAGGCTATACATATGACAAAAGGCTAATATTCAGAATATATAAGAAACTTTAAAATCTCAAAATAAATACACTTATAATCTAATTTTAAAAATGCAAAAGATCTTAACAAACGTTTGTGAAAAAGAGATACAAAAATGGCTAACTGGAACATAAAAACATGTTCTATATTACTAATCACCAAAGAAATGCAAATCCAAACCACAATGAGGTACCACCTCACTGCCATTAGAATGGCTATAATAAAAATAAATAAATAAATAAATAAAAAGTACTAATGAGGATATAAAAACTAGTGAATGTATACATTGTTGGTGGAATTGTAAATTAGTATGGCCATTATAGAAAATAGTATGGAGATTACAGAAAGACATTGAAAATAAATCTATTATATGATCCAGCAATTTTACTCCTGGCTGTATATCCAAAAGAAAGGATATCACTGTGTGAAAAAGATATTTGCATTCTCATGTTAATTGCAGAACTATTTATAATAGCTTATATATGGAATCAATTCAAATGTACAGCAACAGATAAATGGATAAGGAAAATGTAATTTATATACACAGTGAAATCCTATTCAGCCATAAGAAAGGATAAAATTCTGTCAGTTAAGAGAGCATGGATGAACCTTGAGCATAGCATGTTAAGTAAAATAAGGCACATAGAGAAACACAAGTACTTTATGATCTTATTATCTCACTCATTTGTGTAACCTGAAAAAAAGGGTTGATATAAGAAAAGAGTACAACGCGGGTTACCAGAGACTGAAATAGGAGGATGGGAAAGGGCTGCTTAACAAGCACTGTGTTACAATTAGACAGCAGAAACAAGTTTTTGTTTATTATTACACAGTAGAATAATAATAATTAATGAAAAGGTATCGCATATTACAAAATACCTAAAAGAGACCAGTTGTGGTGGCACATTCCTGCAATCCATACATTTTGGGAGACTGAGGTGGGAGAATCACTTGAAGACAGAAGTTCAAGATGAGCCTGGACAACATAGTGTGACCCTGTCTCTATGAAAAATTAAAACATTATCCAGGCATGGTGGCAGGTTCCTGTAGTCCCAGCTAATTGGGAAGCTGAGGTTAGAAGATTGTTTGAGGTTACTGTGAGCAAGGATTGCACCATTGCACTCCAGTCTGGGTGTTAGAGCAAAATCCTGTCCCTAAAAAAAGTTAATACATAAAAATAAAATAAAATAGCTAGAGAAGAAGCTTTTGAATGTTCTCACCACAAAAATAACACATGCATGAGGCAATAAATATACTAAGTACTCTGATTTTTATTGCTATACAACATATACACATAATTGTTTCCCCAAAATATGTACAATTACATGTGTCAATTTTAAAAAATGAAGACTATAATGTAAAACCTATAGCTGTAAAATTCCTAGCACAATACAGAAGGGTGAAGCTTCATGACAATTGGTCTTGGCAATAATTTGGGGGATGTAACATCAACGGATCAGAAAACAAAAGCAAGGGAATACAGATACTACTAAATCAGTGTGAGAAAAATATCCCAAACAGGCAAAGCAGAACATGGAATAGATATATGCACAATTATGTACATTGTAGTATTACTCACAAACATACTACCTGGAAGCAAATGTACCTTTAAGGATGAGTAGATTCAACAAACAGGGCACGTATATTCACCGGGATAGCATTCAGCCTTAAAAATAAGGAAATCTTGAAAAGTACTACAATAAGGACAAATTTTGAAAACATTCGGTAAAGTAAAACAAGACAGTCAAAAAGGAAAACTGTATAATTACACTTATATAAAATATTTAGTCAGTCAAACTCATAGAAACCAAGTGTTGTAGTCTCAGCAGTGCACCAAGATGTAACAGTATCTCGTAGTCTGAGATCACACCCAGAGTTCTTTATTCTACCTCTAAGGAGATTAAGGAGCGTGAACACAAAGGTGAGGTTGGAGTGGAAGTTTGATAAGCAAGAAAAAAAAGCTCTTTGACAGCAGAGATAGGTGTCTGAACGGGGTGCCCACTACGAGGCTGGGGTCCAGGGTTTTTATGGACTGGGAAGGGAAGGGAAGGGAAGGGAATGTGCATAGTTCGCAGGCCGTCTTGAAAAACGTGTGGCTCAGCTAGGCCCATGACTTTGGCCCGGTACCAATCAGGAGCTGAAGGGATGATTCATAGATGCTACTTAGCTTGGCCCAGGATTTATCAGAAGATAAGGTGAAAGCTTGGCCAAGCAGCTTGGCCCGGAAGCAATTAGGGGCTGAAGTAATTATTCATAGAGATCAGACTTACAGTTCAAATAAAGGAGAGTATCGACCGGAATGCACCAGAGCCCACTGTGCTTATGCCCACAAAAGGAGAAGAAACCTTTTCCTGTGAGCCCACTGACTGTACAAAGGGCAAAGGAGTTTCTTTTTCTGTTCTTTCTTTCTTTCATTTTTTTTTTTTGAGATGCACTTTCTTCTTTTAATTTATTTATTTATTTATTTTGAGATGTAGTTTTGCTCTTGTTGCCCAGGCTGGAGTGCAATGGTGCGATCTCAGCTACCAGCAACCTCTGCCACCTGGGTTCAAGCGATTCTCCTGCCTTAGCCTCCCAAGTAGCTGGGATTACAGGCATGCTACAGCATGCCCGGCTAATTTTGTATTCTTAGTAGAGACGGAGTTTCTCCATGTTGGTCATGCTGGTCTCGAACTCCCGACCTCAGGTGATCCACCCGCCTCTGCCTCCCAAACTACTGGGATTACAGGCATGAGCCACCGTGCCTGGACACACAAAGGCATTTCTATTCCAGTTCGGTCTTGTTCCCTTAACTAAGTGGGCTGGAGGTTTGTACAAGTTTCTATCCAAATGGGCCAGAGGTTTTCCTATCTGTGCAGCCATGGGCAGGTCTCCAAGCACAACACCAAGGGCTAGTTCCCTTGTTGGTGTCTGCAGCTTGATTTTTTCCAGGATTCATTTTATATTATGCAGGGATGAGACATTGACCCAAGGTCCAGGGACTTTCCAGGGACCCTTCTGTTGCTACCTACCTAAAGCAAGCTAACTAACTTCTTTCACAAGTAATGAGTATTCACTTTTACTTTTGTAAGACAAAAATTATCTAAAACCTATTGCAAAACAATAGAACTATACTTACCACTTCTAAACCATATACTTAAAATGTTAGAAATGACAATGGCATGTTTTAACGACAATTAGAAACTTAAGACTACTTAAAAGGCACAGTTACAAAATCTTCAAACATCCTCTTCAAATAATAAAGGGTTCTCCTCACATAATTGTTTAGATTTAACTATAAGTTGATTGTGAATTTACGATTATTTCCCTGACTACTCACCAAGATAGAATAAAATAATCACTAGAAACCAAGAAAAAAAGGGAAATTTATAGCACTAATATCCACATCAAAAAGCTAGAAAGGGCTTGGCATGGTACCTCATGCCTGTAATTCCAGCACTTTGGGAGGCTGGGGCAGACAGATCACTGGAGGCCAGGTGTTCAAGACCTGCCTGGCCAACATAGCAAAACCCCATCTCTACAAAAAAATACAAAAATTAACAGAGTGTGGTGATGCACATCTGTAATCCCAGCTACTCAGGAGGCTGAGACAGCAGAAATGACTTAAAACTGAAAAGTGGAGGTTGCAGTGAGCCGAGATCATGCCACTGTACTCCAGCCTGGGCAACAGAGTGAGACTCTCCCACAAGAAAAAAAAAAAAAAACCTAGAAAGATCTAAAGTTAACAGACTAACATCTTGATTAAAAGAACAAGAAAACCAAGTGAAAAAGAACCTGAAAGCTAGCAGAAAACAAGAAATAACCAAGATCAGAGTAGAGCAGAAGGACATAGAGACACTGAAAACTCTTCCAAAAAAAAAACTCAACCAATCCAGGAGCTGTTTTTATGAAAAAAATTAATAAACTAGATGGAACACTAGCTAGACAAATAAATAAGAAAAGAAAGAAGAGCCAAACACAATGAGAAATAATAAGGGAGATATCATCACTGATCCCATGGAAATAAGAACAACCATCAGAGAATACTATAAACACCTCTATGCACGTAAACCTGAAAATCTAGAAGAAATGGACAATTTATTGCAAAAAAAACCCTCCACAAGACTGAACCCTGAATAGATCAATAGTGTGTTCTGAAATTGGGGCAGTAATAACTAGCCTACCAAGCAAGCTGGATTTGACCAGAGGTACAAAGAGGAGATGGTACGCTTTCTCCTAAAACTACCCCCAAAAAATTGAAGACCAAGAAGTTCTCTCTAACTCATTCTATCAGGCCAGCATCATCCTGATACCAAAACCTAATATAGATACAACAACAACAACAACAAAACATCATGCTAATATCTTTGATGAACACTGTGCAAAAATTCTCAATAAAATACTGGCAAACTAAATCCAGCAGCACATTAAAAAGTGGATCCACCACAATGGAATTGGCTTTGTCCCCAGGATGCAAGGTTGGTTCAACATATGCAAATCAATAAGTGTGACTCATCACATAAAGAGAACTAAATGCAAAAACCACATGATTATCTCAATAAAGGCAGAAGATTATGCAATAAAATTCAACATTCCCTCACGTTTAAAATCCTCAATAAACTAAGAACTGAAGAAACATACCTCAAAATAATAAGCGCCATATACAACAAACCCATAGACAATATCATACTGAATATGCAAAAGCTGGAAACATTCCCCCTGAAAACTGGCACAAGAAAAGTATGTCTTCTCTCACCACTCCCATTCGACACAGTATCGGAAACCTTGGCCAGGAAAATCAGGACAGAGGAAGAAATAAAGAGTATTCTAATAGAAAGAGAGGAAGTCAAATTATCTTTGTTTGTAGATGACCTGATCCTATATCTAGAAAGCCTTATCTTCTTAGCCCCAAAGCTTCTTAAGGTGATAAGCAACAGTAGCAAAATCTCAGGATATAAAATCAATGTGCAAAAGTAGCTAGCATTCCCATACACAAACATCAAGCAAGCAGGGAGACAAATAATGAATGAACTTTCATTCACATTTGCTAGAAAGAGAAAAAAATACCTAGGAATACAGCTAAGAAGGAAAGTGAAGGACCTCTTCAAGGAGAACTACAAACAACTGCTTACAGAAATCAGAGTGGACACAAAACAAATGTAGAAACATTTCATGCTCATGGAGAGGAAGAATCAGTATCATGAATATGAGCATATTGCCCTAAGTAATTTATAGATTCAATGCTATTCCCATTGAACTACTGACATTCTTCAGAGAATTAGAAAAAAAAAAAACACTTTTAAAATTCATATGGAACCAAAAAAGAGCCCAAACAGCCAAGCCAACCTTAAGAAAAAAAAAAAAAAAAAGCTGAAGGCTTCACTGCCTAATTTCAAACTATACTAGAAGAGTACAGTAACCAAAGCAGCACGGTACTGGTATAGAAACAGGCACATAGACAAATGAAACAAAATAGAGAGCCTAGAAATAAAGCCAAAAACCTACAACAACCTGATCTTTGACAAAGTCAACAAAAACAAGGAATTAGGGAAAGATCTCCCTATTCAATAAATGATGCTAGGAGAACTGGGTAGTCATATGCAGAAATTTAAAACTGGAACACTTCCTAACACCATAGACAAAAATTAACTCAATATGGATTAAAGACTTAAATGTACAACCCAAAATTATAAAAACCTTAGAAGAAAAAATCTAGATAATACCATTCAAGATATAGGCAGAAGGAAAGATTTGATGACAAAAAGGCCAAAAGCAATAGCAACAAAAACAAAAATTGACTAATGGGGTCTAATTAAGTTAACAGCTTCCGAAGAGCCAAAGAAACTATCATCAGAGCAGAGAACCTAGAGAATGGGAGAAAAATATTGCAACCTATCCATCTGACAAACATCCAATACCCAGAATCTATGAGGGACTTAAAATTTACAAGAGAAAAACAAACAACCCCTTTAAAAAGTGGTCAAAGGACATGAACAGACATATCTCAAAAGAAGACATACATATGCCCAACAAACGTGAAAAGCTCAACATCACTGATAACTGGATAAATACACATCAAAACAACAATGAGATACCATATCACACCAATTACAATAGCTATTAATAAACAGTAAATAAAAAATAAAAACAGATGCTGGTGAGGTTGTGGAGAAAAGGGAACACTTTTACACCGTTGGTAGAGTGTAAATTATTTCAAGCATTGTGGAAGAGAGTGTGGAGACTCCTCAAAGACCTAGAAGCAGAAATACAGTTTGACCCAGCAATACTATTACTGGGTATACACCCAAAGGAATAGAAATCTATTTTAAATATACATGCATGCATATGATCATTGCAGCAGTATTTCCAATAGCAACGTCATGTAATCAATCTACATGCCCATCAATGATATACTGGATAAAGAAAATGTGGTACACCTACACCATGGAACACTATAAAGCCATAAAATGTAATGAGATGATGTTCCTTGCAGGGACATGTTTGGAGTTTGAAGCCATTAATCCCAGCAAACTAATGCAGGAACTGAAAACCAAACACCACCTATTATTATTCTAACTTATTAGCGGAAGCAGATCAATTAGAACACATGGACACACTAGGAAGAACAACACACACTGGACACCTGTTTCATGGCATGGGGAAGGGGAAGGAGAGCATCAGGAAGAATAGCTGCGGATGCTGGCCTTAGTACCTCGGTGATGAGATGATCTGTGCAGTAAAGCACAATGGCACACGTTTATCTATGTAAGAGACCTGCATATCATGCACATGGAGCCTAAACTTAAAATAAAAGTTGAAAAAAATGTTTTTCACATATGGACCCCTGAACTTAAAATAAAAGTTGAAAAAAAAATGCGTATCTGGTGGATTCTCTATGTTAGACCCAAACTGAGGATCCTGAAGCTCCCGCTGGGAGAATAGGGGCTGGGGGCACCCTGGGGAACCACTGCCAAGGCCGTCCACCGTCCGTACAGGCCGCCTCCCTTCCCGGCCAGTGATGGAAAGGAGAGGGGGAATGTGAACAGCTGTGGAACCCAGACTCTCGGGAACTGAATCAGGCCCCAGCCCATGCCCCCCATCCCAGTCCGGCCAGCGTGCCAGCCAGTCTTCCCACCCAGCCAGCCCAGCCCTCAGGATTGTTAGATGGAACAAGGCTCCATCATCACCCAGGCATGGAGGGAAGATGCCCTGGTCCTTACCAAGCAAGGCCTGGTTTCCAAAGTGCTCTCCAAAGAGATCTCATGTTTGTCACACCTTAGAAGGCCCCTTTCTGCTCTTCTTGCACCCAGCATGTTGGCCAGTCACGTTCCCCTGCTGAGCTCTCCACACATAAGGAGGAAGTCAACACCATTGCTAAGTCGGATCAGCTCCAGGGTCTCCAGTTTCAGTTTTATCAGATCCCAGGAACCTGCCTGCTCCCAGAGGTGACAGAGAAAAATCAAGGAAGGATCTGTATGGTCACTGGCTTGGATGAAACCATTGTGCATAGCTCCTTGAAGCCATTCAGCAATGCTGACTGCCTAATGCCTGTAGAGATTGAGGAGACCAGGCACCAGATCCATTTGCTCATGAGGTCTTATATAGATGAGTTCCTGAGATGACAGGAGGAAATGCTTAAATGTGTTTTTTTTCATTGCTGTCTTCATTTCAGCCTGAACAAGTAAGCAGATCCTGTTGAGAGGTGACAGCGTGCTGGCATTCCTCACAGCCCTCGCTCACTCTCAGGGCCTCCTCTGCGAGGGCTCTCACTTTGGCGGCACTTGAGGAGCCCTTCAGCATGCCACTGCAGTGTGGGAACCCCTTTCTGGGCTGGCCAAGGCCAGAGCTGGCTCCCTCAGCTTGCGAGAAGTTGTGGATGGAGAGGTGTGGGTGGGAACCGGGGCTGCGCACGGTTCTTGTGGGCCAGCACGAGTTCCGGGTGGGCGTGGGCTCAGTGGACCCCGCACTCGGAGTGGCTGGCCTGCCCCACCGGCCCTGGGCAGTGAGGGGCTTAGAACCTGGGCCAGCAGTTGGTGTGCTCAATTTCTCGCCGGGCCTTTGCTGCCTTCCCACGGGGCAGGGCTCTGGACATGCAGCCCACCATGCCTGACCCTCCCACCCCTCCATCGGCTCCCGTGCGACCTGAGCCTCCCCGACGAGTACAACCCCCTGCTCCACGGCACCCAATCCCATCAACCACCCAAGGGCTGACGAGTGCGGGCACATGGCGCGGGACTGGCAGGCAGCTCCACCTGCAGACCCGGTGCAGGATCCACTGGGTGAAGCCAGCTAGGCTCTTCAGTCAGTGGGGACGTGGAGAACCTTTATGTCTAGCTAAGGGATTGTAAATACACCTATCAGCACTGTGTAACTAGCTCAAGGTTTGTAAACACACCAATCAGCACCCTGTGTCTAGCTCAGGGTTTGTGAATGCACCAATCGACACTCTGTATCTAGGTGCTCTGGTGGGGACATGGAGAATATTTGTGTCTAGCTCAGGGACTGTAAACGCACCAATCAGTGCCCTGCCAAAACAGACCACTCAGCTCTACCAATCAGCAAGGATGTGGGTGGGGTCAGAAAAGAGAATAAAAGCAGGCTGCCCGAGCCAGCAGTGGCAACCCACTTGGGTCCCCTTCCACACTGAGGAAGCTTTGTTCTTTTGCTCTTTGCAATAAATCTTGCTGCTGCTCACTCTTTGGGTCCACACTGCCTTTATGAGCTGTAACACTCACCGTGAAGGTCTGCGACTTCACTCCTGAAGCCAGCGAGACCACGAACCCACTGAGAGGAATGAACAACTCCAGACACGCCGCCTTAAGAGCTGTAACACTCACCGTGAACGTCTGCAGCTTCATTCCTGAGCCAGCGAGACCACGAACCCACCAGAAGGAAGAAACTCTGAACACATCCGAATGTCAGAAGGAACAAACTCTGGATATGCTGCCTTTAAGAACTGTACCCCTCACCGTGAGGGTCTGCAGCTTCATTCTTGAAGTCAGTGAGAACAAGAACCCACCAATTCCAAACACACTGTGATGGGTGTGCTGGACCAGTGTGGGGTGTTCTGGGGTTGCCTAGCCCATGAGTCGTGTTTGTTCCACCAGGGTTGCTATGTCAAGGACCTCAGCCATCTGGAGACGGACCTGAGGAAAACTCTCATCCTGGACGACTCGCCTGCTTCTTACATCTTCCACACAGAGAATGCAGTGCCTGTGCCGTCCTGGTTTGATAACATTCCAGACAGCAGCTGCTGCACCTGATATCAATCTTTGAGGAGACGAGTGGAGCAGATGGTGTCTACACTAGCCTTACGCAGCAGTGGGCCCTTAGCCTTCCCTGCTTCCCAGCAATAGCCATCACAGTAGGGGATTTTCCCACACTGTGAATTTATGATCAGCCTGAAAGAGTGAAGGCTGGAACACCTACCCACATGGGCCTGGAAAGAGTAAGAAATGATTGAAAAGAGCTTTAGGACAGCTTAGATGCCCAGTGGGTGAATGCCAGACCAAGGATACCCAGAGCTACCTGCCATCAAGTTGTTGGGTTCCCGAGATGTAGGAGTGAGAGAAAGAAAGAGAGCATGTATGTTTTGCCATGAACTGTGGCCCCAATATACAGTGTTTCAGTGGGGGAGAAGCTGAAGGACAAATACTTCCCAAGTTAGCTTGTCTCCTCTCCTGTCACTCTATGAGCCCCTGAGCTCCATAGGGATGAGGACTCTTGAAGGCTCCATTGCAAACCTGGTGTTTCCTCAGTGCAGCAAGGCCTATGCCAAGGAGAAAGGAAAGGTATGCCTTTGGGTGTTCCAGACATACATCTTTCTGAAATATTTCTCTAGCCAGTTGTTGCAAACAAAAGACTACATTTCTGGGTAGATGGGTCTTATGTCCAGACCAGTACCCAAGACATCAGGTCTCGTGGCCCAAAGGCTGTGCTTACTTAAGTCCAGCCAAGTGCCTGGGATGGATCTTTTCTGCATCTCCCCAAGACTCACCACTTAGCCATAGCCACAAACCTGTGGGGAAGGAAGTTATCTACCCAACCTGCAAGAGGACAAATAACTGATTTCTGTTCTTTTGACTCTGTTTTAAAATTCTCTTTAAAGAAAAAAAAGCCTATCTGAAACTGAAAAAAAAAAAAAAAACAAGGAAAAAAGATGTCAGACTTACATAGGTGAAAAACACACAGATATATCTATAGGCAACAAACACAGCTAATTCCCACATATACCAAACATCACTTTGAGATAAAGTGTACCGAGCTAAAAATTATCAATCAACTCATGATATCAAGCTTTAAAAGCAAGAATACAATTAACTGATCTGAGAAAACTTACCCAAGGAAAGAAACGCAATAACACGCAATTGAAAATAAGAAGAGAGATTTTAATGCATAAAATCCTGAATACAACATAGATTTACAAAGAAAAAAATTTTTTTCTTTTTTTTTTTTTTTTGAGACAGAGTCTTGCTGTGTCGCCCAGGCTGGAGTGCAGTGGCATGATCTCGGCTCTGCCCAATGGGTTCACACCATTCTCCTGCCTCAGCCTCCCGAGGAGCTGGGAATAGAGGTGCCCGCCACTGTGCCTGACTAATTTTTTGTATATTTAGTAGAGACGGGGTTTCACCATGTTAGTCAGGATGGTCTTGATCTCCTGACATCCTGATCCACCTGCCTCGGCCTCCCAAAGTGCTGGGAATACAGGCATGAGTGACCACACCCAGCCAAAAAATGACTCTTTAGATATCTACAGCATTCAACTGCGTGCACTCATGAAAAGCAGACATTTTAAGTCATTGGAATTTAATAAATTGCAGTAAAATTATACAGAAAATACATTACAATCATTAATAACAGGCTCTAATGAGAAGAATTTAATTAATAATCATTAAAAAGATAAGAGAATTTAATTATGTCCTCAATATATTTCTGCTCTTCTTACCACAGAATATAATAAAACTCTATGACTATAATGTAGCTTTCAGGAGCTAAAAAAGCCTAATGTTTCCAAATAAAAGAACAACAAAAATTTTGCAAAGTACGCTGAGCATTACTGAAGTATAAAGTAAATATCTGCAATTAAAATATACCATCATTTAGATACAGACTAAAAAAAAGAATATAAATGTTAATGATTCCTTTCTGCCTGCAGTGAGCTTGAAATTACAACCAAAAATTTTAATAAATATGTTGCACCTACAATAAATTTTATTAATAGCTTACATAATATGTAAATTTGAGCAATTTATTTTAGAATTTCTGAATCTAAAAATCACCAGCTTGACACTTATTTCAGAAAGTGAAACATAAACGAGAGTAACATAAGCAAGACGACAGAATGGGTGGTTCTGAGTGCACATCCCCCACAACAAAATGCAGCTGCCACAGCAAACATAAGTGCATTCATGAAAGCCTTGGAATCCAGTTCAGAGTTTGTGACACCCAGCTGGAGGCAAAGACCAAGGAAGACATCTTCAGACGGTAAGCACTTGACCAAGTGGCAAGCTTGCCAATCATGGTCCCGGCTTCAAAACCGAATACTGCCACATCTTACTGTACACTTGCCTATAACTCATTTGACCTTGGTCCTGCCACTGCAACTATCTGCCAAAAACACGACAATTCATACTCACCTGAGACAGGTGAGAGGCCTGCAGAACTTGGTTCTCTCTATAGTCCCTGAATCAGGCAAAACCCACCTTCTTTACTTCTCCAGCCATGGTCTAGAAGAAATCTTCACATTGATAAGATGAAATGCTAACTAACACTATGAAAAATACTAAAGTATAAATGTCACTAAAAATGCTAAATACATACCAAAATTCAGAATACTCTAAATTGTTATCATCTTAAACCAGACTATTAAAATACAACTTGTTTTATATAAGTCTCATGATAACCACTAGGAAAAAAACTGTAATAAAAAAAGAGAAAGTAATTAAAGCATATACAAACAACAAAAATTACACATAGGACATGGTGGCTCCTGCTTATACTTCCAACACTTTGGGAGGCCAAGGTGGAAGAATCATAAGCTCCTTGGCTGTTGTGGTGTTTGTCTGTAGTCCAAGCTACTTGGGCGGCTAAGGTGGGAGGATTGCTTGAGCCCAGGAGGTTGAGGCTACAGTGAGCTGTGATATGCAACTGCACTTCAGTCTGAGCAAGAAAGCATAACTTTGTCTCAACAAAAATTAACAATACCACAGGAAAGACAGAACCAGAAAAAAAAGAAGCAAATTTAAAATGGACAGAAAACCACAAATTTACAATGGTAACTGCTTACCTATCACTACCTTACAAATAAAAAGATTAAATTATCTACTAAACAGATACTGCTGTAGACTGAATGTCATCTCCAAAATTTAGGATAAAATTTAGTAGCCAATGTGTTAGAATTAAGAGGTGGAACCTTTAAAAATTAATTAAGCTATAAGAACTCTGCCCTCATGAATGGACTAATGTTCTTATTATGGGAATGGGCTAAATATAACAAGAATGGATCTGTTATATATTTAAAAAAAAGCTCTCTCTCCCTCACATCTTTGGCCAAGTTATTATCCAGCAACTAGACCTTCAACAGATACCAGTATCATGTTTTTTGCCTTCTCAGCCTCCAGAATTATAAGTCAAACAAAATACTATTCTTTATTACCAGTCTGTGATATTCTGTTACAGCAGCCAAAAGACACTAAAGCAGACAGAGTAGATAAATGAATCTTTTAAACCTGGTAATATGCTGCTTACAGGAGACTCAATTATGAATTAAGAGCATAGGCTAAAAGTGAAAGGATAGAAAATGATATTACATGCAAATAATAGTCAAAGGAGTGCAAAGGTAGTTATGCTTAAATTACACAAAATAGACTTTCTAGCAATGTCTCTCACAAGCATGAAATGACTTTACCATACTATAATAATAGAGGTTAATTTGTCAAGAGAATATAGCTATATATATTTATGTGCCCAAAAGGGAGGCTTCTAAATATAAAAAGCAAATATTGCCAGAACTGTAGGGAGAAGTAGAAAGAAATCCAATAATAGAAAACTTTAATGAAATGTATAGTAAAGGACAAATAGTTAATAGCATTGTAAATTGGCAAGGGAAAGCTGGTCTCATGTGTTGCATTTGAGAATGCAGCAAAGAAAGTAGGACCTTATAATTTTACTGCAAGTCTGAGTTAGGCTGAAAAACAGCGTGGTCGATTAGAGGCTCCATTTGCCATACATTAAAAAAACAGGAGAAAACCAGTCCTCTTCTGGAGTGTTCAAATAATTAAAGAGCAGAAAACTAGACTAAAGTGGCTCTAGTGCCCTGTGTTCATAGGTTAAAAAAAAAAATTTTTAAACCTAACTCAAATACATTTCCTATAAACCATTATCTTAGCCTGAAACAAAATGCAGATTTAACCAATGACAAACATACAATTAACCTCTGAATATGTAACTAGGAAATTTCCATCTGGATAGTTCAAATAAGGCGATTACATAACTGGAAACAATTTATGAATTTGGGTTGCTTTCTCATGCATCTTATAAAAGCCTTTCCTTTATGCCCCTCTGGTGGACCACAAATCATGGCTGGGTGCTTTCCATTTCAGCAATCACCGTTTGTTCAGATAAACTGGTTAACGTTTTAACATAGACTCCCGTTAATTTTTAACAAGAGAGACTGTGGACCCCACGGGCCGCAGCTCCTCCCACGCAAACACCCAGTCGTGGTTTTTCCCTGATGACCTACCTGGCATCCCTGAACAATCTGGGAAATACTCATGGCTGTGTCTGCAGAGCAGGGCGCTGCCCAGGGACAGGACCGGATGGGCCGGGCCGGACGTGGGGGTCCTCGCTGCTGGCCCAGCGGCCATCTTGCGGCCGCAGAGGATTGAGGGACAAGCTGCGGGAGACTCGGAGCTAACCGTGGGGAGGCCGGTCCTGCCGGTTTCGCAGGCTGCTCTCCCTTCTCGGGATGCCAAACCCCGCATACTCACCATTTCCCAGCTTCCAGGATGTCCTGGCACCTTAACTGTGCGTCCCCAAGGACCTACAGGTCACAGGGCAACAGGGGCTGTGAGAGAGTAGCCCGGGGCTCCCAAGGTGGAGGAGGCGAAAGAGGAGACGGATCCCAAGCTCCTGTGCCAGCGCCAGCGAGAGACAAAGACCCCGCCAAACGCCGGAAGCCACGCCCTCCTTTCCTCTCCGCTCCCACTGCGCGCCTGATTGGGCGGTTCCCACATCAGTGTCACTGATTGGATAAAACTCCAGGACTCACCCACCCCCGCCTGACTCCTGCCCCTACCTCAACTCCCCCTCAGCGTTAGTGCATTTTTGTTAGTTTGTTTTACTTTAAGTTCTGGAATACATGTGCAGAAAGTGCAGGTTTGTTACATAGTTTTACGTGTGCCATGGTGGTTTGCTGCATCTATCAACCTGCCATCTAGGTTTCAAGCCCCACATGCATTAGGGATTTGTCCTAATTTTCTCACTCCTCTTGACCTCAATCCCCTAACAGGCCCCAGTGTGTGATGTTTCATTCCCGGTGTCCATGTGTTCTCATTGTTCAACTCCCACATATGAGTGTGAACATATGGTGTTTGGTTTCATGTTCCCGTGTTACGTTGCAAAGATAATGGTTTCCAGCGTCATTCACGTCCCTACAAAGGACATGAACTCATTCTTTTTATGGCTGAATATTACTTCATGGTGTATATGTGCCACATTTTCTTTTTCCAGTCTATCAATGATGGGCATTAGGGTTGGCTCCAAGTCTTTGCTATTGTAAACAGTGCTGCAATAGACATATGAGTGCATGTGTCTTTATGCTACAATGATTTATATTCCTTTGGGTATATACCCAGTAATGAGATTGCTGGGTCAAATGGTATTTCTGGTTCTAGATCCTTGAGGAATCACCACACTGTCTTCCATAATGGTTGAAATAATTTACACTTCCTCCTGCAGTGTAAAAGCGTTTCTATTTCTCCACTGCCTCACCAGCATCTGTTGTTTCCTGACTTTTTAATAACTTCCGTTCCAAATGGTGTGAGATGTTATCCCATTGTGGTTTTGATTTGCATTTCTGTAATCATCAGTGATGAAGAGCTTTTTTCTTTTTTCTTTTTGTGTATTAGTGGACCACATAAATGTCTTCTTCTTCTTCTTCTTCCTCTTCTTCTTTTCTTTTTATTTATTTTATTTATTATTATTGTTTCTAAGATGGAATCTTGCTCTGTTACCCAGGCTGGAGTGCAGTGGCAGGATCTCGGCTCACTGCAACATCTGCCACCCAGGTTCAAGTGATTCTCTCACCTTAGCCTCCCGAGAAGCTGGGATTACAGGCCACCTGCCATTAGACCCCGCTAATTTTTTGTGTTTTTAGTAGAGACACTGTTTCACCATGTTTCCCAGGCTGGTCTTTAACACCTGACCTCATGATCCACCTGTCTCCATGGCTGAAAGTGCTGGGATTACAGGCTTGATCAACCACGCCCAGCCAAATGTCTTCTTTTGAGAAGAGTCTGTTCATATTCTTTACTCACTTTTTGATGGTATTTGTGTGTGTGTGCAAATTTGTTTAAGTTGCTTGTAGATTCTGCATATTAGACCTCTGACACATGGTTAGATTGCAAAAATATTCTCTCATTCTGTAGGTTGCCTGGTCACTCTGATGATACCTTCTTTTGCTGTGCAGAAGCTCGTTAGTTTAATTATATCTCATTTGTCAATTTTAGCTTTTGCAATTTAGCAATTGCTTTTGGTATTTTATTCATGAAGCCTTTGCTCATGCCTATGTCTTGAATGATTTTGCCTAGGTTTTCTTCTAGGGTTTTTATGGTTTGGTGTTTTACATTTAAGACTTTAATCCATCTTGATGTAATGTTTGTATAAGGTGTAAGGAAGGAGTCCAGTTTCTGTTTTCTGAATGTGGCTAGCCAGTTATTTCAGCACAATTTGCTAAGTAGGAAATCTTTCCCCGTTGCTTGTTTTTGTCAGGTTTGTTGGAGATCAGATGGCTGTAGATGCGTGATGTTATTTCTGAGATCTCTGTTCTGTTCCATTGGTCTATATATCTGTTTTGGTATCAGTACTGTGCTGTTTTGGTTACTGTAGCCTTGTAGTATAGTTTGAAGTCTGGCAGCAGGATGCCTCAAGCCTTGTTGTTTTTGCTTAGGATTATTTTGGGTTGACAGGCAAACAGGCTCGTATAGTTGGGGTTACATGCCCAGAGTATCACAGCTAATTAAGACGTGAGCTGGGAATTGAAATGCACATGCTCCTTCCCTTACCTGGGTCTGTTGTATAATGCATCTTAGCAGCTATTTAAGGGTAGGAATTGGAACATTTGGACTTCTTTTTAACTACTTTTTAACCTGCATTTTGATAATGCAGGAAAGACCTTCATCCCATCCCTGAGCCCCTCTTTCAGAAAGCTGAACCCCACAGCTGACCACATTGTGGGGTGGCCATTAGGAATCAGGCGGGGAGAGGGGGCCGGGAATAAATACGCATGAATTATGTTGCCCAAATTTGTTCATCTTAGAAAGTCTCCTCCATTCTGTGTGAAGTGATTATTCCAGGGTAATTGTGCCCTGATGCGCTGCATCTCAGTCTGACTTGTCTTTTTGACAATCACTGGATTACTCTCATGAATGGGGATATTCCTCTTTCTATTTTAAAACGGCCAACTGTCCTCTGCAGGTGTCCTGATTTGCTAGTTTAGACCCTGAAGGTAGCGGTGAGAAAATATTTGGGCCACATCAGAATACCTATTCTCAGCTGCAGGATATATAGAAATTTATTAATAATATCTAACCGTTTTCTCAATAACCATTATATTTAACATTGATAGCTTGGAGGGCGGGGAAGGACACAGATGACACAATCTTGAAAGTTTAATTTGTTTATAACGGTTTTTTTTTTGTTCTTGTTTAGTTTTTGGATACAAGGTCCTGCTCTGGTGCCCAGGCTGGAGGGCAGTGGCATAATCGTAACTCATAATTTGGTTGTAACGGTTCTTTAAAATATATTTTTGCTGAGAGTGGTAGCTCACACCTGGAATCTAAACACTTTGGGTGGCCAAGGTGGAATCATCGCCTGATCCCAGGAGTTCAAGACGAGTCTGGGAAACATAAGTAGGCTCAGTCTCCAGAAAAAAATTTAAAAATTGGCTGGGTGTAGCTTTGCATACCTGTAGTCCCAGCTAGTTGAGAGGCTGATGTGAAAGCATCACTGGAGCCTAAGGGTTTGAGGCTGCAATGACCCATGATTCAGCCACTGCACTGACAGAGTGAGACACGTGTGTGCGTGTGTGTGTGGGTGTGTGTATAAAAAATTTGTATGTGAAAAAAATTCAAGCACGGGAGAAAAATGAAAGCCCATGTTGGAGGATGTGGAGAAATGTGAGTATGGCTCCAGCAACTCAGTGAGACTTGGTTTTCCATCTTGAAGAATTGCCCATCCACACTGAAACCACAGCCTAACAAATGCCCGTTCTCACACTACACCTGCTGGGATACCAGTATGTAGCCCTTTGAAAGAAATAAAATCTTTCACCTAAGAGAAGGACAAGAGAAAAGGAGGGTTTCACATCTAAAGCCTTCATTTTCTTTATAAATCAACAGCAACTTGTCATTTGAGTTGTCCAAAGGCGACTGATAGCACTAATACACTTAATGAATCAACCAGGAAAAATGGGCCTCTCAGATGAGGAGGAGGCCCAATGGTAAAAAACAAACCCAATCCATTCTCAGGTTTGCATGGTGCTCGCATCTCAAGAAGTGGTATTAGCCATGTGAACCGTGTTCAATGGACAAGCCAGAGGAAAGATTAGTACAACACAACTAAGAGGCCGCAAATCAAACTCGTAGTGGGAGCATGCATGAGGCTTCAGTGGCCGAGACGTTGGTGGCTACACTTGGGTGTCACTTAAACCTTCAAGGTGAAGGACTTTTTTTTCATAATTGGCTCAGAGAAATTAATAAACATTAAAATTGAGATTTGTTTTTCTTTTCAAAATTTCTAAGACATAGAGGACTCTATAACACTCCAAAAGACATTCAGCTATTCATGCAGCTGAGGACCTGCCTGCTCTGTAGAGGGATTGCAGAGCAGCAGCTACCAGCTTTAGTAGGTTTAAGCTCCTCCTCTCATAGGGACAGGCCACCCCCACACAACCCCCCTAACTTCATAGGCTCTGGCTGTCAGGTGCACCTGGAAGACTGTCTTCCTCCCATCTCACTATCTCTCCAAGACAGTCCAGCTCAATCTAAAACCTACCCTAGGATGGCGAGTTGTAGACTCTCTTCCATTCTCCTAGTACAGTGTGAGTTCTGGAGAGTGCTCCCCCTTCTTCTTACCTCAACTGATGTGAAAAGATCCCGTTCCCGGGCAGTTAGATTTTCAGTGACATAAGAGGCCCAGCATGTGCAGGGCCTGGCCCCACAGCGTGGCACCTCTCCCTTACCTTGCCTTCATGCCGGCCTTTTCTCTTCTGTCACCAAGGTCAGGTGATGGTCACCTGTGTCACACTCTCATGAGCTTGGTAAGTAGCAGGGGAGTAAACCCCAACAGATTTCCTGTGACTGTACCCTCTTACCTCCCACTCAAGTGACATTATAAGCATAATTTTACATTTGATCTAATTTATGCATAACTTTTTTATAACATTTCTGACAACAGCCTTCACAACCAAATGAGTCTGGGTTACAGAACACACGGGTGAGGCTGGGGTAGCAGGTTTCACTTACTTTATTCCAATGTGAAATGAAGATTGATGATTTAAAACCAAAACAAAGTTGTTTATCAGCTGTGGGGTTGCTACATTTGCTAGCTCATGCTCACTTCCTTTGAAACAAGTTACTGGACAGATCATATTCATAAGTAGCTCTTTGCAAAACCCCAGATGGAAGTCCCAGTCAGACACAGCTCCCTCAGGCTCACAGGGCAGCAACCTCCTCCTCCTCCATGTTGGGCTCTGACAGCAGGCAAGGGAAGGAGCACAGGCAGCAGGGGACAGGGAAGGCCCGGGGCTGTAGGGATCCCCAAATGCCCCAGAGCTATTCTCTGTAGAAGGGCTCACTCACGTCTCACTCTTTCAGTGCAGTGGCTGAATCATGGGTCACTGCAGCCTCAAACTCTTAGGCTCCAGTGATGCTTTCACCTCAGCCTCTCAAGTAGCTCTGTGGCAAAAAGCCTCCTATTTTTTGACTTAAAACCTGGACTTTAAGCCAGGTTGGGCCTGGGAATAGTGGCAGCAAAAGCAGCAGCCAAATATACACACTCTAGATGTCTACACTCATGGACACAGGCATATTCCACACTTGCTGGAGCACGAGAGGCCTGAGAGGCACCTGTTTGCCAGCTGCTAACTGATGTCCACACACCCCATTCACGTGTCTTCATTTAGGTCTCTGCATCATATATTCGCTCAGCCAGTGCAAACACATCTTCTGGGGGGCATCATGAATAGCACCAACAACCCCACTTGTACGGGGAGGGAGTCAGGAGAAATCTGGTCAGCTCCTAATCCCCCAGGACAAAGGTGATGCCCTCTTTTCAGGACTTACATCCAGCAACGCCATCTCGGGATGGGTTTTTCAAACACAAGCAGCATGAGGTAGCAAGCATGTTGTGACAGGCTCAGGGCCATGGGCAGCCGGCTGCTGGAGAAGCAGCACAGGGCAGGCAAATCTGCGGGTGGCACCATGAAAAGCCAAGGCAGCCACAGCGTCTACTCCCAACAGCCACAGCCCAGATGGCATTCAAATCTTCTCGGACAGTATTTGGGTACCCGATGCCCATCACTCGCGGGCTCATTAGCACGGTCTTGTTGGTTACTCAGGGACTAAGGAGAGGGGGTGAGGGATGTAGATCCAGGGTGGGCACTGCCTCACGGCCAGAGTCCACTTGACTACAGGCCAGCAAGCAAGCCCAAGCAGCTCAGCTCTAGTCACCTCTGGTGGCACTTTCTATGTATACTTTTCATAAAGGTAGAAAAAGAGGTCAACATTCGCTGTTGTGACATGAAAGTCTACACCCCATTAAGACCTTAAAGTGCTATTTTCTTAAGCCCTCTTTAATAAAATTTATACAAATAAACACATACAAGCTGAAACTACTATAAATGAAATATTAGGATTTTTTAAACCCATAAACAGACACGAAAACAGTCACTGTGTGATTGCAGAGAAAGTGAGATTCTAAAGCAGCTGACCACAAAACAGCCCCGCCATATCCCAGGCAGGCCAGGCAGTCTCAACACTACAAGGACATGTGATGGCCGCAGAGGATGACAGCTCCCATGAGTATTCTAAGGCACTGTGTTAGCTTCTCACTCACAGTCTCAGAATACCCTGTAAGGGGAGGCCCTGCCTCACTAGAGCACAGGAGGTTCCTGAGCTCTTCCCAGAAAATGGTCATCAAAGGGTGGAGCAGGGGAAGCTCACACAGAACAAGTGAGTCCCTAGGGTCCCCTTAACCTCCCTCAGCTCCTCCACATGGGTCCCTCAGGGAAAGTGAGCAGCCTCCTATCCCCCTTGATTGGGTTCCAGTCCTGCAGGTCTGGACTCTCTCATTTTGTGCTAACATAGGGGGTGACAATGCAAACACAGGCCCCCTTATTTGCCATCTCTCAATGCCAGGCCAGGCCCAGAGCCCTTTGCTGACACAGCCTAGGGGATGCTCAAGGCTCACCTCCGCACAGTCACCTGTAGTGTACTGAGATGAGCAAGGAGGTGCAAGTAGATACAAATCCCCATGGGCATGGCCTCAGGCATGTTCCACAGGCTTAGGGCCTCGCTGATGAGCTCACAGCCCTCCTTGAGGAATCCTGCAGATCACACCACCATGGAGCAGTGCTCAGATGAGCAGGCAGGCCCCACATCCTCCACCCCATGATGCTGTGTTCCACTTTGCAGGCTTCTGCATTGGCCAGTCCACACTGCTTTCTGGTGAGATGTCCGAGTTGAAGTGAATGTTGAAGGCCACACAGCTGATGGAGCTCACTGCCTTGCCCATGTTGTTCATCACCTCCTGTCTGCAAGGGTCAGCTGTGGAGACACAGCTTGATGGGCGGTAGTCCCACTCCACCATCAGTGGTGCTGTGTTGCCCTGATCTGCACCTCCCAGGTCCTTGCTGAGATGTCTGCATGCTTCTCTAATGGACTGGGTCAGGAGGCACCCCTGGCTAGGACCAGCTGGCAGAACAGGCTGGACACTCCCTCAGCCTCCGCAGCAGCCCCGCCTGTGCTGTCATCTGTGCTGATGATCTCCGTGGTAAGATTATGGGAAATTTTTTAAAGCATCATTTCCCCGTTCACTTCCCTATCTTAATAAGAGTACCGATAACTTTTAAGCCCTAGCAAGCTGAAACTGCAAGACACATGATCTTCTGCCTTAGAAGGGCCATGTTAGGGCAGTGTGTGCCCAGGTGAGAGCCCCATGGTTGTTAGTGGAAGCGGGGAGCTGGATGGGCCTGGCCCCACAGCCTAGTGAAAAGTAGGACCCTCTCTTTCCAGAATATGAAAGTCTCAGAGGCCGGGAAAAGGTGCTTGGGTGGCCTGCCAAGAAGCAGAAGGCTAGAAGGCCTGGAATGAACCCCAACAGCCTTCAAGATGCCTGAGAGGGCTGGATTCATTCCAGCTTTCTTTGCTTTCATCCTGTTAGCAAGAAAACCTGCTCGCAGATGGCAGGCAGGCCTGAGGCTGCCATTCCCTCATCAGGGGCTATAGGCACATTTAATGTGGCTCTTTCTTGAAGTAGCTGCTCAGGCCGGTTCTTGCAAAGCAGTTCCCTTATCCACAGGTTCTTGTTCCATCCAGGTGTCTGCAGAGGGACTATGGACGGAGACAAGGGCTCAACCTGGGCGTCACAACCTGCTCTGAGATATCTCTTTTGTTACTTCCTCACAGATAGCCTCAAACTTCCAAATGAACAGACCAGCATGGAGCTTCCAGGAAAGTGCACAGAATTCTGTCTAGTACCCAGATGGAAGGGGGTTCCCAGTGAGGGCAGTGCCAGGCTGCATGTATCTCTTCAGGAATGTTCTCCTCATGGTCCAATTTCAAGGTGTACATCCTCTGTGTGCATGCAGACCCTGGCAGGCTCTGCCTGCAGAGCCGTATATCTGCACACATGCAATGTGTTGATGACCCTCTTGAATGGGTGGTTGTGGGCCCCATGGCAGGCAGCAGAGAGGGAGATGCTCAGCCCACCAAGCCCAGAGCCCTGCCACAGGCTACTGTGAAGCCTCCACCTGCTCTAGGTTCTTGCCCTGAGAGGCTGCCCTGAAGTCAAACGGAAGCAGGTGGGCCTCTCTCCAGGGCTGCTCTCTCCCCCACTGACAGCTCCCTAGAGGGGCACTCAGATGGCGGTGACAGATTCCTCAGGCAGAAGGACTGGAGTTTAGGCTGACCGATTCATTCCATACCCCCACATGACATGACACAAGGCAGGGGATGTGGGAAAAAGGCATTGCCTTTTCTTCTGGCATGAAGAATGGCTTAGGAAGAAGGGTCTGTTGGGGCTGGGGTTGAGCGATAGGCTGTGGGCCACAAGGAGTGGTCGAACACTGGGTAAGTGTCCAGGTTACCTGTCCACAGACCCAGAACAGGTGGCATCCCAGGAGCCTGAGAGGGGCTGGCAGAGACTTACTGGTTCCAGCAAAAGCCCCATGTGGATGCAGTAATGCTGCCTGCTTGTTGGCTGTAATTACAAATAGGTACGTGAGGTCCCCATGCATCTTGCAGCTCTCAGAGAATGGGTTCCAGCTGCTCATGGTAGGCACTTTTAGTCACTGAACGTGCTTCAAAAATGGCCAAGCTTGACTAAGCCAGGCGTCTTGCTGTGAGATCCTCCACCCAACTGAGGACCTTTTTCTTTTTCTCCCTGGCAGTTTCACCTTCCATTTCTGGTTCTGGAGACACGATGGCCCCTCTTGGACTCCCGGGAGAATGTGCTCAGGTGACACACAGTCGACAGGGCCCATTTCCATGCCATTCTTCCATTTCCCACTGTTTGAGGGGCCGAGGCCGGTGATCAGCACAGGGCCACCCAGGGCCAGCTGTCTGCAGCTAAATGTCATGCTGGTCTGGATGTCTCAGGGCCAGAAACCTCCAGGTGAGATGGCCTGGTCCTCAGCACCTGGCTTCCATGCCCCTTTTTCCTCTGTTCAATCCTGGCCCCAATGCCTCCCGCAACTCTCTGGTCACCATTGGAGAAGATGCTCAGGAAGAACAAGCAGCTGCACTCAAACCTGCTGAAGGTGGCATATGGGTCCAGGCTCTTGAGCTGATCTTGGACGTGGTACATGTAGCTGCAGGCCTTGAGCAGTTTGTGTCGCTCTTTCCGGAAGGAGGGGAAATGGATTTTCCAGGGTCCTACACCTTAGAATGACCCATCTAGCACAGAAAATAGTTTGTAAGGTGCTATCATGTGTGATTTTAATTTTCAGCTTTAGGCTTTCATTTTCAACCTCCACAATGAACACATAAGGTGGGGTTCTGATTTCAACACACACACACATTGTCTCTCTCTCCCTCTCTCTTAGAATCTTCCAGTGCATTCACACTGAAAGCCAAAGTCCTCCCAGAATCTTGTGAGAATCTAAATGATCTGAATAGTTTGTCATTGCTTTTGGGGATCTGGGAAAATCTCTGCACATTTCTGGAGACCGCTGTTATGCCATTTTTTATAAATCTGTTGGGTTTCAATTCAGAAGTGTGTGAAGGGAGTTGTGGAGGAATTGGCATTTGGTTTAGAAATTCCAGGAACTCCAGAGACAGATGATACTTGTTTTCTGCTTCATAATGTCAAGTCTTATGAAGGCTAAAACCTAGTTCTACAAAAAAATTAGACTGAAAAACTTTATAGGCAAAAATTATCTTATTAAAAAGGAAAATCGAGTTATTTTATTTAAAAATTTTCTTTTTCTTGGTAGGACCTAATCATAGAAATTTCAACTCTGTATGCCAACAGCCTCTACTGTAGGATGGCTTATTGTATGTACTCATTTTACAGATTTCTTACAAAAACTTTTTTCTTAAGGGAAATTATAATACTGTTCGACATATATTGAATTCCCAATTATTACCTTATTTCTCACTTATTATTTTATGATTCTGTCTTCTTTAATATGAAGATTACTATGACTGTGTGTTCACTTTCTGAATTATCATGTGTCACATTAGTCTGTAATTTCAGTTTGAAAAGTTCTAAGATAGCATATATATTCAATATATTGCTATATTCAATATATTCAATATATTGCTAATATATTCAAAAGAATATATTATGTATAAATTTTATAATTAATAATTTATTAATATATTTAGCTTTATGTTTAACTGACTCTAGGCACTATGCTACTATTAGCATTTTCTTCCAGCTTTCCCAACTTTTATTTGACTAATAGTACAATTTATTTCCAATTTTTATTTTATATATCAATGTTTTATATTGTATTTACAATATTTATATTTTTACCATATATAAAAATGTAAGACTTTTCTATTAAAGGCTAGATTATAGCCTTACCATTTTGTGTAAGAAAAGCAGAAATGCATCAACTAGCATAATATAAAACTTTCTCTAGTATTACTTAAAGGCTTATTCCTTAAAACTTTCACATCACAGCTCTTTGTAATAATTACAATGTGTTTTCTCTGAATTGTTTTTGCCCCAACTGTATCCAAATAATTCAAAATTTATACTTTTCATGGATTCACAGGAAGAGTTGAAAATTGTAGTTATGTAGGATTCTTTTTCAGTTGGACACTATGTTCATTCAGGATTTTATGGATTAAAGTTTTCCTTAATTATGTTTTATAATTTTATGTTTCTGTATTTTTTAGAGTAGGCTGTCTCACATCAGTTAATTGTGTTTTTAGTTTCTACTTGTTTATTATTATTTTGAATTATATTATTCAAATAAGAATTTGGGGGTTAATGTTTCTTTTAACTTTGTTTTGCAATTTTACATTTCTGTGTTTCATGTTTTAGGGTAGGGCACCTTACATCAGTTTATTATTTTTAGTTTTAATTTATATAATGTAATTTTGTATGACAATATTCAACTCTGTACACCTTAAGACAGTGTGGTGCAAAAGTCAAATATTAACCATCCATATGTCTTTTGTTAATATAATGATTTAAGTGTTTGTTTGCTTGTATAAATATGGCCCCTATTTTGTTTATGACTTGTATATTTTCTTCTTGTTTGATGGCCAATAATTGATTCTGTGTAAGTGAGTAATCATGGAAGTTGTCTGAATTTCAACATCTATTGTTTATATTATCTTAGTGTGAAAGAAAGATTTATGCGATTGGAAGATAATTTTTCAAAAACTTTGTAACTCTGACTCTTCGGGTGTCTCTTTTTTTTTTTTCAGCTTTTGACAGATTCTTACCCTGTCGCCAAAGTGCAGTGGCACAATCTTGGATCACTGCAACCTCTGCCTCCCAGGTTAAAGCAATTCTCCTGCTGCCGCCTCTTGAGTGGCTGGCATTAAAGCTGTGCACCGCCACACCTGGCTAATTTTTGTATTTTTCATAGAGCTGGGGATTCACCATGTTGGCCAGGCTGGTCTTGAACTCATGGCCTCAAGTAATCTGTATGCCCCAGCCTCCCAGAGTGCTGGGATTACAGCCATGAGCCATCACTCTTGGCCCTTGAGTGTCGTTTTCAATTTAGATTGTGGAAAAAATACATAACAAAAAATTTAGAATCTTTAACATTTTTCCTTATCTAGTTCAATCATGTTAAGTGTATTTACACTGTTATGCAACATATTTGTAAAACTTTTTTCTTTTACAAAACTAAAACTCAGTACACATGAAATGACAACTACCCATTTTCCTTACCACCTAGCTCCTGATAAAAACCATTCTATTTTCTGTTTCTAAGCTTCAATACTTTAGATGTTACATATAAGTAGAATCATAGAGCATGTGTTTTATTGTGACTAATTTTACGTAGCATCATGTTCTCAAGATTTCTCTTTATTGTGGATGGTACAAGATTTTCTGCCTTTAAAAGCTGAGTAATAGTCCATTACTTTTATATTACAAATTGTATTTATTTATTTATTCTATCAGGAAACTTTGTGTTGCTTTCACCTATTCGCCTCTGTGAATAATGCTGCAATGAATATGGGTATGCAAATAACTATTTGCTCATATGTGCCAGGTTGACGTCTGTGCTATCTTCTGTTTTATTGGAAAAAGTGTCTGTCTTTATGCCAGAAACAAACTGTTTTGATTACTGTTGCTTTGTAATGTGCTTTGAAATCAAAAAAGGTGAGGTCACTAACATTGTTGTTTTTTTTAAATATTTTTGGGCTCTTTATGTTCGCTTGAGATTCCATATAATTTGTTGGTTCCTTTTTCTATTTCTAAAAAAAAAAAATTTCTAATTTAAAAGGGATTGCATTGAATCTGTAACTCGCTTTAGGCATCATGAACATTCTTCATAATATTAAGTCTTACAACTCTTAAACATGAGCGTGCTCAAAAGTGAGTTAATTTCCATATATATGTTGCTGTTTTTGTTTTCTTCTGTTATTGATTTCTAGTTTTATTCCATTTTGATCAGAAATAATAGCCACTGAAAGGCTAAACCACTCTGGGAAGTGACCTCCATTACAGAACATTACAAAGATATGTGAGGGCACCGCTTCTGCCCTGATGGGCTACAGGGATGAATTCTCTGGGATGACACATTGCAGACAAATGCAGGGAACAATATAATCCCCTTTTCATGTAAGCTCTTCCTTATTTTTGTAGAGTATTAGTGATAGTGGTGGCTTTTAAGTCTTGGAGAATGTCTGACAGTACCGTGAAGCTGCCTGCTATAGATGACACCAGGGGTGAATAATTAAAACTATACAAACTGTAGTAACATGAATAAATACAGCCTAGTGTAAAGTAAAATCAACACAAAGGCCTCCTCTGCTATTTCTACAAGAATGTAGAAAGGGACTTTACCCTTAACCCAGTTGCCATTGGGACTAGTTAAGGCTAGACATTTGGGGGGGAGATCTTTGGGTCACTCATGGAAACCCCCTACAGGAGAGCCCAGAGAAATTCCATATTTGGGTCTGGATCCTGGGCCCATCCTGGTTTTGTCAGGCCCCTCTCTGTAGAGACTCCCATGTGCCTGCTCTCACCGTAACTCACTGTATGCCATGCTTGGGGGTGTGGTGAACCTGCCAGTTGTCCGAGGTTATGGGGGAGTTGAACCCATCAAATATCTGCTCACTGATTTTTATGCAGCTCTACAAAGTGTGTTCCCAGCAGCAAAGCCGGAAAAAAAAAAAAAAAGAAAAAAGAAAAAAAAAGTAGTTAATTTTCTGCTTTGTTTTTACCACCAGGTGACATCTCCATTAGAAATTCTGTTTCCTAGATCAGGAACATAGGCGTGTTCGCATAGACCCCTAGCCAATGAGGAAACCAGATGACAGCTTAAGGCCTTGGGATTCACATCTGAGTAGACACAATTGGTCCGCAACACTCAACTTTTTATTCCAACAGCCATGACTTGGGTATGAACATGACAGAACCAGCAGGGGTCCAATGCCTTACAACCTGCCCCTGTGAGGAAGAGCCCCTCCTTTCCTGCTCCCCCTGCAACACATGGTAACGGTAGGCAGGGTCGTGTTGCCCAGATTAGATGACAAGGAGGGCCTGGCATGGACGGACCTGCCCTGGGCCACTCTGTGTTACCTGTGTGTGCCTCTTGTCGAACGGCCAGTGGTACCAAGGATGTTGGCTGAGCCAATACGTATATTGTCAGAAAAGACTCTCACTTTGAGCCTTTCTCAGGCAAGAGTTTAGGAATATAGCATACAATGAGAATACAGTGCTCTCTCAAGCATCTCCCATGAAATTAGCGAGATACAGGGCTGCCAAAGTTCTAAATTCTGTTAGGTTCCGTCACAAGGGAAGTCTGTTAACTTCTTCAAGGTTGTATCCCCTGAGCCCTTTTCCTCCATAAACCTATGCGAAGGCCCTGCTGGGCTGCTGATTGCTCACCCTCCTCTCCCATGTCAACTCTTTAACTGTAAACAGTTATGCAAACACAATTATGTCCCTTACTCCCCCAAAAAGACTTAAATGCAGCCAGGGCCCCAGGTTTGAGAGAACAGAGTTGGGTCAAAATCTTCTTTTCCTTTTCATTTCTGTGACCATATAAAAATCACTGTGTGCTTTAGGTGTCCCCAGCCCTAAAGTATGCATAATGGGATTATGCTAGCATCAACTTCCAGAAACAGTCATTGGCGATATATGAGATAGAATGAATAAAACTAGGTTGGATGTTGTGGCTCTTACCTGTAATCTTAGCAGATTGGTAGACCAAGGCGGGTGGAACACTTAAGGCCAGGGGTTTGAAACCAGCCATGACCAGTATGGCAAAAACCCTTCTGTGCTAAAAATGCAAAAATTAGCCAGATGTGTTGATGCATGCCTGTAATCCCAGGCACTCAGGAGGCTGAGATGTAAGATCACTTGGGCCCGGGAAGCAGAGATTATATTGAGTCATGATGGTGCCACTGCAATCCAGCCTGGGTGACAGAGCAAGACTCTGTCTCAAAAAAATATATAAATATAATGTATATATATATTTATATTTATATATTATATATAACTATATATAATATATAAACTTATACATATATATCTTTATATATAAAAGATATATATTTTATATATATAGCCTTATTTTTCCATTCTACAGCAGAAGAAGTTGAAATCAAAAGAAAATCAAATAATGTCTTCTGGCATTAAATATTCCAGTGCTGTCCATTATATTTAGAATCATATCTGTATGCCTCATCTCAGCCTATGTGGTGGGCGCCCCCAACACACTAAGTTGTGAGTGACTCTGTTATGTAAAAACGCAGCTCACCGCTCAGTGCCCCAGAAGTCGGTACTATAACACCGGGTTTCCAACAAAGAGATGGGATTCCAGCTCACGTCACTTCCCCTGTGCTTACTTAAAGATAGTAATATTCTCAGAAAAGTTTAGGAGGTGGGTTCTGGATTAGTAGGGAATTGCTGAAAGAAGAAATGTATGGAAAGTCATTGGACATGAACAGTCATCTTTTCCTGCAACACACAGGTCACATGCGCAAATTTGGGGAGAGTTAGTGTAAAACGTGATGGAAATTTGGGCTCTGACATCAGTGAGCTGATTTCACACAGACTCCAGTTGACCATATTGGTTCTGACCAATTTTAGCCAGTTTTTAGAAGTCTCATAAGTGGAATAAATTTCAGTCTTTCAACAAGTTGTATCTTTTCTTATCTGTCATTCTGCAAACTGAAGTAATTTCTCCTAGTCACTGGTTTAACTATTTGGGGACCTGGTTCTAGTTTCTGTCAAAGAGAATACAACAAATGTGATAGGTTATCACTTCTGACTTAGTTCAGGCTTCTTTACCAAAAAACATAGACTAGGCAACTTATAAACAAAAGACTTTAGTTCCGGAGGCTAGAAATTTGAGATTGGGCTTCCAGCATGGTTGGGGTCTGGTAAGGACTCTCTTCTGAGTTTCAACCTCCAGACTTCAGGTTGTATTCTCATTTAGCAGAGAGAGGGAGAGACAGCCTTCTGTGGTTTCTTTTACAAAGCTAGTAATCTCTATCATGAGGGCCTCATGCTTAGGACTTAATTACCTCTGACCTGCTAAGGCCATTACGCTGGGGATTAAGGTTCTGGAATGTGAATATGGTGGGGAATCACATAGTCTATTGCAACTTCCAAAGTTATATTTCTAAAACTGCTACTATCTTCCTCCTACTTGCTCTGTCCTGTGCTTCCTCTCTCAATCTCTCTGTCTCCCTTTCTCTCTTTTTCTGTGCATATGTCTGTCTATCTCTTTCATCTTCCATCTCTCTATTATATTCCTCAAGATGAGGAAACGATCTCCAGTGTCCTAAGATGCTCTAGGCACAGACCCACATGATAGAGAACTGAGGAGATTCTCAGGCCAATCGAGAGTAAGAAACTTGGGCTCTCAGTTGACACTGAATCGTGCCAATTTTCATGAGGCAGATTGGAGGCTGATCTCTCCCCAAATCCAGCTTCAGTTGAAATCACATCCCCAGCCTCGTAAGAGACCTTGAGGCAGAGGCACCCAACAAAGCAATATCGAGATTCTGCTTCACAAAAACTGTGAGATAGTATTTGTTGTCAAAATGTGCTAAAATTCAAGGCAATGTTGTCAGAGAGGGGCAAATGACTAACCTCCTCTTTCAGGCCCCAGGATCCTCCCGCCCCTCTCTTCCTGTCTTTGTCAGGCTGCCTGCAGCCACACTTGTCCCGTTATAACCTCCTCTGCTGAACTCACTTGTGCCTTAGAGTCTCTTCACAAAGAGTGACTTTTCCCTGTCACACTTTCCACATCTGCGCAGGACTGGCTCTCTGTTGTCATTCTAGTCACAGCATAATGTCACCTCGGCGAGACATTCATGTCCCCTCCACGCAACCTCTCCCCAGCCCTCCCTCACAACATTCTACTTTATTTCCGTTATAAAATGTTCTTTCCTTTCGCATGTACTTGCTTTAGTGTTTTTGTCCAGCAGTCCTCAGACTGTGAGCTCCCCGCGGGGAGGCAGGGATAACATAATCATTTTTGGTATCACATGGTGAACCTACCAAGGTAGCTGCCAGAGGGTGGGTGCTAGGGAAAGAGTTGCTGAGTAAAATAACATGGAAAATCACAAAGCCCTTCTTCCTGCTTTTGGCCACCCAATAATGTGGAGATCAAGAATGACAACAGGAGGTGCAGGACTTCAGAGTCTTAAAAATTCTTGTAGTCATTGGAATGACAAATTTTGGTGCAGGGTCAACATAACAATCTTTGGAGTTTTTAAATATTGGAAGTATTCAAATCGCGGCCATGTTTAGAAATATATGCCATATATTTTTATGGCATCCACCCCTGTGTGCCTGTGTCCCGCATCCACCTCCTTGTTCCTGCTGGCTCAGGAGACAAGTTTCTTCCTCCTTCCGCAGACTCGGATCAGGCCGTCCTCTCTCCGGCGCCTGAGGCGGGCATGGGGCCAGCCTGTCCGCGTATAGCCCGAGAACGCCCGGCCTGTGCCCTGTGCTCGGCGTGATGTCCCGGCTGGTGCCCCTCAGAGCCCCGAACAAAGCAGCGCCACAGGTGTGGAAGGACCCAGCACCAGGCAGCGGTGAGCAGATGGATGCTCCAGGGATGTGGGGCTGCTGGCAGTCAAGAACCCATTGCCAAATTCAACGGCATAATGTTGGATTTTTTCCTCTGTATTTTTGTGTAGGAGTTTTACAGCTTTCAGCCTTACATTTAGGTCTTTAATCCATTTTGAGTTTTTTAAAAAATATAGTATAAACTACAACTCTGATCTCTGTATTTTACGTGTTGATACCAAGTCTTCCCACCATTGTTTGTTAAAGGAGGCTATTCCTTCTGCACAGTTTGGCCTTTACACTCTTTTTGAAGATCATTTTGACGGCATATACAAGGCTTTTGTGGAGAGGGGTGGTCTCTATTATTTACTATGTGTGCATGTCTTGATTTAATACGTTTCTTTTCTGGTTTTCTCCTTTTCATTTTTTGAGACAGGTTCTTTGTCATCCAGGCTGCGGTGCACTGGTGCCACCATCGCTCACTGCAGCCTGATCTCCTAGGCTTAAACAATCCTCTCACCTCAGCCTCTGGAATAGCTGAGACTACAAGTTCATGTCACCATGCCTAGCTAATTTTTATTTTTATTTTTTATTTTTTGTAGAGACGGAGGTTCTCACTATGATGCCCAGTGTGTTTTGAACTCCTGGGCTCAAGCAATCCTCCTACCTCAGCCTTACAAAATGCTGAGGTTACATGTGTAAGCCATAGAACCTGGCCTCAAAATACCACATTTAAGAAGAGTTCAACAGCACTGCCACTAGTTTTTGATTTAAAAATTGTGACGGCTCCCCACTTGACATTCTGCTGCAAGTTTAATTGCCTATTTTCAGGCTTGAGATTCCATATGTTTTAGAATTTTTTATTTCTGCAAATAAATATTATTGTGATTTATATAGCTATTGCATTTAATCTGTTATTACTTTCATTAGCATAGACAAGAATTTTTCTTCTAATATGTGCATATGGGATATGAATTTTCTAATCTATAAATATAGAATATCTTCCGAAATGGTTGTGATTTTCTTCAGCAACATCTTTTAATGTCTATTATACTAGTCTTATATCTCTTTGCTTGTTTATTCCAAAGTACATTCTTTTTAATGCTATTTTCAGTGGAATTTTAAAAACTTAAATTGTGCATTGTAGTGAAGAGAAACACACTTAATTTTGTGTTCTGCAATTTTGCTAAATTCAAGTATTAGTTGTAACAGGTGTTGTGTTCAGCATTCAGGGTTTTTTATATATAACATCATATCATAAGATACAGGTAATTTTACTTCTTCCTTTAGAATGTGGATGTTTTCATTTTGTCATTGCCTAGTTGCTTTTTCCAGGACTTTCACTGCTATTTTTGAAAAGATGCATCAAAAGTGAATATCTTGCTTCCTTATTAATCTTAGAGGATAAACTTTCCGCACTTCAGATTTCAGTATAATGTTAGTGATGAGTGTTTTTTTGCTGGGACTATAGGCATGAGGTGCTGCACCCAGTTGGTGATGGGTTTTTACATGTCTTATTATGTTAAAGCAGTTTCCTTTTATTTCTAGTTTATTGAACTATTTTTAATCTTGAAAAGATGCTTAATTTTGTCAGTTGACTTTTCTGCATTATTTGAGATGATTGTGTGTTTTATATCTGTTAGTCTGTTAATGTGGTATATTAAATTGATTGACTTAAACTCCCGTTCCAAGGTGGCCATATAGAGAGAGATCTGGTCTGCAGATCCCAGTGTAATTAATGCAGAAGATGGTTGATTTCTGCATTTCCAACTGAGGTACCTGATTCATCTCATTGGGACTGGTTGGACTGTGGGTGCATCCCACAGAGGGTGAGCTGAAGCAGAACAGGACATCACCTCACCCAGGAAGTGCAAGAGGTCGGTGGATTTTCCTTTCCTAGCCAAGAGAAGGAATGACAGACTGTACCTGGAAAACCAGGACACTCTCACCAAAATTCTGCACTTTTCCCAGAGTCTTAGCAACCGGCAGACCAGGAAATACTCTCCTTTGCCTGGTTTGGCGGCTCCCACACCTATAGTGCCTTGCTCACTGTTAGCGCAGCAGTCTGAGATCAACCTGCGAGGCTGCAGCTGGGCAGGTGGAGGTGCATCTGCCATTATTGAGGTTTGAGTAGGTAAACAAAGTGGCTAGGAAACTTGAGATGGTTGGAGCCACCCACAGCTCAGCAAGGCCTACTGCATGTATAAACTCCACCTCTGTTGGCAGGGCATAGCTGAATAAAAGGCAGCAGAAACTTCTGCAGACTTAAACCTCTCATCTGACAGCTCTGAAGAGAACAGTGGTTCTCATGGTATGGAGTTTGAGCTCTAAAAATGGACCTATGGCCTCCTCAAGTGGGTCCCTGAACCCCATATAGCCTAACTGAGAGACATCTCCTAGTAAGGGCCAACAGACACTTCATGCAGGCAGGAGCCCCTCTTTGACAAAGCTTTCAGGGGAACGATCAGGCAGTAATATTTGCTGTTCTGAAATATTTGCTGATCCACAGCCTCCTCTAGTGATACCCATACAAACAGCGTCTGGAATGGACCTCCAGCAAACTCCAACAGACCTGCAGCTGAGGGACCTGACTGTTGTAAAGAAAACTAACAAACAGAAGAAAATACCATCAACATAAACGAAAAGGACATCCACACCAAAACCCCATCTGTAGGTTACCAACAACAAAGACTAAAGGTAGATAAAACCACAAAGATTGGAAGAAACCAGTGCAGAAAAGCGGAAAATCCTAAAAACCGGAGCACCTCTTTTCCTCCGAAGGATTGCAGATCCTCACCAGCAATGCAACAATCCTGGGCAGAGAATGACTTTAACGAGTTGACAGAAAGAGGCTTCAGAAGGTCGGTAATAACAAACTTCACTGATCTAAAGGAGCATGTCCGAACCTATCTCAAGGAAGCTAAAAACCTTGAAAAAAGGTTAAACGAATGGCTAACTATAATAAACAGTGTAGAGAATACCTTAAAAGACCTGACGGAGCTGATAACCAAGGCACGAGAACTTTGTGACACATGCACAAATTTCAATAGCTGATTCAATCCACTAGAAGAAAAGATACCAGTGATTGAAGATCAAATTAATAAAATAAAATGAGAAGACAAATTTAGAGTAAAAAGAGTGAAAAGAAATGAACAAAGCCTCCAAGACATATGAGACTATGTGAAAAGAACAAATCTACCTTTGTTTGGTGTACTTAAGTGTGACGTGGAGAATAGAACCCAAGTTGGAAAACACTCTTCAGGATATTATGCAGGAGAACTTCCCGAATACAGAAAGGCAGGCCAATATTCAAATTCGGGAAATACAGAGAACATCACAAAGATACTCCTCAAGAAGGGCAACTCTAAGACACATAATTATCAAAATCACCAAAGTTGAAATGAAGGAAAAAATATTAAGGGCAGCCAGAAAGAAAAGTCGGGTTACCGGCAAGGGCAAGCTCATCAGACTAACAGCAGATCTCTCAACAGAAAACCTACAAGCCAGAAGAGGGTGGGGACCAAGATTCAACATTCTTAAAGAAAACAATTTTCAGCCCAGAATTTCACATCCAGCCAAACTATGCTTCATAGGTGAAGGAGAAATAAGATCCTTTACAGACAAGCAAATGCTAAAAGATATTGTCACCACCAGGCCTGCCTTACAAGAGCTCCTGAAGGTAGTACAAATCATGCAAAGGAACAACCAGTACCAACCACTGCAAAAATGTCAAACTGTAAACACCATCGATGCTAGGAAGAAACTCTATCAACTAACGAGCAAAATAACCAGCTAACATCATAATGACAGGATCAAATTCACACATAACAATGTTAACCTTAAATGTAAATGGGCTAAATGTCCCAATTAAAAGACACAGACTGGCAATTTGGATAGAGAGTCAAGGCCTATCACTGTGCTGTATTCAGGAGATGCATCTCACGTGCAGAGACACACATTGGCTCAAAATCATGCGATGGAGGAAGATCTACCCAGCAAATGGAAAACAAACAAACAAAGCAGGGGTTGCAATCCTAGTCTCTGATAAAACAGGCTTTAAACCAACAAAGATCAAAAGAGACAAAAAAGGCCATTACATAATAGCAAAGGGATCAATTCAACAAGAAGAGCTAACTACCCTAAAAATATATGCACCCAATACAGTAGCACCCAGATTCATAAAGTAAGTCCTTAGATACCTACAAACAGACTTACACTCCCACACAATAATAATGGGAGACTTTAAAACCCCACTGTCAATATTACACAGATCAATGAGACAGGTTAACAAGGATATGCGTGACTTGAACTCAGCTCTGCACCAAGCAGACCTAATAGACTTCTAGAGAACTCTCCACCCCGTATCAACAGAATATACATTCTTTTCAGCAACACATCATACTTATTCTAAAATTGACCACATAATTGGAGGCAAAGCACTCCTCAGCAAATCTAAAATAACAGATATCAAAACAAACTATCCCTCAGATCACAGTGCAATCAAATTAGAACTCAGGATTAATCAACTCACTCAAAACAGCACAAATACAGGGAAACTGAACAACCTTCTCTTGAATGACTACTGGGTAAATAAGGAATTGAAGACAAAAATAAAGATGTTCTTTGAAACCAATGAGAACAAAGACACAAAATACCAGAATCTCTGGGAAACACTTAAAGCACTGTGTAGAGTCAGTTTCACACCCGAATCCTACCAGAGGTACAAAAAGGAGCTAGTACCATTCCTTTTGAAACTATTCCAATCAATAGAAAAAGAGGAAATCATCCCTAACATTTTATGGGGCCAGTATCATCCTGATGCCAAAGCCTGGGAGGGACACAACAAAAAAATAATTTTAGACCAAACTCCCTGATAAACATGGATGTGAAAATCCTCAGTAAAATACTGGCAAACAGAATCTAGCAGCACAACAAAAAGCTTATCCACCACGATCAAGTAGGCTTCATCCCTGGAATGCAAAGCTGGTTCAACATACACAAATCAATAAACATAATCCATCACATAAACAGAACCGACAACAAAAACCACTTGATTATCTCCATAGATGTGGAAAAGGCCTTTGAAAAAATTCAACAGTCTTTCATGCTAAAAACTCTCAATAAACTATGTATTGATTAAATGTATCTCAAAATAATAAGAGCTATCTATGAAAAACCCACAGCCAATATACTAAATTGGTAAAAACTGGAAGCATTCTCTTTGAAAACCGGCACAAGACAAGAATGCCCTCTCTCACCTCTCCTATTCAACATAGTGTTGGAAATTCTGGCCAGGGCAATCAGACAAGAGAAAAAAAGGTATACCATTAGGAAAAGAGGAAGTCAAGTTTTCTCTGTTTGCCGATGACCTGATGTATATTTAGAAAAGCTCATTGTCTCAGTCCAAAATCTCCTTAAGTTGATAAGCAACTTTAGCAAAGTCTCAGGATATGAAATCAACGTGCAAAAATCAAAAGCATTTCTATACACCAATAACAGAAAAACAGAGAGCCAAATCATAAGTGAACTGCCATTCACAATTGCTACAAAGAGAATAAAATACCTAGGAATAAAACTGACAAGGAATGTGAAGGACCTCTTCAAGAAAAACTACAAACCACTGCTCAATGAAATAAAAGAGGACACAAACAAATGGAAGAACATTCCATGTTCATGGATAGGAAGAATCAATATTGTGAGAATGGTCATACTACCCTAGGTAATTTACACATTCAACACCATCCCCATGAAGTCACCAATGACTTTCTACACAGAATTGCAACAATCTACTTTAAAGTTCATATGGAACAAAAAAAGAGCCAGTATTGCCAAGACAATCCTAAGCAAAAAGAACAAAGCTGGAAGCATCATGCTACCTGACTGCAATCTGTACTACAAGGCCATAGTAACCGAACAGCATGGTACTGGTATCAAAACAGATATATAGACCAATGGAACAGAACAGAGCCCTCAGAAATAACACCACACGTCTACAGCCATCTGATCTTTGACAAACCTGACAAAAATAAGCAATGGAGAAAGGATTCCCTATTTAATAAATGGTGCTTGGAAAACCGGCTAGCCACATGTATAAAGCTGAAACAGGATCCCTTCCTTACACCTTATACACAAATTAATTCAAGGTGGATTAAAGATTTAAATGTTAGGCCTAAAACCGTAAAAACCCTAGAAGAAATCCTAGGCAATACCTTTCAGGACATAGGCATGGGTAAAGACTTCATGACTAAAACACCAAAAGCAATGGCAACAAAAGTCAAAATAGAGAAATCGGATCTAATTAAACTAAAGCGTTTCTGCACAGCAAAAGAAACTACCATCAGCGTGAACAGCCAATCTACAGAATGGCAGAAAATTGTTTGCAATCTATCCATCTGACAAAGGGCTAATAGCCACAATCTACAAAAAACTCAAACAAATTTACAAGAAAAAAACAATGCCATCAAAAAGTGGGCAAAGGAAATTGACAGACACTTCTGAAAAGAAGACATCTATGCAGCCAACAGACAAATGAAAACTGCTCGTCATCACTGGTCATCAGGGAAATGCAAATCAAAACCACAGTGAGATACCATCTCACACCAGTTAGAATGGCGATTATTTGAAAGTCAGGAAACAACAGATGCTGGAGAGGATGTGGAACAATAGGAAGGAATTTACATTGTTGGTGGGATTGCAAATTAGTTCCACCATTGTGGAAGACAGTGTGGCCGTTGCTCTAGAATCTAGAACTAGAATTGCCATTTGACTCAGCCATCCCATTACTGGGTATATACCCAAAGGATTATAAATCATGCCACTATAAAGACACATGCAAACGTATGTTTATTGCAGCACTAGTCACAATAGCAAAGACTTGGAACCAACCCAAATGTCCATCAATGATAGACTGCATTAAGAAAATGAGGCACATATACAGCGTGGAATACTATGCAGCCATAAAAAAAGATGAGTTTAAGTCCTTTGCACGGACATAGATGAAGCTGGAAACCATCATTCTCAGCAAACTATCTCAAGGACAGAAAACCAAATACCACATGTTCTCACTCATAGGTTGGAACCGAACAATGAGAATACTTGGACACAGGGTGGGGAACATCACACAGCGGGGCCCGTCAGGGGCTGGGGGGCTGGAGGAGAGATAGCAGTAGGAGAAATATCTAAAATAAATGACGAGTTGATGGGTGCAGCAAAACAACATGGCACATGTATACCTATGTAACAAATCTGCACGTGGTCCAATTGTACCCTAGAACTTAAAGTATAATAAAAAATAAAAAATAAATAATTGATTTACATGTGTTGAACAATACTTATATTGGAGAGATAACTGCCTCTTTGTCATGGTGTGTAACCCTTGCAACGTGTTATTGAATTTGGTGTTCTAATGTTCCGAGGAGAATTTTTACGTCAATAGTCATCAGGAAAATTGAGTTGTGGTTATATTTTAGTGTCTTTGTGGGGTTTGGTGTTGTGTTAATGCTGGGATCATAAAATATGTTGGAAATTATTTTCTCTTTTTCATTTTTCTGAAGTAGTTTAAGAATGGTTGGTGTTAACCCTGCTTTAACATTTTGAAAAAAATTATTGAATGAAGTGAGACGGGCCTGGGCTTTTTGAGGGGAGGTTGTTGTTACTAGTTATATGCCTGTTCAGATTATTTTATGGTTTATTTTTAGTATAATCTGTATTTCTAGACGTTTGTCTATTCCTTTTAGCTTATCACATTTTTTGGCATATACTTGGAGTTAAGCTTTTATAATCTCTTCTTTTCCTACTTTTGTGGCATCAGTAGTAATAGCTCCTCTTTTATTTCGAATTTAATTATTTGAGATACCTTCTTTTTTTCTTTTAATCTGTTTGTCCGTCTTCTTAATCTTTTCAATAAAACCAAACTTTAATTGATTTGTCTATGGTTTTTAATTGTTATTATTTTAACTGCTGAAATTTTTATTCTTTAATTATGTTTGGTTACATTTAGTAGTTGATTTAGATAGATTTTTTTAAATGTACACATTTACTACTACAATTGAATACAAGCTTTACATGCATTCAATAATTTCGTGATGCTTTTTGTCTCCAGTTATGTTGAAATTTTCACTATGATTTCTTCTTTAACCCATAATGTTTAGGAGCATGTTACTTGAATTTTATGTATTTGCAAATTTTTAAATTTTTCTTCTGGTATTCATTTCTAGTTCCGTTCCATTTTAGTTGCAAATGATACTTTGCATGAATTTAATTTTCTTGAATTGTGTTCCGATTTGTGATATAGTCTCAAGAATGTTCCACGTGCGCACCAGAAGCACGTGCAGTCTGTTGTTGAGAAGATCGTTTCTATATGTGTATTGGATTTGTTTGAATCACTGCTTGCTCAATCCTCTGTCTTCATGTTGGCCTGCCAGATTGTCCTCTCCATTATTTTAAAGTCTCCTATCATCTTGGTGGTTGTGTGTATTTCTCCCTTTATTTTTGTTTATAATTTTTTTTTAATATACAGACAAAGTTTTGCTATCTTGCCCAGGTTAATCTCAATTCCTGGGCTCAAGTTATCCTCCTGCCTCAGCCCCCGCCAAAATGCAGGGATTACAAGCAGGCATGAGCCACTGTACTCAGCCTATTTCTCCTTTTAATTCTGTCATTATTTGTGTTATATGTTTGAAATAGTTGCTGATACATGTGCATATTTTAATTACGATATTTTCTTGGAGATTTACTTTTATTATATAATGTCCTTGTTTGTCTTTATGACAGTTTTTTGCTTAAAGTCTAATCATCTAATGTAAATGTGACCAACTTTGTTCTATTCTGGTTGCTATTTAGGATGATTTGGTCACGATATAGAATATAATTTTCCATCCCTGCACTTTCAGTCCATGTTTATCCTTAAATAAATGGTGAGCCTCTTATAAACAGAATTTATTTGATTTTCTATTTTTATTTTTTCAGTGACCTTGTGTCTGTTACTGGAGAAATTAACATTGTTACATATAAGGTTATTATTTGCAGTTAAGGAGTTACTATTGCCATTTTGTTAATTGTATTGTGTTTCTTTTGTAGTTCTTCTATTTATTTATTTTCTTTCTTGCTGTCTTCCTTTTCATCTAATTAATTTTTGTGCTAATATGTTTCTATTTCTTTTTCTTTTCTGTATATTCTATATGTATTATTTTTGTGGCTGCTATACAGATTAAATGAAACGTCTCAAAGTTATAACAATCACTTTTAATGTGATATTATCTCCAGTAGCATATAAAAAATCCGTTGTTTTATGTGACTGTCTTTCCCAACACACACTTTGCTCTTGATGTCACAACTTAGTCCTTTTTTATGGTGTATTTAACATACACATATAATATTTTTGTATATTCTCTGTCAAATTCTGTAAAGGAATCAAAATTTCTTACCAACATCACAATAATACAGGATGCTATATTTCTGTATATGTTTACCTTACAACAGGTCTTTACAGTTTTGTATATTTTTTGGTACTCTCATTTTTTAATCTTAAGGGACTTTCTGGCATTTCTTGAAGAACAAACCTAGGGGTCATAAACTCCTTTAGCTTTAGTTTATCTGAAAAAAAATCTTAATTTCACCTTCATGTTTCAATGAGAGTTTTGCCATATATAATGTTCTTGTTTGGTAATTTTTCTTTTTTTTTATACTTTAGTATATCATCTCACATTCTGAACTGCAAAATATCTTTAAACACATCTCTTGATAGTATTAGTATGACTAAATTGAATGTGTTTATTCTTTTTTCTGTTGAAACTTTTGAAATGTTTTCTATGAGATATTTAACAGTTTTATATTGTGTCTCACTTTGGTTTTCTTTAAATTTAGGCTAGTCAAAATCTATTAAACCTCGTGAGTTTTTTTGTCCATTTCCTTTTTCAAATTTGAGCAGTTTTTGTCCATTTTAAAAATTTATTTACGTATTTTGAGATGGATTCTCACTCTGTTGCCCCGGCAAGAGTGCAGTGGTATGATCTCAGCTCATTGCAACCTCTGCCCCCCCAGGCTACAGTGATTTTCTTGCTTCAGCCTCCCAAGTAACTGGGACCAAATGTGCGTGCCACCATGATTGCCTAATTTTTTTTGTGTGTGAAGACCGGGTTTCACTATATTGCCAGGCTGGTCTTGAACTCTTGGCCAGAAGGGATCCAGCTGCCTTTGCTCCCAAAGTGCAGGCATTACAGGTATGAGACACCGTGCATGGCCTACCTTGTTGTTTTTTTTTTTTTAACAACACACTTGGGACCTGTTATTCATTTTTTCTTACCTTTTTCTCCCTTTGAAAGAGCAATGTCTGTCCTTTGCCTTTCCCACCGTTGTTTTTCAAGAACATGTAACATGTTAGATTTCATGGATTCATAGCTAAAGAAAAATTTCCATTTGAAATAATTACACCTTGAATTTCATCCATATGAGGTTTGCACAAGACTTTGAACTTAGATTTTAACATCGGTTCTGGAATGAGCTAAGAATTACAGAACTAGTAGATAGAATGATTGTATTTTGTGTGGAAGAAAAAAATAAATTGGGCACATGAGGTATGGTTTTCTTGTTTTTGTTTCCCTTAAAAATTTATGTTGAAACTGAATCCTCACAGCAACACTATTGAGAGATGTGGTCTTTCGGGATGTGTTTAGGTCAGGTGTGCTTTATCCTCATCAATAGATGACTGCTCTTATTAAAAAGTTTGATGAAGAAAGTTTGGTCAGTTACACATTATAGCTTCTCCCCACCTCATATTAATTAGCGGAGTGAAAAAATCTGACGAATGGATTGCCTGCTTATCTCCAGTCATTCATCTTTTTGAAAAACATTAACCTAACAGTGTACCAGGTATGCAGATAAAATGTTCATAAGTCATTGTCCATAATCTTGTGGAATTTAAGAGAAGATATACAAATTAACAACTTCTGGGACACTTGGCACTTATAATTGTTCAGAAAGTTTGAAGATAATAAAATCACAAAAAGAGGGGGCTTCAATGGCATCATTGCAGATTTGATGCTTATGGGAAGTGAAGGAAAGAGCAGGCTGGCAGGATGTTGTCCATGGGTTTGCTACGGATGACCCAGGACTTTTTGATTGAGGTAACCATGATAGTCAACACTGAGGAGAGTGGTATGGCACTTATAATTGTTCAGGAAGTGTGAAGATAATAAAATCACAAAAAGAGGGGTCTTCAATGGCATCATTGCAGATTTGATGCTTATGGGAAGTGAAGGAAAGAGGAGGCTGGCGGGATGATGCCCATGGGGTTGCTAGGAATGACTCAGGACTTTTTGATTGAAGTAAACATGATAGTCAACACTGAGGAGAGTGGTGGTCGTGGTTGACCTAATCACAGAGATTTCCTAAGAAGAGACTTTGTTTGTTCCTCGTTTGTTTTCCAGATATACGTTTATTTTTCTGACAAAGAGCACATCTTCAAATAATAATGCCATAAAATTCCTTTTTATTCCATAGCATTGGAACCTATAACATCTTCCTTCCTGTCTTCTGGATTTTTGCATGCTTTTTGGTTGCAGCCCCAGGTCCTGTGACAAGGGCATCAGTAACTTGGTCTTCATCTACATAGTGATGCTCAACCATGGCAAACTTGTTCTCTACAGACAGATTGGGAAGATGTTCTCTAGAGTGGCCTCAAATAGAAGGCTGCTGTCTACCTTAACATGATAATCAGCAGCTTCTTCCCATGAACCACCTGCTCTTTGAGCATACTACAAGCCATTGCCATTAATTCCAGAACCTACTGGTTGGTAGAATTTCAAACTCACCCATTTTAGTTATACCCTATGTTTTGTCTTCCTCTCATGGATTCTCAACTTCTTTATTAGCAGAGACTTGCTCTACCCCAATAAAGCTAAATCAAATGTAACCTGGGCAAGAATCATTTTTCTTGTTTATTACTTTTTTCCTTCCCCCAGGGGCTATGTGAACATAAGTTTGTTTTTCACACTAGCAGCATTTAGAAATATCTCTTCTGGAGGAACACTGATGCTCTCAAATCACACGTGGTAATTCTCTGCTCCAGGCACAAAATGCAGTCTCAGCATCTCTATAGCAGGAGCCCCTCTCTAAGAGTTTCTCCAGAGAAATAAGCTACCCAGACCATCCAGCTGCTGGTGAGTTGCTTTGTGGTCATGAACTGGGTAGATTTTCTCATCTCATGCTCATTGGCCACATTCAGGATTAATGATTCAATGCTTTTGTTGGTCCAGAAGCTGTGGTCAGTGGCTATGCAGGAGTCAGTCTTTCAGTGCTGACCTTTGCTGAGAAAATAATAGTATTGTTCAAACAGTATATAGGATTTGCACTCAATATTTAAGAATTTAGTGACAGAAATCCCTTAAATACACATTATACTGATATAAAATAAGTTCCTCATTTATTACCAAATTTACTCTTTAGTATAACCCTTGGGATAACATTTTCTTTTCTTCTTCCATAAATATGCTTCACATGGATATATCACACATTGTGTATAATTTGACACAGTGTTAATATGGTTTAGGTCTATTTAGATGTTTGCACATTTATTTTAGCTCAATGTTTGTTCTCAGGAAGAGTATTTTTCTTCATAAACTAAGTTTTCAGAAAATTTTAAATGCAAGATTTTCCCTCAGATCTTTGAGGACCATAAGCTATTGGATTCTTGATCTTATTCACATATTGAGAAATATGTTTCTTTTCATTGCTTTATAATTAATTTGAATATTATCTTAGATTCCTTTACGTGATTTTCTCTATTTTGGTATTGTGTTTTAGCTATTGTTTTTCTTTTGATCAGTATGCCTTCAAGCTATTATAATTAATTATTTTAATAATTATTTATTTTATTCCCATTCGACATTCATTCCCTTTTATTTAAACTTGTATTTAAACAATACAACTTACTCTAGATTTTTATGTATTTTAATTTTTCATATTGTTTATTTGTTTTATCCCTATTGGGACTTCTAAATATTCACTTCATCCTATCTTCTAATTCGTAATTTCTTTTTTCATTTATGTAATTTGTCTATGTATTCTATCCTTTACATTTAAAATTTTTACCTAATTATTTTGATAATATAACTTATTTTGATCTTACTTTTATACTTTTCCCCTAATATATTTAAACATTATAACTACTTATATTATTTCCATACTATATATACAATTTTGGGATTTATTAAGATCTAATGGTACAGCCATGTTTTTATTATAATTTTGTTTCTGAGTAACTTTGGTCTTGATGTCTTTAACTTTGTATATTTCAGAAAGAATAGTAGACTTCATTTTATTATAAAGGACTGACATCAATTGATGGGACCATTGAAGATTCTGGGTCGAGGTATTTTATTCCAGTGAAAAGTTATATGTAATGTTAATAATGCTCCCTTTACAGACACCTGAAAAAGATTAAGTTTATTTACCTAAATTGTCCTGATTAAAACACAAGGTGTACATATGAACCAGAAAGTAATATGAGGATTGGTGTTAATTTCCAAGTCAACCAAAGAAAAGAAATACCACCTCCACTAACTACTGTAACTTATTTTTCTAAACTTTTGAAAACGTAAGGATTCTAGCTTTAGATAGCATAGTCAGATCCAAATACTCCTGCATCTATTCTGCTGTGACATTATATTCACCAATCAGACATGTTGAATTCTAACAAGCTGTGCTTTCATTATTAGCAATTCCCACAGGTAGCATCAACTTCCAGTCTAATTTTTATTCTACAGCTGTGCTTCTTTCTTTCCTGAAAAATTATTTGTGGCGGTACATGCCTTTGAAGGTTCTCAGCATATACGGTTATTTGAGGTTGAAAAGATAAGATTATTTAAACTTTTGGCAGAAATTCTGATGCCTACATTATATCTTTGAAAGCATTGGTTGTCACACTGCTGCTGACATGTGCATTTAGGAGAAGCATATAAATGTCAATGCTTTGCAGTCTCTGAGGGGTTGAAATAAACAATACCGGCCATCTTGGCCACTGAGGCTCACATGTAGTTTTCATTCCCAATCCAGGCATCTAGATTCAGGGGCACCTTCCTCAGGGGCTTTTGGTCAAGGCCTTCTTCAGAAACCTTTGCTCAGATCCCTGTTTCTGGAGAAGAAATGGAACTTTGATAATAATTTTTATACATTCCTATTAATACTCAATTCTTTTTACTTTTTAATCTTGCTCATACTTTCGCCTCTCGCTCTCCTGTCCCCTTTTTCACAAAATTGCAGGCCTGTTTTTAATGAGGGGTCACCACGGCAGTGAGACAGTGCCCCATGTTTGCGCTGATCCATCTGACCCTTTCCTGGTGCTTCTCCATGAGGAAAAAATGGAACAATGAGGAGTCGGTGCTTCATGTGATGTTGCCTGTTGCTTACCACAATCACAGAAAGGAAGACAAAAAGGCTTAACTATTACTTTGATGTGGGCCTCTTGCTTTAATTTAAAACTCTGATATTAAGCAGTTAAGCTCTTCCCAGCTCAGCTCAGCTCTTGAAATTTCATGGAAGAAATTCTGATTTTATTGGCCTAAATTTTGTGGCATTTATATAGAAAAAATGGTAATAAATTTGCATCATATATTTAGGAATAGAGTGACTTCTATTTTGCCATTTTGCCGAAGAGAAAATTTGTGTAGCCTATTGGAATTATTAACAGTGAAGCTCCAAATACTAATATTCAGAAAAAATAATAAATCAATATCCAACTATTTCTCAGTAGCATTTTCTTTTTTATAAACTGTCTATTTTATTATCTGTAATTTAAAAACTTCTGTAGAAAACGGTTTAAAATTTTCAAAGATAATACAAAATTATTTTTAGAATTTCTTTCTGCATAACGTTGGTTGTAAGTTGCTAATATTAATAAATTTTAATCATCAACTCTTATCTAAGCTGCACATTTAAAAATGTGTTAATATTTGCTGCTGCCTAAAATATATTACATATTTACATAATCTAAGTTACTAAAAATAAATAATTTTGCATAGAAATATACACACATATAAATAATCAACATACACAGGTCATTTTTTTTCTATTTCTTACTTACACTTTATGTTTGATATTTGTATCAGAACAAACTCTTTATATCCTACTATCATAAATGGAAATTTGCCTATTTTGCATCTTGTTATATTAAATAATCAGAAGTATGCTTAACTTCCCCTAGGTTAAATTTTTTACATAATTTTTATTAACATAAATAATCCAGAAATTATTTAAAGTTTGTAGAAAAATTTCCAGTGCCTCCACTGTGCATAATATAATTCTATTTTTTAAAGTGTTAATGCTGTTTGCATTATATAAAAGAACATTTTAGTGTACCAACTAACTACATCCCTGAAAGCATGGCTTATTTTTCATTAGTGTATACCTTTGGTTGTACTCCGCTGTTTTTCTAGAAGTGCTTGCAAATCAGTAAAAGGCCACAGGGCTTTGTCTTCAAAGTAAAAAGAATGTCTCAGAAACGCACAGAAATAACTGCGCCAAGTACTCTTATATAAAGGCTTCTGATAGAATGACCTACATAAATTTGAGACACTATCAGTGGACTAATTATTTCCCTAATTTTAGCAGAGAAGCATCTGTGCTTACAAGATAGAGTAAAACAAATATGAGTAAAATAGGACTAAATTAACTGATGATGAATGATAATAGGTCTTGTTCTGAATGTGAACATAAAACATTTCTGCTATTATTTCCTTGGTATCTAAACATGAGCTAGAGGGTGCCATTGTTACATGTTGTACACCCTTAAGAAGGCTTACAGATTTTCATTTCATCTATATTCGTAGTTGTCTGTATTTGTGGTTTAGAATCTCAGCTCTTTTCATAGTTGTAGCTATATTTATAGTTGCATGCAATTGAGTTGCACAATTGCACTCAGTAGCTAGGGGATGGGCAGGGAGATGCAAACAATTCTTCAGAGTAAGTTATTATCTTCTGTTCCAGTGGAAGACCTTGAGGATTCATAGCTAACTGGCACTCTTGTATGAGCTCCTTTGTGTTTCTGACGCCTCTGGCATACACCGAGGGTGTGGGTTTGCCTGGAATGCAGCATCAACCTCTAGAGAACAGGGTTTTCCATGACCCAGTCATTGAATAGACTCGTTATCTACTTCTGCTGTTGAGAAAACATTATTTTTCCTTCAGGAATTTCCACCCTCTTCATCAAGAACATCGTGTCATTCTTCAGGGTCACGGAATGCTCTACAGCCTACTTCCTGGTGTCCACCATGGAGGAGATTAGTTGCACCTGAATTCAAGAAAGATTCTAGAGGGGTCACAGCTGCAGAATTCCAAGCACGCCCAGACAGACTGTGCTGATTTTAGAAAGACACATGGGGACCTGCCACAAGGAAGGCACTTTGCAAGGAGGCTTCAAACCCATGGCACATTTCTGCAGGAGGGATCTTACCCTTGTAACAGTCACATAGCCACTTATAGAAAGGCAACTCTTACAAAATTTAAATGGAGACCAAAATACTAACCCTAGCCAGTTTATTATCTCAAAGAATTGGAAAAACAAAATTTTCTAAAAATAGGGGATTAGAAGGGTAAACAACGTATGCTTCTTCGTTGGAGCTACAGATATGTATTAAAAATGGGATGTACAAAAATTTTTTTATGACATGGAGAAGTGCTTATGAGATGATATAACATTAAACATATTAATTGAAGGCATACATTAAAAAGTATAACCAAACTTATACATTAGAGCTCAAAATTAAAAATGTGTAGAAAAATGACTGAGAGGAAATATGCTGAATTATAGGAATTGAGGTGTTTCTTATAGGAATCAGGATCCTGTGAGAAATTAAAGTGCTTTATTGATTCTCTTGTACTTTTATAGTTTCCAAAAGTTCTACAGAGAGTGTAATGTAGGACGTTAGTCAGGAATAAACGTCTCTTTAAATAAGCAGTGGAGAATTTCAAAGGAAGGGTGTGGTGTGGGTCTATGTGTTTCTTTCAAAATCGAATATTTTCCACGTAGTGCTTCAGAAAAGACAAGATATTTTCAACAACTTAACCCCATCATCAAGAGGGTGTTACTTAAGTACATTATGGGAGGTCATAGACAAACAACCAGTCAGCCACTAAAATCAGAATGTCCGTGATGTCGATTGGCCTGTGAGATGGTCTGCATGTCTTTGAAGGAAAGAAGCAGGTTTTAAAACACTAGAACCGAATCAAATCCTAAATTTGAATAGAAAGATTAGAAAGGCTTATGAAGGAGAAAAAGATTCAGGGTATTCAACGGTTAATTCTGACTATTTCTGAGTAATTTAAATTTACCTATAATTTTTTAAAAATTTAAGGTCACGTGTGGTGACTCAAACCTGTAATCCCAGCACTTTGGGAGGCCGACGCGGTTGAATCACTTGAGACCAGGAGTTTGCGACCAGTATGGGCACCATGGCAAAACCTCATATCTACTAAAAACACAAAAATTAGCCACTTGGTGGTGTGTGCTTGTAGTCCCAGCTACTTGGGAGGCTGATACATGAGAATCGCTTGAACCTAGGGGGTGGAGTTGCAATATACCAAGACCTCACCACCGCACTCCAGTCTGGGTGACCGAGCAAGATCTTGTTTCAAAAAAATTTTTGTTGTATTTTAATTAGGAATCAAATAAGTTAATTAAAAGTAAGCTTACACTTAATTAACTTTTTAAACATTTTAAGAAATGATATTATTGTTTTGTGTCAGTACATTTTAAGAATCAATAAAATTATTTTTAAAATCAAAGCAATTTTAAAGCTTTTACTTCATTAGACTCCCTGGCAAGAAAGCCCTGGGAAGATAGAAAGTTTAGAGGATGTCAGAGGGAAGTTTGGGAAAAGTAGAGGAAATTATGGAGGGCAGAAGGAGTGAACATCAGGGAAACCCTCCCTTCGCTCATTCTTCAGATGTGCTGATGGACTTCCCCACTCAACCTGGGTCACCTTCGCTACTGACCTCATCTTGTCTTCTGACTGGATGCTCCTTTCAGGAAGCTGGTGTCTGGAAAACTTGTCAATTTTAGTGTCAATTATTATTCAGAGTTTGAAAGGCAAGCCTCCACTTAAAGTGCCAGTCCTGGGGCCTTGGTGAGACCCTCTGCTGGGGAGAAATTCCACTTCATTTGGGGGTTCTTATTTTATACAAAATGGGGACATGAAGGGGAAGCCAAGCAGCAGAAAACCAAATCATAAGCAAGAACAAAACTCTTGCGGAGTTTGATTCTTTCTGCTACATAGTGCATAAGTTCTGGAGAGATTATAGGGGTGAAGAATAATAAAAGATTTTCTTTTTGAAACATCTTGCATGGTTGCCCTGGTTGGAGTGCAGTGGCATGATCATAGCTCCCTGCAGCCTAGAACTCCAGGCTCAAGTGATCTTCTCCCTCAATCTCCAGCATAGCTGAGACTACAGTTTGGAACTATCACACCTGGCTAAATTTTTTTAATGCTTCAAATTTTTTTGTATAAATGCGGTCTCACTATGTTGACAAGGCTGGTAGCAAATTCCTGGCCTCAATCAATTGTTTCTCCTCAGCCAATAAATATGCCAGGAATACAGGCTTGGGTCACCGCGCCTGGCCAGGGCCTTTATAATGTTTTATTCTCCCAAGTTCTTCCCAAAAAAGTCAACATCTACCAAGTATCAGCTGAGATTTGAACTTCAACCCTGAGCTGAACTCAGTGGCAGGACTGTCCATTCCCAACAAGGGATAAATGGAGAAATAAATGACGAGAGGAAGGAGCTTGATTCTGGCCATGCTAATGGGGCCCCTATTGTGTGCTAGGAAGACCCACAGAGGTCAATCCAAATTCCAGCTCCAGCCACAGCAGGACCCCCATGGTGTAGAAGGCCTAGCCCAAAGGAGGAAGCCTTAGCAAGCAGAGAACCCCTCCATGGAGTATTGACACTCAGTTATTTCAGTTATACTGAAAACTACTAGAAGGTATGAGATGTTGCACTGAACCATTATGAGCCAGAAAATCCATTCAATCTTCTTTGTTTAAAACTAACCTTTACTAAAAGGCAGCAAAGAGTAATGCTTGCCTCTGAGAATTTAAAAACATCATAGCAAACCACTCCTTTCTCTGTTTAAGAGGAAAGTCGAAAGGCTTGTGTGGGAGAATAAGAAAAAAACATATTTATGTAATACTTTGAGTTTCTATTGCTCCTAACCACCATTGCTACATAATTATTCCAAAATATAGCTCTTCTTTACCTATCCTACTGTTCAAAAGTCCCTCACTGATTCTGTAAGCCCCAACAAATCCACCCTATTGTCCCTAGATGACCACAGGTGCCTATTATCCTCTGCTTTTTACTGTCATTCTCCCCAGTCCAGCAAACTCATTCCTCTTCCTGCATAAGGCTCCTGGGTTTCTGTCCTTTTTTATCTGCACCCTCTGCTGAGATTCTTTTGTCTTCACCCATCCCAAGGCCATCCATACTTCCACTGCCTTACTAAGGGTAATTATCTCTTTCACCCAGCCTAATTTTCAAACTTACCTTCCTGCCCCCATCCTCTCTTCACTCTGAACAAGATTTTACTAGGTTGTTGTTAAATTCTGAGGTTCAGAGAATCTGACTAGTGTGAGTTTCCCAAGGTAAAGGTAAGGCCTTAATAATTTTCACTTTAATTGCTCTTTGCGCAGTGTTTCGCACAAAATTCAACACAATAATTGCTCCCGGATTAAACGCATAAATCTTTGCAATGTCCTATTTGGCTCCCTTAGAGTTTACATCTTTTCCCATACAACTATCCAGAGTCCTGTCTAACCAAATTGAAAATGCAGAAATCCCTCTTTCTGGCTGGCATCCCTGCTGAGAATGGAAATAAATGCTGTCTATGTCAACTCCCTAGAACAAGTATATTTTTCATCTGGACTAGTTTTCAAAATGAGGAAACAGGATGCAGACAAATACTTTATTCTCACTTTTTTGCCTGGGGTTTATTAACAAGGTGAAATTATATAGAAGAATAAATTAGTTTAGCTGAAAAAAGAAAAAATATATAGTTAACTGAGGGAAGAAATTGAAAATGCAATACAACCAGAAGAAGTTCAAGAATTCAAAGTTGTTGGTGCATAGAAATGTTACTGATTTTTGTACATTGGTTTTGTGTCCTAAAACTTTACTTGCTTATCCATTTCAGGAGGCTTTTAAAGCTTTCTCCGAAAGCAGTCTTGGAAAGGCTTTAGCATTCTCTATGTAGTGACTCATATTGCCAATGGAGAAAGAGAATTCAATTTTTTTTTTCTATTTGTATGCCTTTTTCTTTTCTATTGGCTGATTGCTCTGGATAGGACTTTTAAATCTAATTAAATGGTGTTTGTTAGATTTTTGTATATTTTAATGTCTCCAATTAATTTTATATCTTTATAATGTCCCCTTATAAAGGAAAATGTATTTGTGTTATTTATTTATTTTATTATCGATGCACATTTAATTTTTTTACAGTTTGGAAAATTACCAAATAATGCTGCTTGGAGCACTTTTCTGCATTGGAAAATATGCTGGCATTTCTATTGGGTGTATATACCTAGTAGCAGAGTTGCTGGGTCCTAGAGTGTGCTTACGTACATCGTGTATGTAAGGAGATACTACTCAAGAGGTTTTGAATGCGGTTATAACAGTTTACAAACAGAATGGTATAAGAAAGTTCCAGTTGCATGGCATCACCACTAGTACTTAAATTTGTCAGTTTTAAAAAATGTTAATTATTGCATAGTGTTATTAAATTGTAGTTTTAATATGCATTGCTCTGATGTATAAGGAAGTGGATATGTTGATTTACTTGTTGGCCCTTCGGTTCTGTATGTGGAACTCCTAGTCACATGTTTGCCAATTTTGTTCAACGTATTGCATCTTTGTTTATCAATTGATGGGATTTAGTTAAATAATCTAGATAAAAGGCTTTTGCCACATAAATATAAGACAAATGTTGATTTTCACTTTGTTCTTCCCTTTCAGCTCTCCTGAAGGTTTTTTTTTTATGAAGAGAAGGTTTTAATTCTAATAAAGTCCAATTTGTCATACTTTTGTCGTGATAATTAATGCATTTTGTGTCCCAAGAAATCTTGGCCTGTGCCACAGTCATGAACATATTTACCTATGTCATCTACTAGAAATATTGTGTTCAACTTTCACCTTAAAGTTTAAAATCCACTTATCATTGAAATTTGTTGATAATATAGGATAAGAGTATTTGTTTCTCACATAAATAACCATTTGACCCAGGGCTATTTACCGAGATGACTGTCTTCTCTCAACTGCTCTTCTGTGCCTCTTTTGTAATATACAAAATGTCCAAATGTGTGAGTCTGAGTTGGACTCTCGAGTTTTTCTAGATTTCTGTGTGCCTATTTTTGCATTACTACCATCCATAGTTTTTATTGCTATAGCTTTAATCTAAGTCTGAATATTTGTCATTCTTCAGGACAGTTTTTACAGTTCTTTGATTTTTTATATTTATTTAAATTTTTTAAACTGATTAGACTGTTTCCACAAGATCTCTGCCAAAATACTGTATTGTGAATAGAGAAATCTATAAATCAATTTGGGGAGAAGTTACATAGAAACAAGGCAAAACAGAACACTAATAACATCCAAACAAATTTAAAGAGAACACCACAATAAGAAAAGAAATTCCAAAATTTGAATAAATATTTCCAACTCATGAAATTTCAAAGGGGCTCACATTTCCATAAAGAGCGCTCTCTCTCTCCCTCTCTCTCTTTTTTTTTACAGAGACTCAGTGTGTCACCCAGTCTGGAGTGCAGTCGTGTACTCTCGGCTCACTGCAACCTCCTCCTCCCAAGTTTCAGCAATTATTCTGTCTCAACTTTCTGAGTAGCTGGACTACAGGCATGTGCCACCATTCCTGGCTAATTTTTTTCTAATTTTAGTAGAGAAGGGGTTTCACCAGTTTTGCCAGGCTGGATTTGAACTCCTGACCTCAAATGATCCACCCGCCTCAGCCTCTCAAAGTGTTGAAATTACAGGCGTGAGGCACCACAGCTGACCTGTAAAGACCTCTTAAAAAATTAGTTAAAAAACAAACAAAACAGAAAGAAGAAATATCCACTCAGTTAAAACAAAGAAAAGAAAGAAAAGAAAAGAAAAGAAAAGAACAGAACAGAAAAGAAAAGAAAAGAAAAGAAAAGAAAAGAAAAGAAAAGAAAAGAAAAGAAAAGAAAGTCAAAAGACATTATTTTACAGGTCTAGTATCCTGTACCCCTAACAGTAATGGGGATGGACATAGGCTTCTCAGGACATGAAATTCATCAAACAGTTGCTGGTTGAAGGCGGGAAAATCTTGCGGGACCAGCCTCAAGGGTAGAGCCTGTGGTGCAGTTTCATCCCGTAGCCTTGGAAAGAAAACCTGGCTGTGTCGTGCTTTATGTTCGCCTGCATTGGCCCTGTCCAGAGGCCTGAGCACCCGAGGACACCTACGTCTGCCCAAACTCTCCCCATCCCAATATTCTATCTGGTATTGAGCATGACACCCTGTCTTCACTGAACATATGCTTATACAGTTTTGTGACCAAGTCTTCATTTTACAACAGGAAGACTGAGTCCCCAAAAAAGGCAAAGACTGGTCCAGATCCCAGAAATTGGGCAGAGCACAGAGTATTAGGGAAGGAGCCAGCTTTCTAGGCCTTGCATGCACCTCACCCATCAGGTTTGCTTTGGAAATGAGAGCCCCTAACTCCTGGAAAACCCTGTGCTGTACTTTCTACCTGGGCTTTCTACTCTTCCATATTCTCATGTTGAGGCATGCACACACAAACACACCACAGACACAAACGCACACAGTCTTCTAAAGTGGACATCTAAAGTGGAGCTTCTAAAGTGAGGTTAGGGAAGAGGAAACCAAATAAGTGACAAAAGGGGAAGAAATAGTAGACGCAGCTTTGCCATGAGGCAGAGGCATCCACTCCCCCAGCTACATGTCCAGGAGCTGACAGCATGGGATGAAGGATCCTCCAAGTTCCCTGGGTTCTGCCGGGTCTTGGTACCTCCCCAGCTGTTTCAAAAGGACAGGACTGGGGCTGTGACTCCCACCTCTGTGGGCACCTGGAACTAAAATGAGCTCTGCCCTCCCCCCACCACCCCTTGTGATACAAAGAAGGGCTACGGGAAAGAAAGCCTTCATTTTCTCCCTCATAAATAGGCGTACTTGAAAGGAATAATACCAAGGATTCAAGATACTCAGAAGGGTCTGCTGCCCTTGGCTCTTCATTGGTAACTCAGTGTGCTTTGAGACTCTGGGAAGAGGCTTTTCAGTTTCTAGAGGTCCTTCAGAGAAGAGAGAGGCCTAGAGACTTAGGCAGATGAGGACTTGGAATAAAGCAGAATGTGACAATGCACTGGGCTCTGGAGTGTGGGGCCCAGAAAAAATACTAGATTTTTGGGGTGTCCTTGAGGTCCTCATTCAGAAGTGGAAGAAAATAATGTGTCCGAATGCTGTTAAAGTTTTTAATGAGTGCACAGCACACCCAAAGAGGCTGAGGAAAATAGGAATCAAGGGAGGCTTCCGAGGTCACTTTTATGGCCCTTGGAACCTTCAGATACTGCTCCTTTTCCCCAGGGGTCCCTGAAGAGCCACTGCCTTGAGAATCCCCCAATGCAGGTACCTGTTTTGTGATGCTTCAGTCTGGGACTACAGTGCCAGTGGGGGCCTCTAGGTGGCGGCAGACTCCGTGTTTCTTGTGCCCGCTGGGCTTTACTGGAGCAGCTGGAGCCAGGGGGAGAGTCACGCTGAGGTCCTGCACCTCCTGTTGTCATTCTTGATCTCCACATTATTGGGTGGCCAAAAGCAGGAAGAAGGGCTTTGTGATTTTCCATGTTATTTTACTCAGCGACTCTTCCCCTAGCACCCACCCTCTGGCAGCTACCTTGGGAGGTTCACCATGTGGCACCAAAAATGATTATGTTATCCCTGCATCTCCGCGGGGAGCTCACAGTCTGAGGACTGCTGGACAAAAACACTAAAGCAAGTACATGCGAAAGGAAAGAACATTTTATAATGGAAATAAAGTAGAAAGTTGGGAGGGAGGGCTGGATAGAGGTTGCGTGGAGGGGACATGAATGCCTCGCTGAGGTGACATTATGTTGTGACCAGTATGACAACAGAGAGCCAGTCCTGCGCAAGTGTGGAAAGTGTGTCAGGGAAAAGCCACTCTTTGTGAAGAGACTCACAGGCATAGGTGAGTTCAGCAGAGGAGGTTATAACGGGACAAGTGTGGCTGCAGGCAGCCTGATAAAGACAGGAAGAGAGGGGCGGGAGGATCCTGGGGCCTGGAAGAGGAGGTTGGTCATTTGCCCCTCTCTGACAACATTGCCCTGAATTTTAGCACGTTTTGACAACAAATACTATCTCACAGTTTTTGTGAAGCAGAATCTCGATATAGCTTAGTTGGGTGCCTCTGCCTCAAGGTCTCTTACGAGGCTAGGGCTGTGATTTCAACTGAAGCTGGATTTGGGGAGAGATCAGCCTCCAATCTGCCTCAGGGAAATTGGCACGATTCAGTGTCAACTGAGAGCCCAAGTTTCTTCCTCTTGATTGGCCTGGGAATCTCCTCAGTTCTGTATCATGTGGGTCTGTGCCTAGAGCATCTTAGGACACTGGAGGTCGCTTCTTCATCTTGAGGAATATAATAGAGAGATGGAAGATGAAAGAGATAGACAGACATATGCACAGAAAAAGAGAGAAAGGGAGACAGAGAGATTGAGAGAGGAAGCACAGGACAGAGCAAGCAGGAGGAAAATAATAGCTGTTTTAGAAATATAACTTTGGAAGTTGCAATAGACTATGTGATTCCCCACCATATTCACATTCCAGAACCTTAATCCCTAGCGTAATGGCCTTAGCAGGTCAGAGGTAATTAAGTCCTAAGCATGAGGCCCTCTTGATAGAGATTACTAGCTTTGTAAAAGAAACCACAGAAGGCTGTCTCTACCTCTCTCTGCTAAATGAGAATACAACCTGAAGTCCGGAGGTTGAAACTCAGAAGCGAGTCCTTACCAGACCCTAACCATGCTGGAAGCCCAATCTCAAATTTCTAGCCTCCGGAACTAAAGTCTTTTGTTTATAAGTTGCCTAGTCTATGTTTTTTGGTATAGAAGCCTGAACTAAGTCAGAAGTGATAACCTATCACATTTGTTGTATTCTCTTTGACAGAAACTAGAACCAGGTCCCCAAAGAGTTAAACCAGTGACTAGCAGAAATTCTTCAGCTTTCAGAATGACAGATAAGAAAAGATAAAACTTGTTGAAAGACTGAAATTTATTCCACTTATGAGACTTCTAAAAACTGGCTAAAATTGGTCAGAACCAATATGGTCAACTGGAGTCTGTGTGAAATCAGCTCACTGATGTCAGAGCCCAAATTTCCATCACGTTTTACACTAACTCTCCCCAAATTTGCACATGTGACCTGTGTGTTGCAGGAAAAGATGACTGTTCATGTCCAATGACTTTCCATACATTTCTTCTTTCAGCAATTCCCTACTAATCCAGAACCCACCTCCTAAACTTTTCTGAGAATATTACTATCTTTAAGTAAGCACAGGGAAAGTGACGTGAGCTGGAATCCCATCTCTTTGTTGGAAACCCGGTGTTATAGTACCGACTTCTGGGGCACTGAGCGGTGAGCTGCGTTTTTACATAACAGAGTCACTCACAACTTAGTGTTGTTGTGAGACTTAGTTGGGGGCGCCCACCACATTGGCTGAGATGAGGCATATACATGATTCTAAATATAATAAACAGCACTGGAATATTTAATGCCAGACTACAGTATCAGATTTTCTTTTAATTTCAACCTCTTCAGCTGCAGAATGGAAAAATAATGCCATATATATAAAATTTATATCTTTTATGTATAAAGATATATAAAATATGTATCTTTTAGATATAAAGATATGTAAAATATGTATCTTTTATATATAAAGATATACATGTATAAGTTTATTTTTTATATATAGTTATATATAATGTATAAATATAAATATATACATACATACTTGATATATTTATATATTTTTGAGACAGAGTCTCGCTCTGTCACCCAGGCTGGAGTGCAGTGGCACGATCATGACTCAATGTAATCTCTGCTTCCTGGGCCCAAGTGATTCTTACACCTCAGCCTTCTGTGTGGCTGGGATTACAAGCATGCATCAACACATCTGGCTAATTTTTGCATTTTTAGTAGAGAAGGGTTTTTGCCATGCTGGTCATGGCTGGCTTCAAACCCCTGGCCTTAAGTATTCCACCCGTCTTGGTCTACCAATCTTCTAAGATTACAGGCAAGAGCCACTGCATCCAATCGAGTTTTATTCATTCTATCTCATATATCACCAATGACTGTTTCTGGAAGTTGATGCTAGCATAATCCCATTATGCATACTTCAGGGCTGGGGAGACCTAAAGCATACAGTGATTTTTATATGGTCACAGAAATGAAAAGGAAAAGATTTTAACCCAACTCTGTTCTCTCAAACATGGGGCCCTGGCTGCATTTAAATCTTTTTGGGGGAGTAAGGGACATAATTGTGTTTGCATACCTGTTTACAGGTAAAGAGTTGACATGGGAGAGGAGGGTGAGAAAGCAGCAGCCCAGCAGGGCCTTCACATAGATTTATGGAGGAAAAGGGCTCAAGGAATAAAACCTTGAAGAAGTTAACAGACTTCCCTTGTGACAGAACCTAACAGAATTTAGAACTTTGGGAACCAGACAACTATATTCTAGAGCAGCCCTGTATCTCGCTAATTTCATGGGAGATGCTTGAGAGAGCACTGTGTTCTCATTGTATGCTATATTCCTAAGCTGTTGCCTGAGAAATCCTCAAAGTGAGAGACTTTTCTGACAATATACATATTGGCTCAGCCAACATCCTTGGTACCACTGGCCATTCGACAAGAGGCACATACAGGTAACAGTGTGGCCCAGGGCAGGTCCGTCCATGCCAGGCCACCCTTGTCATCTAATCTGGGCAACACGACCCTGCCTACCATTACCATGTGTTGCAGGGGGAGCAGGAAAGGAGGGAGCTCTTCCTCACAGGGACAGGTTGTAAGGCATTGGAACTCTGGTGGGTCTGTCATGTTCATACCCAGGTCATGGCTGGTGGAATAAAAAGTTGAGCGTTGCAGACCAAGTATGTCTACTCAGATGTGAATTCCAAGGCCTTAAGCTGTCGTCTGGTTTCCTCATTGGCTGGGGGTCTATGTGGATACTCCTATGCTCCTGATCTAGGAAACAGAATTTCTAATGGAGATGTCACCTGGTGGTAAAAACAAAGCAGAAAATTAAATTCTTTTTTTTTTCTTTTTTCTTTTTTTTTTTTTTTTTCCGGCTTTGCTGCTGGGAACACACTTTGTAGAGCTGCATTAAAATCAGTAAGCAGATATTTGATGGGTTCAACTCCCCGAAAACCTTGGACAACTGGCAGGTTCAACCACACCCCCAAGCATGGCATACAGTGAGTTACGGTGAGAGCAGGCACATGGGGGTCTCTACAGAGAGGGGCCTGACAAAACCAGGATGGGCCCAGGATCCAGACCCAAATATGGAATTTCTCTGGGCTCTCTTGTAGGGGGTTTCCATGAGTGACCCAGAGATCTCCACCCCAAAATCTAGCCTTAACTAGTCCCAATGGCAACTGGGTTAAGAATAGAGTCCCTTTCTACATTCTTGTAGAAATAGCAGAGGAGGCCTTTGTGTTGATTTTACTTTACACTAGGCTGTATTTATTCATGTTACTACAGTTTGTATAGTTTTAATTATTCACCCCGGTGTCATCTGTAGCAGGCAGCTTCATGGTACTGCCAGACCTTCTCCAAGACTTAAAAGCCACCACTATCACTAATACTCTACAAAAATAGGGAAGAGCTTACATGGAAAGGGGATTATATTGTTCCCTGCATTTGTCTGCAATGTGTCATCCCAGAGAACTCATCCCTGTAGCCCATCAGGGCTGAAGCGGTTCCCTCACATGTCTTTGTAGTGTTCTGTAATGGAGGTCACTTCCCAGAGTGGTTTAGCCTTTCAGTGACTATTATTTCTGATCAAAATGGAATAAAATTATAAATCAATAACAGAAGAAAACAAAAACAGCAACATATATGTGGAAATTAGCTCACTTTTGAGCATGCTCATGTTTAAGGGTTGTAAGACTTAATATTATGAAGAATGCTCATGATGCCTAAAGCGAGTTACAGATTCAATGCAATCCTTTTTAAATTAACAATTTTGTTTTTAGAAATAGAAAAAGGAATCAACAAATTATATGGAATCTCAAGCAAACATAAAAAGCCCAAAAATGTTTAAAAAAAACAACGTTAGTGACCTCACCTTTTTTGATTTCAAAGCACATTACAAAGCAACAGTAATGAAAACAGTTTGTTTCTGGCATAAAGACAGACACTTTTTCCAATAAAACAGAAGATAGCACAGATGTAAACCTCGCACATATGAGCAAATAGTTATTTGCACACCCATATTCATTACAGCATTATTCACAGAGGCCAATAAGTGAAAGCAACACAAATTTTCCTGATAGAATAAATAAATAAATACAATTTGTAATATAAAAGTAATGTACTATTACTCAGCTTTTAAAGGCAGAAAATCTTGTACCATCCACAATAAAGAGAAATCTTGAGAACATGATGCTACGTAAAATTAGTCACAATAAAACACATGCTCTATGATTCTACTTATATGTAATATCTAAAGTATTGAAACTTAGAAACAGAAAATAGAACGATTTTTATCAGGAGCCAGGTGCTAAGGAAAATGAGTAGCTGTCATTTCATGTGTACTGAGTTTTAGTTTTGCAAAAGAAAAAAGTTTTACAAATATGTTGCATAACAATGTAAATACACTTAACATGACTGAACTGGATAAGATAAAATGTTAAAGATTCTAAATTTTATGTTATGTATTTTTTCCACAATCGAAATTAAAAATGACACCCAAGGGCCAAGAGTGATGGCTCATGCCTGTAATCCCAGCACTCTGGGAGGCTGAGGCATACAGATTACTTGAGGCCATGAGTTCAAGACCAGCCTGGCCAACATGGTGAAACCCCAGCTCTATGAAAAATACAAAAATTAGCCAGGCGTAGTGGTGCACACCTTAAATGCCAGCTACTCAAGAGGCAGCAGCAAGAGAATTGCTTTAACCTGGGAGGCAGAGGTTGCAGTGATCCAAGATTTTGCCACTGCACTTTGGCGACAGGGTGAGAGTCTCTCAAAAAAAGAAAAAAAATAAAGAGACACCCGAAGAGACAGGGTTACAAAGTTTTTGAAAAATTATCTTCAAATCGCATAAATCTTTCTTTCACACTAAGATAATATAAACAGTAGTTGTTGAAATTAAGACAATTTCCACAATTACTCACTTACACAGAATCAATTCTTGGCCATCAAATAAGAAGAAAATATACCAGTCATAAACAAAATAGGTGCAATATTTATACAAGCAAACAAACACTTAAATCATTATATTAACAAAAGACATAGGGATGGTTCATATTTGACTTTTGCCCCACACTGTCTTAAGGTGTACAGAGTTGAATATTGTCATACAAAATTACATTGTATAAATTAAAACTAAAAACAATAAACTGATGTAATGTGCCCTACCCTAAAACATGAAACACAGAAATGTAAAATTGCAAAACAACGTTAAAAGAAATATTAACCCCCAGAATTCTTATTTGAATAATGTAATTCAAAATCATAATAAACAGGTAGAAACTAAAAACACAATTAACTGATGTGAGACAGGCTACTCTAAAAAATACTGAAACATAAATTTATAAAATATAATTAAGGAAAACTTTAATCCATAAAATCCTGAATGAACATAGTGTCCAACTGAAAAAGAATCCTACGTAACTACAATTTTCAACTCTTCCTGTGAATCCATGAAAAGTATAAATTTTGAATTATTTGTATACAGTTAGGGCAACAACAATTCACAGAAAACACATTATAATTATTACAAAGAGCTGTGTTTAGAAAGTTTTAAGGATTAAGCCTTTAGTTAATACTAGAGAAAGTTTTATATTATGCTACTTGATGCATTGCTGCTTTTCTTACACAAAACGGTAAAGCTGTAATCTAGCCTTTAATAGAAAAGTCTTACATTTTTATATATGGCAACAATATAAATATTGTAAATACAATATAAAACATCGATATGTAAAATAAAAATTGGAAATAAATTGTACTATTAGTCAAATAAAAGTTGGGAAAACTGGAAGAAAATGCTAATAGTAACATTGTGCCTAGAGTCTGTTAAACATACAAGCCAAATATCTTAATAAATTATTAATTATATAATTTATACCTAATATATTCATTTGAGCATGCTATTTTAGAACTTCTGAAACTGAAATTACAGACAAATGTGATGCATGATAATTCAGAAAGGGAAAACACAGTCATAGTAATCTTCATATTAAAGAAGACAGAATCATAAAATAATAAGTGAGAAATAAAGTAATAATTGGGAATTCAATATATGTCGAACAATATTCTAATTTCCCTTAAGGAAAAAGTTTTTGTAAGAAATCTGTAAAATGAGTACTTACACTAAGCCATCCTACAGTAGAGGCTGTTGGCATACAGAGTTTAAATTTCTATGGTTAGGTCCTATAAGAAAAATAAAATTTTAAAATAAAATAATTAGATTTTCCTATTTAATAAGATAATTTTTGTCTATAAAGATTTTCAGTTTAATTTTTTTGTGGAATTAGGTTTTAGCCTTCATAAGACTCGATATTATGAAGCAGAAAACAAATATCATCTGTCTCTGGAGTTCCTGGAATTTCTAAACCAAATGCCAATTCCTCCACAACTCCCATCACACACTTCTGAATTGAAACCCAACAGATTTATTAAAAATGACCTAACAGCGGTCTCCAGAAATGTGCAGAGATTTTCCCAGATCCCCAAAAGCAATGACAAACTATTCAGATCATTTAGGTTCTCACAAGATCCTGGGAGGACTTTGGCTTTCAGTGTGAATGCACTGGAAGATTCTAAGAGAGAGGGAGAGAGAGAGAATGTGTGTGTGTGTTGAAATCAGAACCCTACCTTATGTCTTATTGTGGAATTTGAAAATGAAAGCCCAAAGCTGAAAATTAAAATCACACATGATAGCACCTTACAAACTATTTTCTGTGCTAGATGGGTCGTTCTAAGGCGTAGGACCCTGGAAAATCCTTTTCCCCTCCTTCCAGAAACAGTTACACACACTGCTCAAAGCCTGCATCTACATATGCCATGCCCAAGATGAGCTCAAGGGCCTGGACCCATATGCCACCTTCAGCAGGGTTGACTGCAGCTGCTTGTTCTTCCTGAGCATCTTCGCCAATGGTGACCTGAGAGTTGCGGGAGGCATTGGGGCCAGGATTGAACAGAGGAAAAAGGAGCATGGAGGCCAGGTGCTGAGGACCAGGCCATCTCACCTGGAGGGTTGTGGCCCTGAGACATCCAGACCAGCATGACATTTAGCTGCAGACAGCTGGCCCTGGGTGGCCCTGTGCTGATCACCAGCCTCGGCCCCTCAAACGGTGGGAAATGGAAGAATGGCTTGGAAATGGGCCCTGTCGACTGTGTGTCACCTGATCACATTCTCCCGGGAGTCCAAGAGGGGCCATCGTGTCTCCAGAACCAGAACTAGAAGGTGAAACTGCCAGGGGGAACACGGAAGAGGGTCCTCAGTTGGGTGGAGAGTCTCACAGCAAGACGCCTGGCTTAATCAAGCTTGACCATTTTTGAAGCACGTTTAGTGACTAAAAGTGCCTACCATGAGCAGCTGGAACAAACTCTCTGAGAGCTGCAGGGTGCAAGGGGACCTCACGTACCTGTTTGTAATTACAGCCAAGGACCAGCAGGCAGCATTACTGCATCCATATGGGGCTTTTGCTGGAACCAGTAAGTCTCTGCCAGCCCCTCCCAGGCTCCTGGGATGCCACTTGTTCTGGGTCTGTGGACAGATAACCAGGACACTTAGTGTTCGAGCACTCCTTGTGGCCCACAGCCTATCGCTCAACCCCAGCCCCACCAGACCCTGATTCCTAAGCCATTCCTCATGCCAGAAGAAAAGGCAATGCCTTTGTCCCATATCCCCTGCCTTGTGTCATGTCACGTGGGGGTATGGAATGAATCGGTCAGCCTAAACTCCAGTCCTTCTGCCTGAGTAATCTGTCGCCACCATCTGAGTCCCCCTGTAGGGAGCTGTCAGTGGGGGAGAGAACAGCCGTGGAAGAGAGGCCCACCTGCTTCTGTTTGACTTCAGGGCAGCCTCTCAGGGCAAGAACCTAGAGCAGGTGGAGGCTTCACAGAAGCCTGTGGTAGGACTCTGGGCTTGGTGGGCTGAGCATCTCCCTCTCTGCTGCCTGCCATGGGGCCCACAACCACGCATTCAAGAAGGTCATCACCACATTGCAGGTGTGCAGCTGGACGGTTCCCCAGGCAGAGCCTTCCACGGACTCCATGCACACAGAGGATGTACGCCTTGAAGTTGGACCATGGGGGGAACATTCCTGGAGAGGTGCATGCAGCCTGGCCCTGCCGTCACTGGGAACCCCTTCCATCTGGGTACTAGACAGAATTCTGTGCACTTTCCTGGAAGCTCCATGCTGGGTCTGTTCATTTGGAAGTTTGAGGCTATCTGTGAGGAAGTAACAAAACAGATATCTCAGAGCAGGTTGTGGGGCCCAGGCTGAGCCCTTTCTCCCTCCCTAGTCCCTCTGCAGACATGAGGCTGGAACAAGGACCTGTGGATAATAAGGGAACTGCTTTGCAAGAACCCGCCTGAGCAGCTGCTCCAAGAAAGAGACACATGAAATTTGCCTATAGCCCCTGATGCGGGACTGGCAGCCTCAGGCCCGCCTGCCATCTGTGAGCAGGTTTTCTTGCTGACAGGATGAAAGCAGAGAAAGCTGAAACGAGCCCAGCCCTCTCAGGCACCTTGAAGGCTGTTGGGATTCCTTCCAGGCCTTCTAGCCTTCTGCTTCTTGGCAAGCCACCCAAGCACCTTTTTCCAGCCTCTGAGACTTTCATGTTCTGGAAGGAGAGGGTCTTACTTTTCACTAGGCTGTGGGGCCAGGCCCATCCAGCTCCCCGCTTCCACTAACAACCATGGGGCTCTTAACAGAGCACACCCTGCCCTAACATGGCCCTTCTAAGTCAGAAGATCATGTGTTTTGCAGTTTCAGCTTGTTAGGGCTTAAAAGTTATCAGTGCTGTTATTAAGATAGGGAAGTGAACGGGGAAACGATGCTTTAAAAAATTTCCCATAATCTTACCACGGAGATCATCAGCACAGATGACAGCACAGGCGGGGCTGCTGGGGAGGCTGAGGGAGAGTGTCCAGCCTGTTCTGCCAGCTGGTCCTTGCCAGGGGTGCCTCGTGACCCAGTCCCTTAGAGAAGCATGCAGACATCTCAGCAAGGACCTGGAAGGTGCAGATCAGGGCAACACAGCACCACTGATGGTGGAGTGGGGCTACCTCCCATCAAGCTGTGTCTCCACAGCTGACACTTGGAGCCAGGAGGTGATGTACAACATGGGCAAGGCAGTGAGCTCCATCAGCTGTGTGGCCTTCAACATTCACTTCAACTCGGACATCTCACCAGAAAGCAGTGGGGACTGGCCAATGCAGAAGCCTGCAAAGTGGAACAGAGCATCATGGGGTGGAGGATGTGGGGCCTGCCTGCTCATCTGAGCACTGCTCCTTGAGGGTGTGATCTGCAGGATTCCTGAAGGAGGGCTGTGAGCTCATCAGTGAGGCCCTGAGCCTGTGGAACATGCCTGAGGCCATGCCCATGGGGATTTGTGTCTACTTGCACCCCCTTGTTCATCTCAATACACTACAGGTGACTGTGTGGAGGTGGGCCTTGAGCATCCCCTGGTCTGTGTCAGCAAAGGGCTCTGGGCCTGGCCTGGCATTGAGGGATGGCAAATAAGGGTGCCTGTGTTTGCATTGTCACCCCCTATGGTAGCATAAAATGAGAGAATCCAGACCTGCAGGACTGGGACCCTATCAAGGGAGTTAGGAGGCTGCTCACTTTCCCTGAGGGACCCATGTGTAGGAGCTGAGGGAGGTTAAGGAAACCCTAGGGACTCACTTGTTCTGTCTGGGCTTCCTCTGCTCCACACTTTGATGACCATTTTCTGGGAAGAACTCAGGAAACTCCTGTGCTCTAGTCAGGCGGGGCCTCCCCTCACAGGGTATTCTGAGACTGTGAGTGAGAAGCTAACACAGTGCCTTAGAATACTTATGGGAGCTGTCGTCCTCTGTGACCATCACGTGGCATTGTAGTGTTGAGACTGCCTGGCCTGCCTGGGATATGGCGGGGCTGTTTTGTGGTCAGCTGCTTTAGAATCTCACTTTCTCTGCAATCAAACAGTGACTGTTTTCGTGTCTGTTTATGGGTTTAAAAAATCCTAATACTTCATTTATAGTAGTTTCAGCTTGTGTGTGTTTATTTGTATAAATTTTATTAAAGAGGGCTTAAGACAATAGCATTTTAAGGTCTTAATGGAGCGTAGACTTTCATGTCACAACAGAGAATGTTGACCTCTTTTTCTACCTTTGTGTAAAGTATACATAGAAAGTGCCACCAGAGGTGACTAGAGCTGAGCTGCTTGGGCTTGCTTGCTGGCCTGCAGTCAGGTGGACTCTGGCCGTGAGGTGGCGCCCACCCTGGATCTACATCCCTCACCCCCTCTCCTTAGTCCCTGAGTAACCAACAAGGCCGTGCTAATGAGCCCGCGAGTGATGGGCATTGGGTACCCAAATACTATCCGGGAAGATTTGAATGCCATCTGGCCTGGGGCTGTTGGGGGTAGAGGCTGTGTCTGCCTTGGCTTATCATGGTGCCACCCGCAGATGTGCCTGCCCTGTGCTGCTTCTCCAGCAGCCGGCTGCCCATGTCCCTGAGCCTGTCACAACATGCTTGCTACCTCATGCTGCTTGTGTTTGAAAAACCCATCCCGAGATGGTGCTGCTGGATGTAAGTCCTGAAAAGGGGGCATCACCTATGTCCTGGGAGATTAGGAGCTGACCAGATTTCTCTTGACTCCCTCCCGAACAAGTGGGGCTGGTGCTGCAATTAATGATGCCCCCCAGAAGATGTGTTTGCACTGACTGAGAGAATATACAATGCAGAGACCTAAATGAAGACACTTGAATGGGGTGTGTGGACATCAGTTAGCAGCTGGCAAACAGGTGCCTCTCAGGCCTCTCGTGCTCCAGCAAGTGTGGAATATGCGTGTGTCCATGAGTGTAGACATCTAGAGTGTGTATATTTGGCTGCTGCTTTTGCTGCCACTATTCCCAGACCCAACCTGGCTTAAAGTCCAGGTTTTAAGTCAAAAAATAGGAGGCTTTTTGCCACACAGCTACTTGAGAGGCTGAGGTGAAAGCATCACTGGAGCCTAAGAGTTTGAGGTTGCAGTGACTCATGATTCAGCCACTGCACTGAAAGAGTGAGATGTGAGTGCGCCCTTCTACAAAGAATAGCTCTGGGGCATTTGGGGATCCCTACAGTCCCGGACCTTTCTTGTCCCCTGCTGCCTGTTCTCCTTCCCTTGCCTGCTGTCAGAGCCCAACATGGAGGAGGAGGTTGCCGCCCTGTGAGCCTGAGGGAGCTGTGTCTCACTGGGACTTCTGTCTGGGGTTTTGCGAAGAGCTACTTACGAATATGGTCTGTTCAGATAACTTGTTTCAAAGGAAGTGAGCATGAGCTAGCAAGTGTAGCAACCCCACAGCTGATAAACAACTTTGTTTTGGTTTTAAATCATCAATCTTCATTTCACATTGGAATAAAGTAAGTGAAACCTGCTACCCCAGCCTCACCCGTGTGTTCTGTAACCCAGACTCATTTGGTTGTGAAGGCTGTTGTCAGGAATGTTATAAAAAAGTTATGCATAAATTAGATCAAGTGTAAAATTATGCTTATAATGTCACTTGAGTGGGAGGTAAGAAGGTAGAGTCACAGGAAATCTGTTGGGGTTTACACCCCTGCTACTTACCAAGCTCATGAGAGTGTGGCAGAGGTGACCATCACCTGACATTGGTGAAAGAAGAGAAAAGGCCGGCGTGAAGGCCTGGTAGGGGAGACGTGTCACACTGTGGGGCCAAGCCCTGTGCATGCTGGTACTCTTATGTCACTGAACATCTAACTGCCCGGGAACCGGCTCTTTTCACATCAGTTGAGGTAAGAAGATGGGGGAGCACTCTCCAGAAGTCACACTGTGCTGGGAGAATGGAAGAGAGTCTACAACTCGCCATCCTAGAGTAGCTTTTAGATTGAGCTGGACTGTCTTGGAGAGACAGTGAGTTGGGAGGAAGACAATCCCCCAGGTGCACTTGACAGCCAGAGCCTATGAAGTTAGGGGGGTTGTGTGTGTGGGGGTGGCCTCTCCCTATGAGAGGAGGAGCTTAAAATTACTAAAGCTAGTGGCTGCTGCTCTGCCATCCCTCTACAGAGCAGGCAGGTACTCAGCTGCATGAATAGCTGAATGTCTTTTGGAGTGTTAGAGAGTCCTCTATGTCTTGGAAATCTTGAAAAGAAAAACAAATCTCAATTTTAATGTTTATTAGTTTCTCTGAGCCAATTGGGAAAAAAATGGTCCTTCACCTCTAGGTTTTAAGTGACATGCAAGGGTAGCCACCAGTGTCTCGGCCACTGAAGCCTCACGCATGCTCCCACTACCAGTTTGATTTGCAGCCTCATAGTTGTGTTGTGCTGAATAATCTTTCCTCTGGCCTTGTCCAGTGAACATGGTTCACGTGGTTAACACCACTTCTTGAGATGCGAGCACCATGCAAACCAGAGAATGGATTGGGTTTTGTTACCATTATGCCTCCTCATCTGAGAGGCCCATTTTTCCTGATTGATTCATTAAGTGTATTAGTGCTGTCACTCGCCTTTGGACAACTCAAATGACAAGTGGCTGTTGATTCATAAAGAAAATGAAGGCTTAAGATGTGAAACCCTCCTTTTCTCTTGTCCTTCTCTTAGGTGAAAGATTTTATTTCTTTCAAAAGGCTACATACTGGTATCCCAGCAGGTGTAGTGTGAGAACGGGCATTTGTTAGGCTGTGGTTTCAGTGTGGATGGGCAATTCTTCAAGATGGAAAACCAAGTCTCACTGAGTTGTTGGAGCCATACTCACATTTCTGCACATCTCCCAACATGGGCTTTCACTTTTCTCACGTGCTTGAATTTTTTTCACATACAAATTTTGTATACACACACACCCGCACACACACGCACACACGTGTCTCACTCTGTCAGTGCAGTGGCTGAATCATGGGTCATAGCAGCCTCAAACTCTTAGGCTCCAGTGATGCTTTCACCGTAGCCTCTCAAGTAGCTGGGACTACTGGCATGCAAAGCTACACCCAGACAATTTTTAAATTTTTTTCTAGAGACTGAGCCTACTTATGTTGCCCAGACTCGTCTTCAACTCCTGGGATCAGGAGATTATACCACCTTGGCCACCCAAAGTGTTTAGATTCCAGGTGGGAGCTACCACTCTCAGCAAAAATATGTTTTAAAGAACCGTTACAACCAAATTATGACTTATGATTATGCCACTGCCCTCCAGCCTGGGCACCAGAGCAAGACCTTGTATCCAAAAACTAAACAAGAACAAAAAAAACCCTTATAAACAAATTAAACTTTCAAGATTGTGTCATCTGTGTCCTTCCCCGCCCTCCAAGCTATCAATGTTAAATATAATGGTTATTGAGAAAATTGTTAGATATTATTAAGAAATTTCTATATATCCTGCAGCTGAGAATAGGTATTCTGATGTGGTCCAAATATTTTCTCACCGCTACCTTCAGGGTCTAAACTAGCAAATCAGGACACCTGCAGAGGACAGTTGGCCATTTTCAAATAGAAAGAGAAATATCCCCGTTCATGAGAGTAATCCAGTGATTTTCAAAAAGACAAGTCAGACTGAGATGCAGTGCATCAGGGCACAATTGCCCTGGAATAATCACTTCACACAGAATTGTTGAGGAGACTTTCTAAGATGGGCAAATTTGAGCAACATAATTCATGATTATTTATTCCCGGCCCCTGCTCCCCACCTGATTCCTAATGGCCACCCCACAATATGGTCAGCAGTGGGGTGCAGCATTCTGAGAGAGGGGCTCAGGGATGAGATGAAGGTCTTTCCTGCATTATCAAAATGCAGGTTAAAAAGTTGTTAAAAAGAAGTCCAAATATTCTAATTCCTACCCTTAAATACCTGCTAAGATGCATTATAAAACAGACCCAGGTAGGGGAAGGAGCATGTGCATTTCAATTCTCAGCTCACGTCTTAATTAGCTGTGATACTCTGGGCATGTGACCCCAACTATATGAGCCTGTTTGCCTGTCAACCCAAAACAATCCTAAGCAAGAACAACAAGGCTTGAGGCATCCTGCTACCAGACTTCAAACTATACTACAAGTCTACAGTAACCAAAACAGCACAGTACTGATACCAAAACAGATATATAGACCAATGGAACAGAACAGAGATCTCAGAAATAACATCGCACATCTACAGCCATCTGATCTCTGACAAACCTGACAAAAACAAGCAATGGGAAAAGATTTCCTTCTTAACAAATTGTGCTGAAAGAACCGGCTAGCCACATTCAGAAAACAGAAACTGGACTCCTTCCTTACACCTTATACAAACATTACCTCAAGATGGATTAAAGTCTTAAATGTAGAACACCAAACCATAAAAACCCTAGAAGAAAACCTAGGCAATACCATTCAAGACATAGGCATGAGCAAAGACTTCATGAATAAAATACCAAAAGCAGTCACAACAAAAGCTAGAATTGACAAATGAGATATAATTAAACTAACGAGCTTCTGCACAGCAAAAGAAGCTATCATCAGAGTGACCAGGCAACCTATAGAATGAGAGAAAATTTTTGCAGTCTAACCATCTGTCAGAGGTCTAATATGCAGAATCTACAAGCAACTTAAACAAATTCACACACACACAAATACCACCAAAAAGTGAGCAAAGAATATGAACAGACTCTTCTCAAAAGAAGACATTTGGCTGGGCGTGGTTGATCAAGCCTGTAATCCCAGCACTTTTAGCCGTGGAGACAGGTGGATCATGAGGTCAGGTATTCAAGACCAGCCTGGGCAACATGGTGAAACCGCGTCTCTACTAAAAACACAAAAATTTAGCAGGGTGTATTGGCAGGTGGCCTGTAATCCCAGCTTCTTGGGAGGCTAAGTAAGGAGAATCACTTGAACCTGGGTGGCAGATGTTGAAGTGAGTTGAGATCCTGCCACTGCACTCCAGCCTGGGTAACAGAGCAAGATTCCATCTTAGAAACAAAAATAATAAATAAAATAAATAAAAAGAAAAGAAGAAGAAGAGGAAGAAGAAGGAGAAGAGGAAAAAGAAGAAGACATTTATGTGGTCAACAAACGCACAAAAAGAAAAAAGAAAAAAGCTCATCATCACTGATGATTACAGAAATGCAAATCAAAACCACAATGGGATACCATCTCACACCATTTGGAATGGAAGTTATTAAAAAGTCAGGAAACAACAGATGCTGGTGAGGCAGTGGAGAAATAGAAACGCTTTTACACTACAGGAGGGAGTGTAAATTAGTTCAACCATTATGGAAGACAGTGTGGTGATTTCTCAAGGATCTAGAACCAGAAATACCATTTGATCCAGCAATCTCATTACTGAGTATATACCCAAAGGAATATAAATCATTGTAGCATAAAGACACATGCACTCATATGTCTATTGCAGCACTGTTTACAATAGCAAAGACTTGGAGCCAACCCTAATGCCCATCATTGATAGACTGGAAAAAAGAAAATGTGGGACAGATACACCATGAAATAATATTCCGCCATAAAAAGAATGAGTTCATGTCCTTTGCAGGGACGTGAATGACGCTAGAAACCATTATCTTCAGCAAACTAACACGGGAACAGGAAACCAAACACCATATGTTCACACTCATATGTGGGAGTTGAACAATGAGAACACATGGACACCGGGAATGAAACATCACACACTGGGGCCTGTTAGGGGATTGAGCTCAAGGGGAGGGAGAAAATTAGGACAAATCCCTAATGCATGTGGGGCTTAAAACCTAGATGGCAGGTTGATAGATGCAGCAAACCACCATGGCACACGTAAAACTACGTAACAAACCTGCACGTTCTGCACATGTATTCCAGAACTTAAAGTAAAACAAACTAACAAAAATGCACTAACGCTGAGGGGGAGTTGAGGTAGGGGCAGGAGTCAGGCGGGGGTGGGTGAGTCCTGGAGTTTTATCCAATCAGTGAGACTGATGTGGGAACTGTCCAATCAGGCGCGCAGTGGGAGCGGAGAGGAAAGGAGGGCGTGGCTTCCGGCGTTTGGCGGGGTCTTTGTCTCTCGCTGGCGCTGGCACAGGAGCTTGGGATCCGTCTCCTCTTTCGCCTCCTCCACCTTGGGAGCCCCGGGCTACTCTCTCACAGCCCCTGTTGCCCTGTGATCTGTAGGTCCTTGGGGACGCACAGTTAAGGTGCCAGGACATCCTGGAAGCTGGGAAATGGTGAGTATGCGGGGTTCGGCATCCCGAGAGGGGAGAGCAGGCTGTGAAGCAGGCAGGACCGGCCTCCCCACGGTTAGCTCCGAGCCTCCCGCAGCTTGGCCCTCAATCCCCTGTGGCTGCAAGATGGCCGCTGGGCCAGCAGCGAGGACCCCTACGTCCCGCCAGGCCCATCCGGTCCTGTCACTGGGCAGCGCCCTGCTCTGCGCCCACAGCCATGAGTATTTCCCAGATTGTTCAGGGATGCCAGGTGGGTCATCAGGGAAAAACCGAGACTGGGTGTTTGCGTGGGAGGAGCTGCGGCCCGTGGCGTCCACAGTCTCTCTTATTAAAAATTAACGGGAGTCTATGTTAAAACGTTAACCAGTTTATCTGAACAAACAGTGACTGGTGAAATGGAAAGCACCCAGCCATGATTTGTGGTCCACCCGAGGGGCATAAAGGAAAGGCTTTTATAAGATGCATGAGAAAGCAACCCAAATTCATAAATTGTTTCCAGTTATGTAGTCGCCTTATTTGAACTATGCAGATGGAAATTTCCTAGTTACATATTCAGAGGTTAATTGCATGTTTGTCATTGGTTAAACCTGCATTTTGTTTCAGGCTAAGATAATGGTTTATAGGAAATGTATTTGAGTTAGGTTTTAGATTTTTTTTTTAACCTATGAACACAGGGCACTAGAGCCACATTTGTCTAGTTTTCTGCTCTTTAATTATTTGAACAGTCCAGAAGAGGACTGGTTTTCTCCTGTTTTTTTAATGTATGGCAAATGGAGCCTCTAATCGACCACCCTGTTTTTCAGCCTAACTCAGACTTGCAGTAAAATTCTAAGGTCCCATTTTCTTTGCTGCATTCTCAAATGCAACACATGAGACCAGCTTTCCCTTGCCAATTCACAATGCTATTAACTATTTGTCCTTTACTATACATTTAATTAAAGTTTTCTGTTATTGGATTTCTTTCTACTTCTCCCTACACTTCTGGCAATATTTGCTTTTTATATTTAGAAGCCTCCCTTTTGGGCACATAAATATATATAGCTATATTCTCTTGACAAATTATCCTCTATTATTACAGTATGGTAAACTCATTTCATGCTTGTGAGAGACATTGCTAGAAAGTCTATTTTGTCTAATTTAAGCATAACTACCATTGCATTCCTTTGATTATTATTTGCATGGAATATCATTTTCTATCCTTTAACTTTTAGCCTATGCTCTTAATTCATAATTGAGTCTCCTGTAAGCAGCATATTACCAGGTTTAAAAGATTCATTTATCTACTCTGTCTGCTTTAGTGTCTTTTGGCTGCTATAACAGAATATCACAGACTGGTAATAAAGAATGGAACTTTGTTTGACTCATAATTCTGGAGGCTGGGAAGACAAAACAACATGATACTGGTATTTGTTGAAGGTCTAGTTGCTGGATAATAACTTGGCCAAAGATGTGAGGGAGAGAGAGCTTTTTTTAAAATGCATAACAGATCCATTCTTGTTATAATTAACCCATTCCCATAATAACAACATTAGTCCATTCATGAGGGCAGAGTTCTTATAGCTTAATTAATTTTTAAAGGTTCCACCTCTTAATTCTAACACATTGGCTATTAAATTTTATCCTAAATTTTGGAGATGACATTCAGTCTACAGCAGTATCTGTTTAGTAGATAATTTAATCTTCTTATTTGTAAGGTAGTGATTGGTAAGCAGTTACCATTGTAAATTTGTAGTTTTCTATCCATTTTAAATTTGCTTCTTTTTTTTCTGGTTCTGTCTTTCCTGTGGTATTGTTAATTTTTGTTGAGACAAAGTTATACTTTCTTGCTCAGACTGAAGTGCAGTTGCATATCACGGCTCACTGTAGCCTCAACCTCCTGGGATCAAGCAATCCTCCCAACTTAGCCGCCCAAGTAGCTTGGACTACAGACACACACCACAACACCCAAGGAGCTTATGATTCTTCCACCTTGGCCTCCCAAAGTGTTGGAATTATAAGCAGAAGCCACCATATCCAATGTGTAATTTTTGTTGTTTGTATATGCTTTAATTAATTTCTCTTTTTTTGTTACAATTTTTTTCCTAGTGGTTATCATGAGACTTATATAAAACATCTTGTATTTTAATAGTCTGGTTTAAGATGATAACAGTTTAGAGTATTCTGAATTTCGGTATGTATTTAGCATTTTTAGTGACATTTATACTTTAGTATTTTTCATATTGGTAGTTAGCATTTCATCTTATCAATGTGAAGATTTCTTCTAGACAATGGCTGGAGAAGTAAAGAAGGTGGGTTTTGCCTGATTCAGGGACTATAGAGAGAATCAAGTTCTGCAGGCCTGTCACCTGTCTCAGGTGAGTATGAATTCTCTTGTGTTTTTGACAGATAGTTGCAGTGGCAGGACCAAAGTCAAATGAGTTATAGGCAAGTCTACAGTAAGATGAGGCAGTATTCTGTTTTGAAGCCGGGACCATGATTGGCAAGCTTGCCACTTGGTCAAGTGCTTACCCTCTGAAGATGTCTTCCTTGGTCTTTGCCTCCAGCTGGGTGTCACAAACTCTGAACTGGATTCCAAGGCTTTCATGAATGCACTTATGTTTGCTGTGGCAGCTGCATTATGTTGTGAGGGATGTGCACGCAGAACCACCCATTCTGTCATCTTGCTTATGTTACTCTCGTTTATATTTCACTTTCTGAAATGAATGTAAAGCTGGTGATTTTTAGATTCAAAAATTCTAAAATAAATTGCTGAAATTTACACATTATGTAAGCTATTAATAAAATTTCTTGTAGGTGCAACATATTTATTAAAATTTTTGTTTGTAATTTCAAGCTCACTGCAGGCAGAAAGGAATCATTAACATTTATATTCTTTTTTTAGTCTGTATCTAAATGATGGTATTTTTAATTCCAGATATTTACTTTATACTTCAGTAATGCTCAGCGTATTTTGCAAAATTTTTGTTGTTCTTTTATTTGGAAACATAAGGCTTTTTTAGCTCCTGAAAGCTATATTATAGTCATAGAGTTTTATTATATTTTGTGGTAAGAAGAGCAGAAACATATTGAGGACATAATTAAATTCTCCTATCTTTTTAATGATTATTAATTAAATTCTTCTAATTAGAGCCTGTGATTAATGATTGTAATGTATTTTCTGTATAATTTTACTGCAATTTATTAAATTCCAATGACTTAGAATGTCTGCTTTTCATGAGTGCATGCAGTTGAATGCTGTAGATATCTAAAGGGTAATTTTTTGGCTGGGTGTGGTCACTCATGCCTGTATTCCCAGCACTTTCGGAGGCCAAGGCGGGTGGATCACGGGGTCAGGAAATCAAGACCGTCCTGACTAACATGGTGAAACCCCGTCTCTACTAAATATACAAAAAATTAGCCGGGCACAGTGGCGGGCGCCTGTATTCCCAGCTACTCGGGATGCTGAGGCAGGAGAATGGTGTGAACCCATTGGGCAGAGCCGAGATCATGCCACTGCACTCCAGCCTGGGCGACAGAGCAAGACTCTGTCTCAAAAAAAAAAAAAAGTTATTTTTCATTTTAAATCCATGTTTTTTTCAGGATTTTATGCATTAAAATCTCTCTTTTTATTTTCAATTGCGTGTTATTGCGTTTCTTTTCTTGGGTATGTTTTCTCAGATCAGTTAATTGTATTTTTGCTTTTAAAGCTTGATATCATGAGTTGAATGATAATTTTTGGCTCGATACACTTTATCTCAATGTGATGTTTAATGTATGTGTGAATTAGCTGTGTTTGTTGGTTATAGATATATCTGTGAGGTTTTCACCTATGTAAGTCTGATATCTTTTTTGTTTGTTTGTTTGTTTGTTTTTTAGTTTCAGATAGGCTTTTTTTTAAAAGAGAATTTTAAAACAGAGTAAAAAGAGCAGAAATCAGTTATTTGTCCTCTTGCAGGGTGGGGAGATAACTTCCTTCCCCACAGGTTTGAGGCTATGGCTAAGTGGTGAGTCTTGGGGAGATGCAGAAATGATCCATCCCAGGCTCTTGGCTGGACTTAAGTAAGCACAGCCTTTGGGCCACAAGACCTGATGGCTTGGGTACTGGTCTGGACATAAGTCCCCATCTTCCCAGAAATGTAGTCTTTTGTCTGCAACAACTGGCTGGAGAAATATTTCAGAAAGATGTGTGCCTGGAACACCCAAAGGCATACCTTTCCTTTCTCCTTGGCATAGGCCTTGCTGCACTAAGGAAACACCAGGTTTGCAATGGAGCCTTCAAGAGTCTTCATCCCTATGGAGCTCAGGGGCTCATAGGGTGACAGGAGAGGAGACAAGCTAACTTGGGTAGTGTTCGTCCTTCAGCTTCTCCCCCACTGAAACACTATATATTAGGGCCACAGTTCATGGCAAAACATACATGCTCTCTTTCTTTCTCTCACACCTACATCTCGGGAACCCAACAACTTGATGGCAGGTAGCTCTGGGTATCCTTGGTCTGGCATTCACCCACTGGGCATCTAAGCTGTGCTAAAGCTCTTTTCAATCATTTCTTACTCTTTCCAGGCCCATGTGGGTAGGTGTTCCAGCCTTCACTCTTTCAGGCTGATCATAAAGGCACAGTGTGGGAAAATCCCCTACTGTGATGGCCATTGCTGGGAAGCAGGGAAGGCTAAGGGCCCACTGCTGCCTAAGGCTAGTGTAGACACCATCTGCTCCACTCGTCTCCTCAAAGATTGATATCAGGTGCAGCAGCTGCTGTCTGGAATGTTATCAAACCAGGACGGCACAGGCACTGCATTCTCTGTGTGGAAGATGTAAGAAGCAGGCGAGTTGTCCAGGATGACAGTTTTCCTCAGGTCCGTGCCCAGATGGCTGAGGTCCTTGACATAGCAGCCCTAGTGGAACAAACATGACTCATGGGCTAGGCCACCCCAGAACACCCCACACTGGTCCAGCACACCCATCACAGTGTGTTCGGAACTGGTAGTTTCTTATTCTCACTGACTTCAAGAATGAAGCTGCAGACCCTCATGGTGAGTGTTACAGTTCTTAAAGGCGGCATGTTCGGAATTTGTTCCTTCTGACATTCGAATGTGTTCAAAGTTTCTTCCTTCTGATGGGTTCGTGGTCTTGCTGGCTCAGGAATGAAGTTGCAGATGTTCGTGGTGAGTGTTACAGCCCTTAAGGCGGCACGTCTGGAGTTGTTCATTCCTCCCAGTGGGTTTGTGGTCTCGCTGGCTTCAGGAGTGAAGTCGCAGAACTTCACGGTGAGTGTTACAGCTCATAAAGGCATTGTGGACCCAAAGAATGAGCAGCAGCAAGATTTATTGCAAAGAGCAAAAGAACAAAGCTTCCATAGTGTGGAAGGGGACCCGAGTGGGTTGCCACTGCTGGCTCGGGCAGCCTGCTTTTTTTCACTTATCTGGCCCCACCCACATCCTGCTGATTGGTAGAGCCAAGTGGTCTGTTTTGGCAGGGCTCTGATTGGTGCGTTTACAATCCCTGAGCTAGAAACAAAGGTTTTCCTTGTCCCCACCAGAATACCTAGATACAAAGTGTCAATTGGTGCATTTACAAACCCTGAGCTAGATACTCAGTGCTGATTGCTGTATTTACAATCCCTTAGCTAGACATAAAGGTTCTCCACATCCCCACCAGACTCAGAAGCCTAGCTGGCTTCACCCAGTGGATCCTGCACCGGATCTGCAGGTGGAGCTGTCTGCCAGTCCTGCGCCGTGCGCCCGCACTCCTCAGCCCTTGGGTGGTTGATGGGATTGGGTGCCGTGTAGGAGGGGGTAGTGCTCGTTGGGGAGTCTCCGGTCACACAGGAGCCGATGGAGTGGGGGAGGGTCAGGCATGGCGGGCTGCAGGTCCAGAGCCCTGCCCCGTGGGAAGGCAACTAAGGCCCAGTGAGAAATTGAGCACACCAACTGCTGGCCCAGGTTCTAAGCCCCTCACTGCCCAGGGCCGGTGGGGCAGGCCGGCCACACCGAGCACGGGGTCCAACGAGCCCACGCCCACCCGGAACTCGCGCTGTCCCGCAAGCACGGTGCGCAGCTCCAGTTCCCGCCCGCACCTCTCCGTCTACAACTCCTCGCAAGCTGAGGGAGCCAGCTCTGGCCTTGGCCAGCCCAGAAAGGGGTTCCCACACTGCAGCGGTGTGCTGAAGGGCTCCTCAAGTGCCGCCAAAGTGGGAGCCCTGGCAGAGGAGGCCCCGAGAGCGAGTGAGGGCTGTGAGGACTGCCAGCACAATGTCACCTCTCAACAGGATCTGCATCCTTGTTCAGGCTGGAATGAAGACAGCAATGAAAAAAACACAGTTAAGAAGTTCCTCCTGTCATCTCAGGAACTTATCCATATAAGGCCTCATGAGCAAATGGATCTGGTGTCTGATCCCCTCAATCTCTACAGGCATTAGGCAGTCAGCATTGCTGAATGCCTTCAAGGAGCTATGCACAAGGGTTTCATCCAGGTCAGTGCTCACACAGATCCTTCCTTGATTTTTCTCTGTCACCTCTGGGAGCAGGCAGGTTCCTGGGATCTGATAAAACTGATAATGGAGACTCTGGAGCTGATACGACTTAGCAATGGTGTTGACTTCCTAATTATGTGTGAAGAGCTTAGCAGGGGAACGTGACTGGCCAACATGCTGGGTGCAAGAAGAGCAGAAAGGGGCCTTCTAAGGTGTGACAAACATGAGACCTCTTCGGAGAGCACTTTGGAAACCAGGACTTGCTTGGTAAGGACCAAGGCGTCTTCCCTCCATGCCTGGGTGATGATGGAGCCTTGTTCCATCTAACAATCCTGAGGGCTGGGCTGGCTGTGGGGGAAACCTGGCTGGCACGCTGGCTGGACTGGGATGGGGGGCATGGGCTGGGGCCTGATTCAGTTCCTGAGAGTCTGAGTTCCACAGCTGTTCACATTCCCCCTCTCCTTTCCATCACTGGCCGGGAAGGGTGGCGGCCTGTAGGGACGGCGGACAGCCTTGGCAGCGGCTCCCCAGGATGCCCACAGCCCTGATTCTCCCAGCGGGAGCTTCAGGATCCTCAGTTTGTTTCTAACATAGAGAATCCACCAGATGTGCATTTTTTTTTCAACTTTTATTTTAAGTTCAGGGGTCCATATGTTATAAACTTTTTTTCAACTTTTATTTTAAGTTTAGGGGTCCATGTGCAGGATATGCAGGTTTGTTACATATATAAACGTATGCCATTGTGCTTTACTGCACAGATCATCTCATCACCCAGGTACTAAGGCCAGCATCCGCAGCTATTCTTCCTGATGCTCTCCTTCCCCTCCCCCATGCCATGAAACAGGTGTCCAGTGCGTGTTGTCCTTCCTAGTGTGTCCATGTGTTCTAATTGATCTGCTTCCGCTAATAAGTTAGAATAATAATAGGTGGTGTTTGGTTTTCAGTTCCTGCATTAGTTTGCTGGGTTTAATGGCTTCACACTCCAACCATGTCCCTACAAGGGACATGATCTCATTACATTTTATGGCTTTATAGTGTTCCATGGTGTAGGTGTACCACATTTTCTTTATCCAGTCTATCATTGATGGGCATGTAGATTGATTACATGACGTTGCTATTGTAAATAGTGCTGCAATGAACATATGCATGCATGTATATTTAAAATAGATTTCTATTCCTTTGGGTGTATACCCAGTAATAGTATTGCTGGGTCAAACGGTATTTCTGCTTCTAGGTCTTTGAGGAGTCTCCACACTCTCTTCCACAATGCTTGAAATAATTTACAGTCTCACCAACGGTGTAAAAGTGTTCCCTTTTCTCCACCACCTCACCAGCATCTGTTTTTATTTTTTTTTTTTACTTTTTATTAATAGCCATTGTAATTGGTGTGATATGGTATCTCATTGTTGTTTTGATGTGTATTTATCCAGTTATCTGTGATGTTGAGCTTTTCATGTTTGTTGGGCACATGTATGTCTTCTTTTGAGATATGTCTGTTCATGTCCTTTGACCACTTTTTAATGGGGTTGTTTGTTTTTCTCTTGTAAATTTAAAGTCCCTCATAGATTCTGGGTATTGGGCGTTTGTCAGATGGATAGGTTGCAAAATTTTTCTCCCATTCTCTAGGTTCTCTGCTCTAATGATAGTTTCTTTGGGTCTGCAGAAGCTGTTAATTTAATTAGACCCCATTAGTCAATTTTTGTTTTTGTTGCTATTGCTTTTGGCCTTTTTGTCATCAAATCTTTCCTCCTGCCTATATCTTCAATGGTATTATCTAGATTTTTTCTTCTAAGGTTTTTATAGTTTTAGGTTGTACATTTAAGTCTTTAATCCATATTGAGTTAATTTTTGTCTATGGTGTTAGGAAGGGTTCCAGTTTTAATTTTCTGCATATGACTAGTCAGTTCTCTTAGCACAATTTATTGAATAGGGAGATCTTTCCCTAATTCCTTGTTTTTGTTGACTTTGTCAAAGATCAGGTTGTTGTAGGTTTTTGGCTTTATTTCTAGGCTCCCTATTTTGTTTCATTTGTCTATGTTTCTGTTTCTATACCAGTACCATGCTGCTTTGATTACTGTACTAGTATACTTTGAAGTTAGGCAGTGACGCTTTCAGCTTTTTTTTTTTTTTTTTTTCTTAAGGTTGGCTTGGCTATTTGGGCTCTTTTTTTGTTCCATATGAATTTTTAAAGTTTTTTTTTTTTTCTAATTCTCTGAAGAATGTCAGTAGTTCAATGGGAATAACATTGAATCTATAAATTACTTAGGGTAATATGCTCATATTCATGATACTGATTCTTCCTCTCCATGAGCATGAAATGTTTCTACTTTTGTTTTGTGTCCACTCTGATTTCTGTAAGCAGTTGTTTGTAGTTCTCCTTGAAGAGGTACTTCACTTTCCTTCTTAGCTGTATTCTTAGGTATTTTTTTTCTCTTTGTAGCAAATGTGAATGAAAGTTCATTCATTATTTGTCTCCCTGCTTGCCTGTTGTTTGTGTACGGGAATGCTAGCTACTTTTGCACATTGATTTTATATCCTGAGATTTTGCTACTGTTGCTTATCACCTTAAGAATCTTTGGGGCTAAGAAGATAAGGCTTTCTACATATAGGATCAGGTCATCTACAAACAAAGATAATTTGACTTCCTCTCTTTCTATTAGAATACTCTTTATTTCTTCCTCTGTCCTGATTTTCCTGGCCAAGGTTTCTGATACTGTGTCGAATAGGAGTGGTGAGAGAAGACATAATTTTCTTGTGCCAGTTTTCAGGGGGAGTGTTTCCAGCTTTTGCACATTCAGTATGATATTGTCTGTGGGTTTGTTGTATATGGCGCTTATTATTTTGAGGTATGTTTCCTCAGTTCCTAGTTTATTGAGAATTTTAAACGTGAAGGAATGTTAAATTTTATTGCATACTTTTTCTGCATCTATTGAGATAATCATGTGGTTTTTGTATTTACTTCTCTTCATGTGACGAGTCACATTTATTGATTTGCATATGTTGAACCAACCTTGCATCCTGGGGACCAAGCCAATTCCATTGTGGTGGATGCACTTTTTAATGTGCTGCTGGATTTGGTTTGCCAGTATTTTATTGAGAATTTTTGCACGGTGTTCATCAAAGACGTTAGCATGATGTTTTGTTGTTGTTGTTTTTGTATCTATATTAGGTTTTGGTATCAGGATGATGCTGGCCTGGTAGAATGAGTTAGAAAGAACATCTTTGTTTTCAATTTTTCTTGGGTAGTTTTAGGAGAAAATGTACCCTCTCCCCTTGTACTTCTGGTCAAATTCAGCTTGCTTGGTAGGCTAGTTTTTACTGCCTCAATTTCAGAACACATTATTGATCTATTCAGGTTTCAGTCTTCTGGAGGGTTTTTTTTTTGCAATAAATTGTCCATTTCTTCTAGATTTTCTGGTTTATGTGCATAGAGGTGTTTAGAGTATTCTCTGATGTTTGTTCTTATTTCCATGGGATCAGGGATGATATCTCCCTTATTATTTCTCATTGTGTTTGGTTCTTCTTTCTTTTCTTATTTATTTGTCTAGCTAGTGTTCCATCTAGTTTATTAGTTTTTTACATAAAAACAGCTCCTGGATTGGTTGAGTTTTTTTTTTTTTTTGGAAGTGTTTTCAGTGTCTCTATGTCCTTCAGCTCTATTCTGATCTTGGTTATTTCTTGTTTTCTGCTAGCTTTCAGGTTCTTTTTCACTTGGTTTCCTTGTTCTTTTAATCAAGATGTTAGTCTGTTAACTTTAGAGCTGTCTAGGTTTTTTTTTTTTTTTTTTTTTTCTTGTGGGAGAGTCTCACTCTGTTGCCCAGGCTGGAGTACAGTGGCATGATCTCGGTTCACTGCAACCTCCGCTTTTCAGTTTTAAGTCATTTCTGCTGTCTCAGCCTCCTGAGTAGCTGGGATTACAGATGTGCATCACCACACTCTGTTAATTTTTGTATTTTTTTGTAGAGATGGGGTTTTGCTATGTTGGCCAGGCAGGTCTTGAACACCTGGCCTCCAGTGATCTGTCTGCCCCAGCCTCCCAAAGTGCTGGAATTACAGGCATGAGGTACCATGCCCAGCCCTTTCTAGCTTTTTGATGTGGACATTAGTGATATAAATTTCCCTTTTTTCTTGGTTTCTAGTGATTATTTTATTCCATCTTGGTGAGTAGTCAGGGAAATAATCGTAAATTCACAATCAACTTATAGTTAAATCTAAACAATTATGTGAGGAGAACCCTTTATTATTTGAAGGGGATGTTTGAAGATTTTGTAACTGTGCCTTTTAGGTAGTCTTAAGTTTCTAATTGTCGTTAAAAACATGCCATTGTCATTTCTAACATTTTAAGTATATTGTTTAGAAGTGGTAAGAATAGTTCTATTGTTTTGCAATAGGTTTTAGATAATTTTTGTCTTACAAAAGTAAAAGTGAATACTCATTACTTGTGAAAGAAGTTAGTTAGCTTGCTTTAGGTAGGTAGCAACAGAAGGGTCCCTGGAAAGTCCCTGGACCTTGGGTCAGTGTCTCATCCCTGCATAATATAAAATGAATCCTGGAAAAAATCAAGCTGCAGACACCAACAAGGGAACTAGCGCTTGGTGTTGTGCTTGGAGACCTGCCCACGGCTGCACAGATAGAAAAACCTCTGGCCCATTTGGATAGAAACTTGTACAAACCTCCAGCCCACTTAGTTAAGGGAACAAGACCGAACTGGAATAGAAATGCCGTTTTTGTCCAGGCACGGTGGCTCATGCCTGTAATCCCAGCAATTTGGGAGGCAGAGGAGGGCGGATCACCTGAGGTCGGGAGTTCGAGACCAGCATGACCAACATGGAGAAACTCCGTCTCTACTAAGAATACAAAATTAGCCGGGCATGCTGTCGCATGCCTGTAATCCCAGCTACTTGGGAGGCTAAGGCTGGAGAATCGCTTGAACCCAGGTGGCAGAGGTTGCTGGGAGCCGAGATCGCACCATTGCACATCAGCCTGGGCAACAAGAGCAAAACTACATCTCAAAATAAATAAATAAATAAATAAATAGAAGAAAGTACATCTCAAAAAAAAAAAAATGAAAGAAAGAAAGAACAGAGAAAGAAAAAAAGAAACGCCTTTGCCCTTTGTACAGTCAGTGGGCTCCCAGGAAAAAGTTTCTTCTCCTTTTGTGGGCATAAGCACAGTGGGCTCTGGTGCATTCCGGTCGATACTCTCCTTTACTTGAACTGTAAGTCTGATCTCTATGAATAATTACTTCAGCCCCTAACTGCTCCCTGGCCAAGCTGCTTGGCCAAGCTTTCACCTTATCTTCTGATAAGTCATGGCCAAGCTAAGTAGCATCTATGAATCATCCCTTCAGCTCCTGATTGGTACCGGGCCAAAGTCATGGGCCAAGCTGAGCCACACGTTTTTCAGGACGGCCTGTGAACTATGCACATTCCCTTCCCTTCCCTTCCCAGTCCATAAAAACTCTGGAACCCAGCCTCGTAGAGGGCACCCCGTTCAGACACCTATCTCTGCTGGCAAAGAGCTTTTTTTTCTTGCTTATCAAACTTTCACTCCAACCTCACCTTTGTGTTCACGCTCCTTAATCTCCTTAGAAGTAGAAAAAAGAACTCTGGGTGTGATCTCAGACTACGAGATACTGTTACATCTTGGTGCACTGCTGAGACTACAACACTTGGTTTCTATGAGTTTGACTGACTAAATATTTTATATAAGTGTAATTATACGGTTTTCCTTTTTGACTGTCTTGTTTTACTTTACTGAATGTTTTCAAGATTTGTCCTTATTGTAGTACTTTTCAAGATTTCCTTATTTTTAAGGCTGAATGCTATCCCAGTGAATATACCTGCCCTGTTTGTTGAATCTACTCATCCTTAAAGGTACATTTGCTTCCAGGTAGTATGTTTGTGAGTAATACTACAATGTACATAATTGTGCATATATCTACTCCATGTTCTGCTTTGCCTGTTTGGGATATTTTTCTCACACTGATTTAGTACCATCTGTATTCCCTTGCTTTTGTTGTCTGATCCGTTGATGTTACATCCCCCAAATTATTGCCAAGACCAATTGTCATGAAGCTTCACCCTTCTGTATTGTGCTAGGAATTTTACAGCTATAGGTTTTACATTATAGTCTTCATTTTTTAAAATTGACACATTTAATTGTACAGATTTTGGGGAACAATTATGGATGTATGTTGTATAGAAATAAAAATCAGAGTACTTAGTATATTTATTGCCTCATGCATGTGTTGTTTTTGTGGTGAGAACATTCAAAAGCTTCTTCTCTAGCTATTTTATTTTATCTTTATGTATTAACTTTTTTTAGGGACAGGATCTTGCTCTAACACCCAGACTGGAGTGCAGTGGTGCAATCCTAGCTCAAGTAACCTCAAACAATCTTCTAACCTCAGCTTCCCAATTAGCTGGGACTACAGGAACCTGCCACCATGCCTGGATAATGTTTTAATTTTTCACAGAGACAGGGTCACACTATGTTGTCCAGGCTCATCTTGAACTTCTGTCTCCAAGTGATTCTCCCACCTCAGTCTCCCAAAATGTATGGATTGCAGGAATGTGCCACCACAAGTGGTCTCTTTTAGGTATTTTGTAATATGCGATACCTTTTCATTAATTATTATTATTCTACTGTGTAATAAAAAACAAAAACTTCTTTCTCCTGTCTAATTGTAACACTAAGCAGTCTTTTCCCGTCCTCCTATTTCAGTCTCTGGTAACCCGCGTTGTACTATTTGCTTATATCATCCCTTTTTTTCAGGTTACACAAATGAGTGAGATAATAAGATCATAAAGTACTTGTGTTTCTCTATGTGCCTTATTTTACTTAACATGGTATGTTCAAGGTTCATCCATGCTCTCTTAACTGACAGAATTTTATCCCTTCTTATGGCTGAATAGGATTTCACTGTGTATATAAATTACATTTTCCTTATCCATTTATCTGTTGCTGTACATTTGAATTGATTCCATATATAAGCCATTATAAATAGTTCTGTAATTAACATGAGAATGAAAATATCTTTTTGACACAGTGATATCCTTTCTTTTGGATATACAGCCAAAAGTAAAATTGCTGGATCATATAATAGATTTATTTTCAATTTCTTTCTGAAACCTCCATACTATTTGCTATAATGGCCATACTAATTTACAATTCCACCAACAATGTATACATTCACTAGTTTTTATATCTTAATTAGTACTTTTTATTTATTTATTTATTGTTATTATAGCCATTCTAATGGGAGTGAGGTGGTACCTCATTGTGGTTTGGATTTGCATTTCTTTGCTGATTAGTAATGTAGAACATCTTTTTATGTTCCAGTTAGCCATTTTTGTATCTCTTTTTGACAAACGTCTGTTAAGATCTTTTGCATTTTTTAAAATTAGATTATAAGTGTATTTATTTTGAGATTTTAAAGTTTCTTATATGTTCTGAATATTAGCCTTTTATCATATGTATAGCCTAAAAACGTTTTCTTTCATTGCCTAAGCTGTCTCTTCAATCTTTTAGTTGTTTTTTTAATATGAAAAAGCATTTTAGTTTGACATAATGTTGTTTGCTTATTTTTGATTTTGTTGCGTAGGTTTTGACATTTTATTTTAATAATCCTTTCCCAGTCCAATGTTATAAAGCTTTTTTTATGTTTTTCTCTAATAGTTTCATAATTTATGGCATTACATTTAAGTCTTTATTTTGAGTTGATTTTCATATATGGCAACGCCCAATGGTCTAGTAGAATTTTTCTGAATATAAATATTTAAATGGCCCTGCACCATTTATTGAAGAGATTAGCTTTTCCCTAAGGTGTGTGCTTGGCAATTTTATTCACAATCAGTTGGCTTTAGGTGCATAAATTAACTTCTGGGCTTATTGGGCACATTAGTCTATTTGTTTGTTTTTATGCCAGTACAGTGCTGTTTTGGTTACTGTAGCTTTATAGGAAGTTTTGAAGTTTGATAAAGTGATGCCTTTAGCTTGGCTTATTTTGCTCAAAGTTGTTTGTCTATTCAGAGTTTTTTGTGGATTCACACAAATTTAAAATATTTTTTCTATTTCTGTGAAAAACTGTCATTGATATTTTGATAAAAATCACGTTATGTCTGTAGATCACTTTGGGTAGCTATATTAACAGTATTATTCCAGTGTATAAACACAGGATTTTTTTGATGTATTCATTAGTATTTTATATTTTTTATCCATGTTTTGTTGTTCTCAGAGTAGAGATCCTTTACCTTTTTAGTTAAGTTTGTTTCTAGGTGAATTAGTCGGGCTTCCCTGGAGAGATCACAAGATCCCACAATAGGTTGTATGCAAGTTTGAGGAGCGAGGAGAGGCAGTCCACGTCCCAAAGCTGAAGAACTTGGAGTCTGGTGTTTGAGGGCTGGAAGCGTCCAGCACAGGAGAAAGATGTATGCTGAGAACCTAGGCCAGTCTCTCCTTTTTGCATTTTTTTGCCTGCTTTATATTCACTGGCAGCTCATTAGATGGTGCTCACCCAATTAAGAGTGGGTCTCCCTTTCCCAGCCCACTGACTCAAATGTTAATCACGTTTTTCAACACCCTCACAGCCACACCCAGGATCAATGCTTTCCATCCTCCAATCAATTTGACACCCTGTATTGAACATCACATTAAGTATTTTAATTTTTGTTCCTTTTGCCTATGCAGAAGAAGCGTTGGATGAAATTCAATATTCATTATGATGAAACCTCTTAACAAATTAAGAATAGAAGTTATGTGCCTCAACACAATAAAGGCCATTTATGACAAAGCAATGCTAACATTATACTGAATAAGGAAAAGCTGAAAGCTTTCTCTCTGAGATCTGGAACAACACAAATCACCCCCACTTTCAGCCCTCTTATTCAACATAGTACGGGAAGTCCTAGGCAAGGACGTTAGGCAAGAGGAAGAACTAAAACTCATACTAATTGGAAAGGACGAAGTCAAATGGACTCTGATTGTGGACAAACTAATCTTATATGTGAAAAACTCTAAACACTACACCAAAAACTATTAGAACTACTAAACAAATTCAATAACATTGCAGATGCGCACCACTACTCCTGACAAATTTTTGTTATTTTTCATAGAGACACGGTTTTGCCATGTTGCCCAGACTAGTCTCAAAATCCTAAGTACTATAGGTATTTTCTTTGTTGTTACTATAGATATTACCAAGAATAACTACTATTGCCTATAAAAGCCTGCCTCTTTATGGCTCCCTAAGTGTTTTCTTGATGTCACAAATTATATCATTTTTTATTATAAATCAACTGGCACAGATTTACAGTCACTTTTAAGTCTTGTTATCTCAAATATATAGCAGAAGTAAAGTATTCTGTGCATCTTCATTATAATAACCAAGAATATAGTTAGAATTGGTAAAGTTTCATTAAATTTTAGGTCATTTTCTCCCTCAAATTTTGAGAGTTCTCAGCCACTGTTTGTTTCTTGAAATAACTTTGCTGCTGTCTTTTCTCTGTTTATTTTAGAATTCCCATTATAAGTATATTGGCCATTTTAATGGTATCCCATAAGTCCCTTAGGCTCTCTTAATTTTTAAAATTATTTTTAGCCTCCACAGCCTATAATTTCAAATGACTTCTTATAAAGCTTGCTGGATTTTTTCCTGCTAGATCAAACCTGTTGCTGGACCTTCTAGTGAATCTCTAAATTCAGGTATTTTACTTTTCAGCTCCACACTTTATGTTTCGATTTTGTACCTTTAATCACTTCGTTGATAATCTCATTATCTTCATGCATTGTTTTCTTTTTCTTTTTAGTTTTCTATGTTCTTCTTTAGCTGACTGAGCATCTTTAAGCTAGGTGTTTTAGCCAGGCACAGTGACATGTGCATGTAATTCCAGCTACTTTGAAAGCTAAGGCAAGAGGACTACTGTATTAAACCATTCTTATACTGCTAATAAGAACAAAAACAAGACTAGGTAATTTATCATGAAAAAAGTTTTAACGGTCTCACAGTTTCACATGATTAGGGAGGTCTCACCATTATTGAAGCAAGCAACAGACTTTGTTCAGGGGAACCTCCACTTATAAAGCCATCAAATCACGTGAGACTTATTTGCTATCATGAGAACAACACGGGAAAATCCCACCCCCATGATTCAATTACCTCCTACTGGGTCCTTTCCAGGAGAAGTGGGGATTATTCCAATTCAAGGTGAGATTCGGTCGGGGACACAGAGCCAAACAATATCAATTACTTAAGGCCAGGAGTTTGAGACCACCTTGGGCAATATTGTGACAAGCTGTATGTAAAAAATATTTCTACAGGTTAGCCATGCATGGCGGAATGTTCCTGTAGTCTCAGGAAGTTGGGGGTGATGTAAGACTATTGCTTGACTTCACCAGGAATATGAGACTGCATTGAGCTATAATCATGGTGTTGTATTCCTGTCTGGGTGAGAGGTTAAGACCTCTTTTTAGAATTTCAAATTTATTTTAGATTTAGGAGATACCCACACAGGTTTTTTACATGGGTATTTTTTATAATGCTGAGGTTTGAAATCAGGAATTCCATCACCCAGGCAGTGAGCATAGTACTAAGTAGACAGTTTTTCAGTTCTTGGTCCCTCCCTCTCTCCACCCTCTAAGAGTTGTCTATTATTTTTGGTTTTATGTCCATTTGTACCCGGCGTTAATTTCCATTTATAAGTGAGAACATGCAGTATTTTCATTTTCCATTTCTGCGTTAATTTGCTGTGTATAATGGCCTTTAGTTGTATTAACGTTGCTGCAAAGACAAGTTTTGTGTTTTTTTTTTTTTTTGCTAAGTAGTATTGGTGTACATGTGACACTTTTTATATTCAATTTTCCATTAATAGGCTGACACGGTGGCTGACGCCTGTAATCCCAGCACTTTGGGAGGCTGATGTCAGTGGATCATGAGGTCAGGAGATCGAGACCATCCTGGACAACATAATGAAACCCTGTCTCTACTGAAAATATAAAAGTTAGCCGGGCGTGGTGGCACGGGCCTGTAGTCCCAACTACTCGGGTGGCTGAGGCAGGAGAATTGCTTGAACCTGGGAGACGAAGGTTGTAGAGAGCTGTGATCGTGCCACTGCACTCCAGCCTGGGCAACAGAGTGAGATTTCATCTCAGAAAAAAAAAAAATTACCATTATTAGACATCTAGGTTGATTCATGTCTTTCCTCTTATAAATAGTGCAGTGATGAACCAACAAGTGCATGTGCTATTTTGGTAGAATCATTTATTCTCTTCTGGGTATATACCCAGCGGTGAAATTGCTGGGTTGAATCATAGTTTAACTCTCAGTTATTTGGAAAGGCTCCAAGCTGCTCTCCACAGTGGCTGAACTAATTTGTATTCCTATAAACAGTGTATAAGTGATTTTTTTCCCTCTAAAACCTCTTCAACATCTATTATCATCTTACGTTTTCACAAAAACCATTGTAACTGGTGTACGATGGTGTCTTATTGTGGTTTTTATTTACATTTCATTGATGGTTAGTGATGAAGAGCATTTTTCATGTTATTTGCCCACTTGTATGTATTCTTTTGAACAGTGTCTGTTATTGCCCACTTTTTTATGTGTAGTTTTTTGCTTGTGAATTCTTTAAGTTTCTTATAGGTTCTGAGTGTTATATTTTGTCAGGTTCATATGTTGTGTATATTTTTCCCATTCTGCTAGCTTTGTGGTTAGTTTGTTTTTATTTTTCTAGTTTCTCTAAGTGTGATTTTAAATTGTTAGTTTGTGATCTTTCTAACTTCTTGATGCAAGTATTTAGCACGAGTTTGAGACCAGCCGAGGCAATATAGCAACATTCTGTTTGTACAAATTTTTTTTTAAAGAAAATATACAGGAGTGCTCGTGTGCACAACTGTGGTCATATTTACTCAGGATACATAGGTGGCATGACTGCTTGACTTCAGAAATTTGAGGTTATAGTGAGCTGTGATTGCACCACTGCACTCTGTCCCAGGAGATAGAGTAAGATCCTGTGTTTTGGTACTAGTACCATCCTGTCTTGGTTACTGTGGCCTTTTAGTATAGTTTGAAGACAGATAGCGTGATGCCTCCACCTTTGTTCTTTTTGCTTAGGGTTGTCTTGTCTATGCAGGATCATTTTTGATTCCATAAGAAATTTAAAGTAGTTTTTATTTTTCTAATTCTGTAAAGAAAGTCAATGGGAGCTTGATGGGGATAGCACTGAATTTATAAATTTCTTTGAGCAATATGGCCATTTTCTCAATATTGATTCTTCCTATCCATGAGCACGGATTATTTTCCATTTGTTTGTGTCCTCTTTCATTTCCTTGAACAGCGGTTTGTAGTTCTCCTTGAAGAAGTCCGTTACATCGCTTTTAAGTTGGATTCCTAGGTATTTTATTCACTTTGTAGCAATTGTGAATGAGAGTTCACACATGATTTGGCTCTCTTTTTGCCTATTATTGCGTATAGGAATGCTTGTGATTTTTGAACATTGATTTTGTATCCTGAGACTTTGCTGAAGTTGCTTATGAGTTTAAGGAGATTTTGGGCTGAGATGATGGGGTTTTCTAGATATACAATCATGTCATCTGCAAACAGAGACAATTTGACTTCCTATTTGAATACGCTTTTTTTCTTTCTTTCTTAGGCTGATTGCCAGAACTTTCAGTACAATATTGAATAGGAGTGGGGAGAGATGGTGTTCTTGTCTTGTGCAGGTTTTCAAAGGGAATGCTTCCAGTTTTTGCCCATTCAGTATGATATTGGCTCTGCATTTGTCATGAATAACTCTCATGATGTTGAGATAGGTTCCATCAATATATAATTCATTGAGAGTTTTTACCATGAAGAGGTGTGGAATTTTATTTAATGTCTTTTTTTGCATCTATTGCAATAATCATGTGGTTTTTGTCATTTGTTCTGTTTATGTAATGGATTACATTTATTGATTTGCTTATGTTGAATCAGCTTTCCATCCCAGGGATTAAGCTGACTAGATCATGGTGGATAAGCTTTTTGATGTGCTGCTGGATTCGGTTTGCCAGTATTTTCTTGAGGATTTTCGCGTGGATGTTCATCAGGGATACGGGCCTGAAATTTTCTTTTTTTGTTGTGCCTTTGTCAGGTTTTGGTTTCAGGATGATGCTGGCCGCATAAAATGAGTTAAGGAGGAGTACCCGTTTTTCTATTGATTGAAATAGTTTCAGAAGGAATGGTACCAGCTCCTCCTTGTACCTTTGGTGGAATTCGGACGTGAATCCGTCTGGTCCTGGACTTCTTTTTGTTGGTAGGCTAGTAATTAATTACTGTCTCAAATTTAGAACTTGTTATTGGCCTATCCAGGGATTCGACTTCTTACTGGTTTGGACTTGAGAAGTTATATGTGTCCAGGAATTTATCCATTTCGTCTAGATTTTCTAGTTAATTTGCAAAGAGGTAATTATAATATTCTTTAATGATACTTTTTATTTCTGTGGGATCAATAGTTTTATCCCCTTTATCATTTCCTTTTGCATGTATTTGATTCTTCCCTTCTTCCTTATTAGTCTGGCTAGAAGTTTACTTATTTTCTTGAACTTTTAAAAAAACCAGCTCCTGCATTCATTGATTTTTTTGACGGGATTTTATGTCTCTATCTCCTTCAGTTCTACTCTAATCTTAAATCTTGTCTTCTGCTATCTTTTGAATTTGTTTGCTCTTGTTTCCCTAGTATTTTTAATTGTGATGTTACGGTGTCTATTTTAGACCTTTTCTGCTTTCTCTTCTGGGCATTTAGTGTTATAAGTTTCCCTTTACACACTACTTTAGCTGTGTCGTATTTTACTTTTTAAGAACTCAGTCTTTCTTTTTCATCATGATAGTCTTGACTGTTTTATGTTTTTGTAATGTAAAATTGACTACACAGCTTTTACAAAGATTTTACCAAAATATTTTATTGAGAATGTACAAACCTGTCAGTCAATGAGAGGGGAAGTTACTTTGTAGTAATAAATAGCCACTAAACAAAACCCCAAAAGACATCCAAACCAGAATAAAACAAAACATTTTAACAAAAATAAAAAGAATAAACTGGCAACATATTTGTGCAGTTTATATCACAAAGATGCTCACGTCTCCACTCTGAAGAGAGCTTTTAGAAGTTCATTTAAAATATGGCAAAGACATTATCCCACACTTCACAGAAAAAATAAATTCAAGCAGCTGTTAACACCTGAACATATTATCAAGCTCAGGTATAATCAAAGTTAAATATTTCACAAGAGATTCTACAGTTTGGGAGAAATAGAAAAGTGTTTTTTTTTTCTCCAGGCCCACAAGTCTAGTTTCTTGGGCTCCCTCAATATTCTGGGGTTTTCATCAGCTCCCCAAAATATTGGAAGCACAGAGCAGGTGGTGGCTGAAATTGGGTTATCCTGTGAAACCATATTTAAGATGAGAGCCCTTGGTCAATTGTATTGTAATCAGCTGTCTCAGGAAAGAAGACCTGGCTGTCCAGAGCTCTACATGTACTGCACTGGGTATGACAGGAGGCCTGAGGACCCATGGGGCCCAAACCCACCCCATCCCAATAATCATCCAGTATTGAGGACTCTGACACCAAATTCTCACAGAGCATATGCTTATGTAGTTTTACATTTAATTTCTCATTACAATTGGGAAATTGAGGTCCCAAAAGAGGCAGGGACTGGTCCAGATCTCAGGAGGTAGGCAGGCTCCAGAGCATTAGGGTGGTCTCCAGCTTCCTAGGCTTTGGCTCCATCCCACCTATCAGGTTTGTTTTGGAAATTAGAGTCTGTAGCTACACATTCAAAGGCACAGAAAATGAGCAGATCCAGGGTTCTTTTCACATGGGGACCTCTCTATGTCAGTTTCAAGATGACAGGACTGGGGTTCTGCATCCAGCTCTGAGGGCACCTGGAAGTAAAATGAGCTATGCTCCACCTCAGCTTAATGTAGACAATGCCTACAGGAAACCTTGTTTTCTTCCTCATAAAAAAGAGTGCCTGAAGTGGGTGACCTCCATGATTTCGCATACTCATAAGTGTCTGCCAGCCTGCATTCTTGCTCTGAGACTGCAAAAATGCATCCACTCTCTGCAGGTCCTTCAAATCAGAGGGAAGCATGGCCACTTGAGAGGCTTCTTGGGTAGATGACGATGAGACAGAGTTAAATGTGCCAGAGCATTGGACTCCGAGGCTGAAGTCCACGAAAATCCCAGCTACTGTTGGGTTCTTAAGGTCCTCATTTTAAAGTGGTAGAAAATGATTTCACTGGATAAGGGGAGGATATTTCATGAGTAAATAGCACAACCGAAAAGGTGGAGGCAAAGAGAGGGCAAAAGGGGATTCCTAGGTCACTCATTATACTTGGGACCTTCAGATCCTGCTACTTTATCCCCTAGGACCTTGAAGAACCAGTGTCTTGAGGACACAAAAATCAAGGTACCTGATTTGTTCCGTAGTACTCCTGCATGGGGCTTTAGTATTAGTTATGGCCTGGAGGTGGTTACAACCTGCTGTTTCTGGTGCCCACTGAGCTTTGCTGGAGCAGCTGGAACAAGTAGGAGTCACACACCTCATGTTGTTATCAGTGACCTCCACATTATCATGTGGTGAAAAGAGGAAGGGATATTAGAGATCCCCCATATAACCACAGCCAGTCTGTTTTGCCTTGCACTCACCCTTTGCCAGCTAACCTGGTAGGTCCAACATGCGGTACAGAAAATTATTACATCATGCCTGCACCCCCCAACCCAGGAGCAAACAGTATGAGGACAGCTGGACAAAAGTACTAATGCAAGTATATGTCGAAGAAAAGAGCAAGGGCTATAATATAAAGTAGCTTGTTGAGAAGAAAAGCTGGAAAATTATTGCATGGGAGGACCTCAGGCCTCACTGGGGTGACTTTTAATCCATGATGAGGATGACAACAGGAAGGCATCTGCACAAGATTGTGTCAGGGAGAAGCCACCCTTAGTGAAGAGACTCATAAGTGTGAGTTTGATAGTGGTTACAACGGAACTATTTTGGCTGCAGACAGCCTGAGAAAGATATAAGCAGAGGGATGGAGAATCCTAGTACCTGGGAGATGAGGTTAGATATGTGCTCCATTCTGACAACATTGCCCTAAAACTCAGGAATTTTCAACGACATATAATATCTCACAATTTGTGTGGACCAGAATCTGGACACAGTTGAGCTGGCTACCTCTGCCTTCAGGTCTTTTATGAGACTGGGGCTGTGGTCTGAACTGAAGCTGGACTGGGAAAGTATGAGCCTTTAAGCTGACTCGTGTGAAAATTGGCAGAGTTTAGTGTGGACAGAGAGCCTGACTTTCCTTCTCTCTACTGGTCTGAGCACCCTTAAGGTCTTTGTTATGTGGGTCTCTACATGGAGCATCGCATAGCATTGGAGCTTGCTGTCTGTGTTTGAGGAATACAATAGAGACAGAGAATTAGACAAAAAGTTTTACACAAAAAGAGACAAAGATCGAGGGCTCAAACAGGAAAAACCCAGTAGGAGAAAAATGAGAGATTTAAAAAAATATTGACAGGGTGCCGTGTCTCACACCTGTAATCACAGCACTTTGGGATGCTGAGACGGGTGGATCGCCTGAGGTCAGCCGTTTGAAACCAGCCTGGACAACATGGTGAAACCACCGTCTCTTCTAAAAATACAAAATGAGCCAGGTGCGGTGGCACATGCCTGTAATCCCAGCTACTTGGGAGACTGAGGCAGGAGAATCACTTGAACCAGGGAGGCGAAGTTCCAATAAACAGAGATCACACCACTGCACTCCAACCTGGGATACAAGAGTGAAACTGTGTCTCAAAAACAAAAACAAAAACAAAACAAAGAGAGGAAAAAAAAACTTGAGAGTTACAATAATTTTTCTTCTATATTTGTGTTAAAATTGTAACCTCCGGTGTAATGCTATAAGGAGGTAGGATGTAATTAACCCCTGAGGGTGGGACCCTCCTATAGAGATTACTGGCTTTATACAAGGAACTGCAGAGGGCTTTCATCCTCCTTCTACAAAATGAGGATAAAACCTGAAGTGTGCAGTCTGAAATTCAGAAGCGAGTCATCACCAGAGCTCAACGATGCTGACAATCTGATTTCAAATTTGAACATCTGGAAGTATAAAAAATTAAGTCCTGTTGTCTATAAGCTGCCTATCTATGGTTCTTTGGCATAGCAGCCTGAACTAATACAAAAGTGAAATCCTTTTCTGTATTTCATTGGACAGATGCTGAATTTGTACTCCCTACACTGTTAAAAAAAATGACTTGAAAAACGGATCTTCATAATGAAAGATAGGAAACGGCTTCTTGAAACACTAAAATTTTATCTGCTTATGAGATTTTTAAACATTGGCTGAAATTTTTGGAACAAATATGGCCAACTGAACTCCATGAAGAATCAGTTTGCAGATGTTAGATCCCAAATTTCCATTGTGTGTTTCATACTAACTCTCCCTGAATTTGCATGTGACCTGTGAGGAAGCAAGAAGAGAAGACTGTGTATGTCTCATGACTTTCCATATTCCTGCTTTCCTTCCAGCAATCCCCTACAGAACCCACTTCTTAGGCCTTTTCTAATCACTGCCTTAAAGCCAGTATAACAAAACAAATTTGAGCTGGACTTCTATCTCCTTGTTGGCCAACCTACAAGATGATATTTTCCTCAAAACCGAAGGGCCATACTACTGGCATCAGGCAGTAGGCCATTTTATTCAATAAAACACTGAGTCACTAACCACCTAGTTCTGGGAGAGTTTGTGAAGACTTCCCCTGTCATAGGCGTGATAAGGCACATGGATATGATTCTAAATATAAAGAGAAAGCACTGTAAAGTTGAATTCCTGTATTAGTCCATTCTCATACTGCAGTGATGAAGTACCTGAGACTGGGTAACATAAAAAAAGAAGTTTAATTGACTCACAGTTCCACATAATTGGGGGGGCATCTCAGAAACCTTCCAATTACAGTGGCTGACAAGTGAAGTGAGTGAGAGCAGGGGATATACCAGATGTTTATGAAACCATCAGATCTCGTGAGAACTCACTATCACAAGAACAGCACGAGGAAAACCCATCCCCATAATCCAATCAACTCCCCTCGGGTTTTTGCTTTAACACCTGGGGGTTATAATACACAATGAGGTTTGGGTGGGGACAAGCAGCTAAACTATATGAATGCCAGAGGACAATATCTACATTTAATTTCAACTTCGTACTGGAGCAGAATGAAAATGAGGCCCAGTGGAGAAGTGACATTCCCAAGATCACCCTGCCAGACCCCAAGCCTGTTTCAGTTATGACCCATGCTACCTTCCACCTATTCTCCTAATGCTCCCATCTCTAAGTGTGTGCGTCATCTACAGGTGACATCACCTCATTATTTTTATGTCTTATCTTATATACACCTAATACATTGCATAGGAAGTAGATGTTAGCATCATCCCCACTGTGCATGCTAGGAGGCTGGGGAAGCCTCGAATACACAGTGACTTTTATTGAGTCCCAGAGATGGTAAGAAAAACAAGGTTATGTTCCAGCTATGTCTTCTATCCTGGAACCCAGGCTGCATTTAGTTCTTTCCAGGGAATTAAGGGGAAGTTGTGCTTGCCTAATTGTGTACAAATAAAGAGTTGACATGGAAGAGGAGACTGAGCCATCGGTAGCATAGTGGGGCATTTGGGTAGGTCTTACAGAAACAAGGGGCCAAGTAGATGGAATCTTGAAGAGTTTAACACACTTTCTTGGTGACAGAACCCAACAGCAGTTAAGAAACCAGGAATCCACATTCTTGAGACAGCTCTGTATCCACCTCTGTTGGTGAGAGATGCTCAAAAGAGTGAGATGTTGTTTCACAGTGCCCTGAAATTTCTGAGTTTCGACCTTTCAAAGGCTCAAGGTAAAAGTCTTATCTGATAGCATGGATGTCAACTCAGCCTTCATCCCTGATGCCCCTGGCTATTGGCCGGGTGAACCTACAAATAACACAGGGCAGCCCAAGACAGGCCCCCCCCCACACCAGGCCTCTATTGTCAACTCATCTGCGCAGTCCCAAACCACTTCTTCGTACCATGAGTTGTAGGGGGAACAAGAGGGAGGGCACTCTTCTTGGACTGAAGCAGATTGTCAGGTGTTGGAACCCTTGTGTATCTGTCGTGTTCATACGCAGGCCATAGCTGGCAGAATAAAAAGAAGAGCGTTGGAGAACGAGTCTGTGTACTCAGATGTGAATTCCAAGACTTTAACTCGTCCTCTGGTTTCCTTTCTTGATGGAGATTTATACAGATTCTCCTTATGTGCCTAATCTGAAAAGCAGAATTTGTTTTCTTTTCTTTCATTTTCTTTCCTTTCCTTTCCTTTTCTTTTCTTTTCTTTTCTCCTTTCTTCTCTTCTCTTTTCCTTTCTTTCTTTCTTTCTCTTTCTTTCTTTCCTTCTCTCTCTCACTCTTTCTTTTGATGAATTCTCCCTCTGTCACCCAGGATGGAGTGCAGAGAAAAGCAGAATTTCTAATGGAGGTGTCACATACGGTGAAAACAAGGCAGACCACTGACTTTTCTTTGCGTGGCTTCTAGGTACTTTTTACAAAGCTGCATTCAGATTCAGAAGGAGCTGTTTGATGTGGCCAACTCCTCCCTCTTTTTGGAAAAAGAGCAGGTGCACTAAACCAGCAACCACAGCCAGCACTGGGTTGTGTTGGCAGCCACATAGGGGTCTCTACAGACAGAAACCGAGAAGACCGGGACAGACCCAGGACCCAGACTCAAATATGAAAACTTTCTCGGCTTTGTCCTACGGCCTTCCCATGAGTAACTCATAGTCTTGTTTCAGTGGAATCTGGCCTTCATCAGTCTCAGTGGCAATTGGTTATGTGGAAAGTCTCTGTTCACACAATTGTGTGAATAACAGTTAAGACTTTTGTATTGTTTTCATTTTACATTAGGCCATGAGTATTTACGCCTGTGGCTGCAGTTTGTATTAGTTTCCTGCCCCAGGTATCTCCTGCAGAATGCAGCTTAAGTCCTACCAGTCCCTCAAAATTTAACAGCTAACACTATCACTAGGGAAGATTTCGCAGGAATATGGAGAAAGGGTTACACACAAAAAAGGTAAACTACTCTATGCATGTTTCTGCAATGTGTTATCTCAAGAACTCATCTCTGTAGCCCATCAGGGCAGGAGCTGGGCTCTCACCTTCTGATAATATTCCATAAGGGAGGTTCTTCCCCACAGTGTTTAGTCTTCTGACGCTGGTACAGCCTGACATGATGACATTCTACTTTCATGTGGGTCATGCTGCAGGGAATATTCTGTGAGTGTCCTAATAGGCTGGAATCATTTGCTAGAGTGAAGCCCATCTTTGGTGCTCACTTTTCTGTTATATTATAATTAGCTTTATTCTAAGCAAATCCATGCCTATTTTATTTATCTGTTTATTTACTTATTTTTATGTATGGAAAAACTCATTTTTTAATTTACTTATTTATTTAGAGACAGGGTCTCCCTCTGTCACCCAAGCTGGGGTATAGTGGTAGAGTGGTGTGATCATGGCTCATTGAAGCCTCAAACCCTTAGACTCCAATGATTCTCTCACCTCAGCCTCCTGTGCCACCATGGTCTGCTAGTTTATTTTAATTATTTATAAAGAAGGAATCTCATTATGCTGCCCAGGCTGGTCTCAAACTCCTTGGCCCAAGCAATTCCCTCATCTCAGCCTCCCAAAGCACTGGGATTAAAAACATGAGCCACTGTACTGAGCTGTGCCTACTTCAAAAGACTGAAAATAAAAAAAAATAGATAAATCTTTCCCAAATTAAAAAACAAAGCAATAGTTTCCAAGTCTTAGATAAAGACAATTCTGTTTCACGAAGAATGGCAAAAGGCTTATTTAGCTGTTAAAATGATTTGCTTATATTTCAAAGAAGCAGAGAAAAAAAGGTACATATAAAAGTTTTCCAGGCCAGGCAAGGTGGTTCATGCCTGCAATACCAACATTTGGGGAGGCCAAGGCAGGAGGGTCTCTTGAAGCCAAATGTTTGAGTCCAGTACAGGCAACATGGTGAAATTCTGTCACCATAAAAAAACAAACTAAAATAAATATGGCTGGGCATGTTGGCTCACGTCTGTAATCCCAGCACTTTGGGAGTCGGAGGCAGGTGGATAATGAGGTCAGGGGTTACAAACCAGCCTGGCCAAAGTGGTGAAACCCTTTCTCTCCTAAAAATAGTAACAATAAAAAATAAACCTGGCATGGTGTTTTGCACCTGTAATACCAACTACTCAAAAGGTTGAGGCAGGAGAATTGCTTGAACCCGGGAGACGGAGGTTGCATTAAGCTAAGATCATGCCACTACACTGTAGCCTGGCCCACAGAGCAAGACACTGTTTTGAAAAAAAAAACAAAAATAAATAAAGTTAGCCAGGCATGGTGGTGCATGCCTATACTCCTAGGTAATTAAGAGGTTGACACAGGAGGACTGCTCAAACCCTAGAGATTAAGGTTATAGTGAGCTATGATTATGCCATTGAACTTCAGACTAAGTAAAAGAGTTAGATTCTGTCTCAAAAAATTAATAATAAAAATTTTCTAAATTACATTGTTTAAGAAAAGGGAAAAGGAAAAAATATATTGTTTTTATTTTCAAATGGGAGAATAGAGCCTCTCATTTCTTACTTGTATTTCCTTCTGCAAAAAGTTGGTCTAGGCCCATGGTCTTGAACGACTGGACATCTGAATTTTAGTAGGTGCTGGATTCAGGCAACTGAAGGGTGGCCTTGGGCACACTGTGTGCACATAAAAAAAAAGGGTTTGAGGTGAACTAGAAGGTAAAAGAGGGGAAAGTGCTATTAAGAACCCACAATTGGGAGACAGTACAGGGTTGGTGGAAGGACTGATTCATGGTGCAGATACTGACCTAGGTGAAACTTTGTTCTGACTTATTTCTATGTCCATGCAGGAAGGTGAGATTATGATCAGGTGGCACAGAAACCTGGGATGGTGAAAAAACCAGGTTGCCACTGCAGATTCGGTGTCTGAGGTAGAGCATATGCCAGGGGTCTTCCAGGCACGTGTGTGGGTTTTTGGTGGGAAAGCCTATGAGGAAAGGAAGCGTGGCAACAATCTTGATGCCGAAGCCTGTCCTGGGAGAGGCTTGACCACATCAACACGCAGTGCATATGTTCGGTGGGTGAAAAACATGTGGTGGCCTCAGGTTGGCAGGAGGGCAGAGGGCATCTGTTCTCAGAAATTCTTCCCTCAGAGTCCTTGGTCCTTCTCACCCTGGGAGGATGCCTGGAACCACAGGGCAGTGCATGGTGTAGCAGGCTGTGTGCAGAGCAGAGCCTACCTTCCCCGAGACACCTGGAGTCTCTCTCCAGCAGAGGACCCCACATTGTCTTTCTTCTTACAACACTTTTGATCCTAAATGTGTAAAGTTCCCTGAAAACCCACTGATTCTCCAACATCCATTTGTTGCCCCAAAATTTAATTCTGACACAAGTTAGAGTTCGCACAGACCCCACAAATTCAGGGCTCAGTCTCACGTCACCGCTGTCATTGCAGAGGACAGTCACATGTCCCGGAAGCCCATCTATACTTCTGAGCTACCTCCTATAAATCTGAGACTCCCATAAATCCCTTTTCAAGTTAAATAATTTGACAGAATTACTAAAAAAAAAACAAATAACTCTAATTATATTTACCACTTTATTATAAAAATATAACTCAGAAACAGCCCAATGGAAGAGATGTCTAGGGCAAGGAACCGTTGTGGATGAAGGTAATCCTGGAAAGAGCTATATTCAAAGAAATTCCCCCATTCTTTGTATTCTCAAAGAACAGCTTAGTAAAGAGAAACGTGCTTCCCATTATGACTTTGAGGATGTTCCCCGCCGTTTTTTTTTAACCTACCACAAAGATGGACACAGATTGCAAATTCCTATTTTTAAAAATGAACAACCGTTCAGTAATTTAGTCTTCAGTGGTCAAAACAAAGTACTCTTTACAAAAATTTTGCTTGTTTCTCTTCTTCCAACCAGCCCGTGAACTTTGACTCACCCACAGCCTCAGCAAACCTACAACCCTTATTTATACATACCCTTCCTAAGAACAGGCTGACTTCAAGGTGAAACATTACCTTATCTGGGATCAGATTTTGCTACCCTGCATCCTGTGCTAACCTTGCTACCTTCTTCATAAACTTGTTTTCTCCTCCCTATGAAATAAAGCCCTTTTCCACCTAATCTTTGAGATCCTCAAAGATCTACTCATTTGTACTTTTTCTTTGTTGCAATACTTCTTAGGTAACTTCTTAGACCAAGTCTAGAAACAGTCTCAGGACAATAACAATTCCATTCTAGAAAGAATCTCCCAACATTTCTTCTGTCTCAATCTCAGCTGCATCTGCCTGTGAACTTCCAGCTTACCAAGGCTCTATATCTTCTGGCAGTGACAAAGGCTCCTTCCATGGTTGGTGTGAGCAGGCTTGGACACCTGCAGGGCAGACACCCAGGAATAATCAACTGGGCCTTCAGTGATCCCCTTTTACAGGATCAAGGTGGGCCTTAGCTTTTAGTCAATGGTCTAAGCACTCTACTTACCAGTTAGAGTCATTCAGTTAGTTTTCAATTTAAAAAATACTTCATGTTTGAAGAATCCAGCAAAAATTATTCAGATCTAAGTTATAAAAGAGAAGAAATTACGGCCGGGCATGGTGACTCATGCCTGTAATCCCTGCATTTTGGGAGGCCGAAGCGGGCAGATGACATGAGGTCAGGAGTTTGAGACCAGCCTGACCAACATGAAGAAACCCCGTCTCTACTAAAAATACAAAATTAGCCGGGTGTGGTGGTTTATGCCTGTAATCACAGCTACTCGGGAGGCCAAGGCAGGAGAATCGCTTGATCCCGGGAAGTGGAGGTTGCAGTGAGCCGAGATCGTGTCATTGCACTCCAGCCTGGGCAACAAGAGTGAAACTACATGTAAAAAATAAAATAAAATAAAAAAGAACATTATAAGGGGCTTGCATCTTATAGCTCATCAAGAAAAGCCAAATTGTCTATCCCTTTCAGAAAACAGACATGTAATTTATTTATGTTCATAAAAAATCATTTAGTAAACAATTAATCATATGTGAACACTTCCAGGAGGTGCGAAGTCTCAGCTCCTAAAACTTAGCATTACCTTCAGACACCCAGATGGCAGCATATGGAACAGAGATATTCACTTGCACAAGTTCTCTGTTCTGAAAAAAAGAATAACTGATGGGATAAATTTATGTAATTTGACAATTAATCTACCTCACTTGCTTGTGGATATGTATTCATTTCCTACCACTGTAGTGGAAGAGAGACTATCCCTGTGTTTACTCCCGGTGGCATTTCCAACAGTAAGATGTGAGAGTCTGCTTGAAATCACCTCTCAAACAAATAAAAAACAGACCTGGGAAATGTGCTACACTCATTCTGTTGAAGAAATTGGTAAGTAATGATTTTTAGCAAATGAAATATATTACTACTTAATTTTATTCAAAATCCACCAACTTAATGTGTTTATAAATATTTTCATATCTTTGAAGCTCCACTGACAAAACATAATTTACAGTGAATGAAAAAGTGAAGTTAAAATAAATACAATAATATTTTCAAAGTGACAAAACTAGAAGGCAACAATACCAATTGAAACACAGACATATCTGACCCAAGAGTCAAGTCAAGCCATTCTATGACTTGGGATATTTTCCCTGCTCCCATCTGGTTCAATGATGTGGGTCATGAGCGTCCCACCAGGAGCCGCTACGCTGAGCTCCACTGTGTCTGTGAGGGGCATTTTACTTTGCGGGTTTTTGCACTGCCTCACTGGGTTCGGTTTCTCTGTCTTTTGAAATATTTTCTCTCCCTTCACCAATCTGAGAACATCTTTTCCTCAGTATCAGCATCCAGTTGCCTGGACTGCAATGTGTCTCTAAGGAATGGAAACAAAACTTTGTGGTAAGAAAATCTTAATGTCCTAAGGAGTTTGCTTTTAGTGCAAGGGTATACCTGGAGATTCTTTCCAGGTACAGTGCATCCAACCACTCCACAGAGAGGCTGCATTCCCAAACCTTGGGCTGTTCCCTGAGAGGGGATGACACAAGGGATGCTATTTACTAGACACATCAAGAGTCATTTCCACTGTTGGCATCTTGGGGAATCCTCAAACAGTTTTGAAACTCAAAACCAAGAAAATAAGAGGATGGCTGAGAATGTATTGCTCTGTGAAGTTTCCGAAATGAAACCTCAACCCAAAGACATTGTGACGGTGTGTCTGTGCCAAGGTAAGATTAAAGAAAGGGGCACAAAGGTTTTTTTTTTTTCTTTTTTTTTTACTGTGGAACATCAGAGGATTATTATCTGCTTTCCTCTCCTGTAAAATGCTTACAAATGAAAAATATTTTTTTAAGTGTCATCGACTGCTTTTTGAAAAAATGAAGAATTAAAATAGTGTGTCTAAAATGTACAATAAAGAACAGTTGATAATGTTGTGAGTTACACAAGTTTAGTTAGTGTTGGTGGGTGTCAGGGAAGGACTGGAAATTTAAAATGTGACTGCAAGCAAGAGTTAGGCTAGGGAAACAGCGTGGTAGATTTGAGGCCCTGCTTGCCACACATTTGGAAAATGCATGAGAAAACTAATTCTCTTTTGGAGTATTGAAACAACTAAAAAAACAGGCCATTGCATTGAGGTGGCTCTGTTGTCCTGAGCTCTGAGTGGAGAGACAGGCAAAGACCTCCCTAGATCCAAAAAGCTGCCCATTCTTCTCCAGCTGTGCACCTGATTAGATACTTTCCATTCCAGCACCCATGATTGGATAGAGTTCAATTCCCCATCCCGCCCCCTCAGGCCATGAGTGACATATGTGATTTGACATTGGCTTTAATAAAGCAAGAATTATAGGTTTTTCCTGGATCCTTTTCTGGCAGGACTTCCCCCATGCACTGGACACTGGCCCTGCCTGTAAAAAAGTTGCATTTATATTTGGGTGTAAGATTATTTTTATTTATGAATAATATATATAACTTATTCATACATGGAAACAATATAATGACAATTATTATAAAATTTCAGATTTTTTACTTTCCTGGCACATCCAGGCTTTAGAGCAGGCAGCCTGAGATTTCAAAAATGAGGCAATTCTCTTAGAAATAATATGTGAGGCACAAGTGAATTTTAAATATTCTAGTAGCTACATTTTAGTAAATACACCAGACATGCTTGCCTGTGCCTGTAGGTCGAACTGTTAGGGAGACTGATGTAGGAGGATCACTTGAGGCCAGGAATTTGAGACCAGCCCAGGCAACATAGAGAAAGCCATCTCTACCAAAAAAAAAGAAAAAAAATTGAAAAATTAGCCAGTCATGGTGGTGCATGCCTTCACTCCCAGCTACTGAGAAGGCTGGAGCTGGAGGATCGCTTGAGCCTGGGAGGTCAAGGCTGCAATGAGCCGTGATCACACCACTGCACTTCAGTCTCACTAACAGAGCAAAACCCTGTCTCAAAAAACTGATCTCTGGAAAGGCATTTTCAATTTCTTCAATGTAGCCAAACAGCTAAGTATGTGTTGAAGCTATCCTTTAATTTTTAACAGGGCAAGAATGTTTTCTAAGACACCGAACTCTAGATTTGCGATGTGGCAAATCCTGAAGCATACATGGATGTCTCTCACAGCTAAAGTATCCCTCACTCTTATCCAGCGCTTCTTACCCATGGCGCGAGAGAATCACCTGTGGGGAGGAAAACTTTCAAAATCCCTTAAACCCAAGTTGTAACCGATCAATTAAATCAGAATCCTTGGAGTTGGATCTGAAAAAAATACGGCTTAAAGTTGTGCAAGTGATTACAATGTGTAGGCAGGCCACAAACCATGGATTTAACCAGCAACTTTTGTTAGAAATGATGTCTCAAATGAATATAAAAATGTTTGCTGCTGAATTGTGACCTTTCAATTTTACTTGCTTTTCCTACAAAGTATATTTCGCAGACCCAGGCAGTGCTGCTCGCTCTGTTCCTGATTCACCGAGTGCCGTGTGTGCTCAGTGCATCCTGTGCATGGGTCACTGTGCTGTGTGCCCTGGCCTGGGTGAGCATCATTCTTCTGGGAGAACCTTGCTGAAAACAAACCTGCATTCCAAAAAGTTAAAACCATGCTACTTACTGTGTTGAGGTTAAAATTAAAAGACCTAGGGGACTCATCCAAAAGTTAAAACATAAATAAATAACTTGGAACATTAATATACACCTGATGATGTCCTGAGTGAACATGCCCCACTTTAAAACAAAACATAAAATTACTATTATTCTAAAATATTATTTTAGGATTGTTATGCAAATATGTACAATTTAAATTTTTATTGATGTATAACATGCATACCGCAATATAGGCACAAAACTTTTATGGAATGCTTGATGAGTTATTACAAAATAAATACACTTGTGTATCTAAGAATCAGATTTGTTCATGGGCTTGACACTTTCTCCTTCCAAAAGTTAACCAAGACCTTAAGAGCTAAGTGCAGATAAACTGTCATTTTGTACAAGTGTTTTATTACAGAACATTAAAAACGTATACACGAGACAAAAAAAGTATAACAGACCAGTCACCCAGCTTTAACAGCTACTAGTCATGTGTCATTTTTTTGTCACTTATACTTCCAGCCATTCCCCTACCAATTTCATTATTTTTTAGGCTTTTTGGATAAAATGTATATAAATTGCAAGTTACAATGTGAACTGTAAATAGTAGAGAGATGGGGTTTCACCATGTTGGCCAGGCTGACCTTGAACTCCTCATCTCAGGTGATCCAACAACTTCAGCTTCCCAAAGTGCTGGGATTACAGGCATGAGCCAATATACTCGGCCTGAGAATTCATATTTCTAACAAAGTACAAATCCATAGGTCACATGACAACTGCAATATCTATCTACAGTAGATACAGTTTGATGAATAAAATGAAAGGCAATTGACCTAAGGTAAAAAAAAAAAAAAACAACAATCAAAGCATGGCTATTACGTGCTATCTGTAGGAGCATTTGGTTAAGAATAACAAACAAACCAATTTTATCGTTTTAATAACCGAAATTGTCAAAATTTCTAGTTTTTCTTTCATAGAAATGCTCTCTGCAAGAAAAAATTTTCATATATTGAGAGCAAAAATGGCAACCATTTGCAAGTAAATGTCTTATGAAATTAAGTAGCAGATACCAACCTCACGACCTTCAGATAGTTACCCCAAACTCAATCATTTACATAGAAAGTGCAGATAATTTTCATAGCTTCCTATTAAAATTATATTTGAATACCCTTACAAATTGTGACTGTTTTCAAAGAAAGTTAACTAACTAAAATTTTGTATATGAAATATGATAAATTCCACTTCAAGTCACCTTACATTTATTTAATTTTATTGGCATTGTCTGTCTACCACCCAATAATACTTGGGGATTCTCCCTCCATTTGCACAGGCATCATAGCTGGGGAAACAGGGATTCACAAGACTCAGGCTATTCCCTACATATTTTTCCTCCTCAGACATCAGTTCATCAGTCAATCAAGTCATATGAGAGTGGAGGCCATGTATTCCCTGTTATTCTTGGGCACTCTCCTCCAAAGAGGAAAAGGCCAGGAGGTCCTGTTAGAGCATGCCCTCTGAGAGGCTGGGCTCCCTAAGGTGTGAGAGTTCTAACCAACTTGTGTAGACTTTTCAGGAGTGAGGAATGAGGCAGGTATTCCAAACCTGGAGCTTCATCACCTTTTGTTTCATCTCAAGACAACTCTGAGGGGCTGTTTTGGAACGTGTCTGGAAGGTGAACGTTGAAGAAGAGTGTGGGCTTTGATGTGACTCAGATAAGATCCTTCAGGGGAGGCAGGAATTTAATGCCCAGAATCTGGGCTGGTGTCTTTGAGGTCAGTAGGTTGCCTTTTGGTATCCAAGTCCATTGTTACTAGGTTGGAGGCTGGAGATTCTAAATGGCTTTCAGACCGCCTCTCTGATTCTGTTTTGGAGATGGGGTCCGAAAAAGACAATGTCAGTATTTTTGGGAAATTCTGGAAAGTCTGTTTGGAAACCTGTGAAGACCTCTTGCTTAGTGCCTAAATGCTCAATGTGCAGCTCTAGCCATGTAGATGTTTGGTAGGTACAGAGCTGGGTTTGCATTTATATCAGCAAAACCTATGGCAGAGTTGAAGAAGTAATCAGGGCAAAGTGTCTTGGTTGCAGGCCAGAGGACATCTTAAAAGCAAACTTCTAGCCTGCTGACTCTCGGCAATGAGTGTTGGGTCCTGGCCAAAGTGCCTTGAATGCAGCATGAAGCCAGTCCATAAATCCAACTTCTAATGGAGAAATGTTAATACTTTTTCAGTTGAATCAATCCGGGTGAAATTACCATGCTATTGGTTTGTTTACTTTTTATTATTTCATATAAAATCTAAGACAAAATATATTAAACGCTTATTGACATATGTATTTATTCTTCACCTGGCTCATAACATTTGCCTAATTTTAAACTTTCTTCTATTATGTAGGTTTCAACTTATTTTATTGTAAGATATTGTTACATCTAACACAGGCATTGTCACCTTTACATGTAATTTTATTTTATTTGATATATTTCCTGTTCGCTTTCTACATTTAAATTATGGATTATTTCATCATATAAAAAGCTTCATTTCTATTTTAAAAATAATTCTTTGGGTTTTTTTGGTCTTGTAATTTCCATATTACATAGTAATGAGATAAACATTAATGTTTCCAGGGTATTTAAATTTTAGATAATTACTCATTGTATCCATGTGAAAGTTGTTTTTACTGCATGTGTGGGTTGGAGAACTGTTTTCTCTTCTGAGTCGTCTTTACTGTGACCTCCTCAGAACTCATACCTCTTGTAGTTGGGGGATTGCAGTTTAGAATTCCAATAAATGGGGCAAATTCAATAATAACATAATACAAATGAGTTTAAAGGAGGACATGTGTTCAAAGCATACACAACATGGACCTACATATGTACACCAATAATAATTTATAAGTTACAGTTTGGATGGAAAGTAAAAGCACGGAAAATTTGTTAAAGTAAATTAAAATGGAGATCATGTCTCAATAATCTCTCAGCAGACAAAGTTAGTTAGGTCTAAGAAGTGATCTCGATCTTGCTTGATTTGCAAATAAAAGCAAAACTTACATTATTTCTTGTAGCTGCATATTTAAAAAAGAGAAATGAAGCTCAACCAATCAGGAGTGGCCAACAACCTTATATAAATAGAAACTGTCCAACAAGGTAAACAGACAAACAGAAAACAATAAAAAAAGTTGTGCTACCACCAATTAAATGATTTATTTGTTTCTACATTTTTCCAATAAATACTTGCTTCTTACACAGTCAGTGAAGCACTAAATATCTTTTGGTCTGATATTTTATAATTTATCAATTGGTCTTTCTCAAATAAACATTTTATAATTTCATTGTGTCTCAAATTACTTTTTAGCAGAATAAAATAAACTAGGAATAAATATTACAAATATATGTACAGAATATGAGAAAAAACTTAGAAAGTTTATGAAATATATGAATGTAGACATAAGCAAAGAGACAGTTTGTATCGTATTCTTAGGCAGAAAAGTTCAATATTGTCAACATCAATTGTCCTTAAGGTTATTTATAAATTCAATTTTGTTCCTATACAGATACCATTAAATATTGGAAGTACACGTTACTATAAAATATTATATAGATGAAAACACAAATAAGAATAGACAAGAAAACTCTGAAAAAAAATTAAAACAAGACTGGCAAGCCCTGTGAAAAATCTTGATTGATTAAAAAACTCATAGGTCACTGAAACTAAAAATTCAGAAATAGACCAAAGTGCCTAAGAAAGTGTCATAGGGCATCCGGGCTGCTGTAACAAAATGCCTTAGATTGGGTACAGCACAAACAACAAAAATGTATTTTTCACAGTTATAGAGGCTGGAAATGCAAGATCAAGGCAGCAGCAAATTTAGTATATGGTGAGAGTCCTGTTCCCCATAGATGGTACCATCTTGCACATGGAACAAGGGCATTCCCTTCAACTTCCTTTGAAAGAGCACTGATTCCATTCATGAAGATGAAGAACTCTTGGCTTCACCACTTCCCCAAAGGTCACATGCCTAAAATTATCCACATATGAATTTGAATGGGGACATAAACATTCAGGCCATAGCAACAAAACTACATGGAGGATGGCATCATTAATACTTGAGGTGTAAAGATGTGATGTTCTTATCACAAAGGAAATAAATGATTTATTCTTCATGACGTATAACAAAATAAAGGTCCAAAGAAATGTTTTTTATAAAGAAAATTCTATATGCTAAAAAAATAAGTGTTGATAAGTTTAACCCTACAGGTTGCATCACGATGTTCAAGGTTTCCGAGGATGAGCAAGGCCCCGGAATTTCCTCATGTGACATTTTCGTGGAAGTTGCTCATGCTGTCATTCAATTTGAAAGTAGATAATATTGTTTGTTTCTGTTTCAATGTTTACTAAATTCAAAATAATATAGGGCTCTTTACGCATAATTCTCAAAGAATCATTCAGTCAAAGGTGCTTTGCTGAGGAAGAGCACAGATACATCCACACACGTATGATGTTCCTCAAATAGAGGACTTCTCCCTGGGCTGGAGCCACCTATGTTGTACATGATCAGCGGCTTTCCCAGGCGAGCATTTCTCTGCAGCCCTACCACAGACTTAACCCTGAAAATCCGACTGAAAAGGTGACGGATGAACGCCCACCCTAGAGTTCTAATCTAATGGATCCTCTCTTAACAATCACTTCCAGGGATCTGGGATCTTTCCTGAATTCGTCGGCCACACACAGCTAGGCTCAAAAATGTTTACAGAAGCTTTGATCCTCATTGGCCCTCCTGCCCTGTCTTACCAGTTTCTCTAGAAGTATGCTTCTCTAATTGCTCCTGAGAGAATTATCTAAGTGTATCTCCCTGTGCCAATGTAATTGATCTCATAAAGTGCTAAAGGAAATAGGCAAGAGTCCAGCTGTGCTAGAAGATGTGTCTAGGGTTCCTTACCTGATTTACGTCTCTGATTTACCTAAATATTGACAAATGCAGATTCATCTCTCGGTGGTAGAAAAACAGAAGGAGAAATCCCAGTTCATAGAGGAAGAAGAAAATGCAATCAATGCTGTCTAGAGTCCCGCTTAGGCTCAGCCACAGGGTACTAAGTCTCTTCAGGAAAAAGCAATGGTTGTCCATCATCTGAAAAACTGTGGCGTTGAGCCTTTGGCACCGAGAGTGCACACTGCCCACTAGAGTTCCATGCCTACATCACAGAGAGATAGAATAGTCTCAAAGGATTCTTAAGGGTAATGTGGGGACAAAAAGGAGCTGAATCCACAGCCTCTGCCTTACTGTCTGATCTAACTAATAGTATTTCCAGACTCTTTTGTGGGCTGCAGTAGGGGTTATTCATAAAGAAAAAAATTTGTTAATGTCCCACCATTTCCGGTAGCTTCCGAAGACTGAGTTGTTCATTCCCTAGGTTCCAGGTTGTTGTTCTCCCCCTACCTCCACAGAATCAGTGTGTCACATTCCGTTACCTATAATCTCACCTTTATTCTAGTCGCCCTCTGCTTTTTTCTTGACATTTTATCTAGTAGAGCCAGGTAAAATAGAGACAAGAATATTTACATAAAACTTAACTGGAACTAAGTTGGAGTCCCATAACTGCTACTAGGCTGGGATGCAACTCAGAGGGTACACAAGCCAGGCTGGCCTAGAATTACATTTCACCCAGGAATTATTAGCATGAAATTCCAAGTTTGTGAAATAGATTCCTAGATCCCCCAACTATTTCATCCTTATCTTGGAGGCAATCAGGAAGAGATAATAAACCATACCTAATCAACAAATTATCTAACCAACATTGTGCGGAAAATGAGGGAACATCATAGAATTGGCTTGTTTTAGTACATGTGGTGAAAAATGCCACGAAGTCAGAACTCTATTGGTCTCAAAAGCCTAAAAGATGGCACAGATTAACTTCAAGGGACACATGATATGGCTGGAGTCAGATGACTATTATGCTGAAGATGTCAACAGTCGTGACTGATATCTCAAGAAGTGGGCCAAAAGTCCACTTCTGGTTATTCTCCTAGGTATGGTCTAGGAATGGTTCAATCCAGAGACAAATAGGTCAACTTTCACCAGCAACCCCAAGTCTGGCTTGCAGTATTAGACTCTGCGTTAAACACAGATTTAGGCTCAATCTGCAGCTTGATTGTGGTCACTCTTTAGAAAACAAACCCTTACCATGGACTTCTAGATGAGTGACCCAGTTAGATCAGCATCTGAGATTGTTTCCGGTTTGCAGCCCAAAAGACATTCAGTCTACAGTTTCCATTGTAGACAACCAAACAGATAGAATATGTGCAATTACCCCAAACCCTGAGTTCTGACCTTTGAGAGGAGCAAACACTCATTTCAGGTTCTGTATGGCCAGCACAGGTTAAACAGCCACAGCAGCACAGTGGACCTCATGAGGTTTCACCTTCCCTGACTCATCTATGAATCAGGACCAGTCATATAGGAAATGCTTAGTAAATTGGGGGCCCCACAGAGACAGAAGCTTTGCTTCAGAGGAAAGAAGGAGGCACAAAATTTCTACCAGCTGGGGATGCTCTAGCCCTCTATGGGTGAAACTGTGTTTGGCAGGAGTTCTGCAGCAAGCTCTTAGCTGACTTTCAAATCAGTGTAACCAGTAGTGTGTCACTGAGTCCAAAAGCCCAAAGAACACCTCTAGGTGGAGGCTAGTCCTTTACTGGAGGCTCCAAATGTCAAAATCAAGATTTTCTTGACCTCAGGATGAATTGATCAATGCAAGTCTCCCTGTATATTTTCACTAAACCTTAATTGTATAGTAAGACTCCAGATTTTTTAACCCTCACTAAAAATAAATACCTGATTTTTTCATCTGGGGTCTATGTAAGTGTGTTGGAGATGCCCTTACCAATCAGCTTAAAGTTACAACTCTCCTTGCGCCTCTACTTTCTACTTGTGCAGAGTTTAAAATACAGAGGTGAGAGCTTAGGGTTTTCTGGGTCTTTTCCTAAGCATGTACCTGACCCTGAGCATCCCCATTTCCCCATCTCTTTCTTGATCCCGAAGACCATTATCAGAGTCCTAATTCCCAGCTGCTTTTCCTCCTAGAGCTTTTCGGCATGATTATTCTTAAACCCAACTCATATCCTTTGTTCCTGGTGGACTGTGTAGTTCATTTCCATTCAAATGCTTTTACAAACATTAAGCTATTGATTTAAGATTTCTCTGCTTTTTAAATTAAGTAATGCAGCTGTTAGCTTTCCACAGGAATTGAGGGTAATAAAAAAAGGAAGAAAATAATTATTTTATACCAATAGTATGAAAAAGAGACTGGGGATGACTATATTAATAGCAGACAAAATAGACTTAAAAAGTTACAAGAGACAATAAGACATCATATAGTCACAGAATGTCCATTTGGCAGGAGGATAGAAATAGTTTAAAGCCACACCTAATAATAAAACAGTTAGATATAGAAAGCATAAGTTGACACAATTAAAGGGACAAATAGGCGGTTCTAAAATAATAGCTGAAGATATTAATACTCTACTCTGAGTAATGAATAGAAAAATGAGATAGATGATAAATTAGGAAATAGAGGACTTGACTAACTCAATGAACCAAATTGATCTAACAGATATATACAATATACTCCATCCAACAAAAGAGAGTACACACTCTTCTCAAATGCACATGGGGAATTCTCCTGGATGGGCTGTATAGTAGATCTCAAATTAAATCAATAACAGAAGAAACGCTAGAAAGTTTACAAAATTGTATAAATTAAACAACATCCCCTTAAACAACCAGTAAGTAAAGGAAGAAATCAGAGAGGAAGTAGGAACATACTTACAGAGGAAGAAAAATGAAAACAAAACATATCAGAAGTCATGGGAAACACCAAAAAGAGTGCGAAGATGAAAAGTTTGCAGCTAAAATACATTTAAAAAGAACAAAGATTTCAAATGAATAATAACTTTATCACCTAGTAAATTAGACCAATAAGATCAAATTAGATGCAAAGCAAAGAGAAAGAAGAAAATATTGAAGATTTTAGCAGAGATAAATGCAATACAGGTTATACAAACAACAGAATTCAAACAAACTAAAAGTTAATTCTCAGTTCTTCAAAAAATTAACAATTGGCAAACTTTCAGCTACACACAGAAAAAATTAACAGCATATTCACATACTAAAATGAGAAATGAAGGTGGAACACTACTACTAATTTGAAGAAATAAAATATTTTAAAAAGTGTACTGTGAACTGTGATAGGATGATAAATTGGAAAAAGACACCCAGACTTTTCATATCAGGGCAGCCGGACTGCAATCCCAGTATGCACCAAGATCAAGGATAGTGCGCGTAACTGGAGGATGAGGCGGGATTGTGCACGCCTCGCTGGGCTTGGTGGGATATGTATTCTCATAAACATGCCCAACCCTTTGGTCACAGGACTGCAGGACTACAGTCCCAGCATGCACCTGGCTAAGAGACAGTGCCTGTCACTGGAGGAAGAGGTGGAAGTCTACAATCCCAGCCAGCATCGTGCTCAGGGAATTTGTGCGTCACTGGAAGAAGAGGCAGGGTTGTGTGCTACTCGCCGGGCTTGCTGGGAGTTATATTCTCATAAACCCTCCCAGCCCTTTCATCACAGGGCTGAAGGACTACCTTTCCAGCCCCAGCATGCACTGGGCACAGGGACAGCACATGTCACTGGAGGAAGAGGGAGGGCTTTGCGCTTCTCGCTGTGCTTTTTTGGGAGATGTAGTCTCATTAACGCTCCCAGCCCTTTGGTCACAGAGATCCAGGACTGCAATCCCAACATGCACCCAGCTCAGGGAGAGTGCGCTAGTCACTGAAGGAAGAGGCAGGGCTGTGTGCACCTCCTGGGCGTACTGGGAGATGTATTCTCATAAACACTCCCATCCCTTTGGTCATAGGGCTGCAGGAATACAATCCTAGCATGCACCCAGCTCAGTGACAGTGCGCTAGTCTAAGGAGAAAGAGGCACAGCAGTGTGCGCCTTGCTGGGCTTCCTGGGAGAGGTAGTCTCATGACCTCTCCCTGCCCTTTGGTCAAGGTGCTATAAGACTGCAATCCCAGCATGCACGGGGCTCACGGACAGCCAGCATCACTGGAAAACGAGGATAAGTTTGTGCGCACCTCCCTGTGTTTCCTGGGAGATGTTGTTTCATAAGACTCTCAGACCTTTTGTCACAGGGCTGCAGGACTACAATCCCAAGATGCATCGGGATCAAAAACACTATGCGTCACGGGGAAAAGATGCGGGGCTGTGTGCGTCTCCCTAGGTCTTCTGGGAGACGTAGTCTCATAAACACTCTTGGCCCTTTGGTCTCAGGGCTGCAGGACCACAATCCCAGCATGCAGCGCGTTCAGGGACAGTGTGTGTCACTGGAGGAAGACGTGGAGCTGTGCGTGCCTCGCTGGGCTTGCTGGGAGATGCAGTCTCATAACTACCCCAGTCCTTTAGTCACAGGGCTGCAGCACTACAATTTCAGCATACCTCTGGCTCAGGGAGAGTGCACTAGTCACTGGAGGAAGAGGCAGGTATGTGCGCGCCTCACTGGGCTTGCTGGGAGAGGTAGTCCCATAAACACTCCCAGCCCTTTCATCACATCGCAGTAGGACTACAATTCCAGCATGCATGGGACGCCAGGGCAGTCCGCCTCACTGGAGGAAGAGAAAGGGGTGTGAGCGCCTTGCTGGGCTTTCTGGGAGATGTTGTCTCATTATTTCTCCCAGCCCTTTGGTCACAGGGCTTCGGGACTACAATCCTAGCATGCACCCTGCTCATGGACAGCGCGCATCACTGTAGGAAAATGTGGACCTGTGCTGTTCTCGCTATGCTTTTTGGGAGATGTATTCTCATAAACACTCCTAGCCCTTTGGTCACTGGGCTGCAGAACTACAATCCCATCAAGCATCGGGCTCAGGGAGCGTGCGCTAATCAGTGGAGGAAGGGGCGAGGCTCTGCACGCCTCGCTGGTCTTGCTGGGAGATGCAGTCTCATAAACACTCCCAGCCCTTTGGTCACAGGGCTGCAGCGCTACAATCCTAGCATGGACCGGGCTCAGGGAAAGTGCGCATCACTGGAGGAAGAGGCAGGGTTGTGCGCGTCTCGCTGGGCTTGGTGGGAGATGCAGTCTCATAAACACTCCCAGAACTTTCATCACAGCGCTGCAGGACTGCCATCCCAGTATGCACTGGGGTCAGGGACACGGCCCATCAGTGGCGAAAGAGGCGGGGCTGTGTGCTTCTCCCTAGGCTTGCTGGGAGATGTATCCTCATAAACACTCCCAGCCCTTTGGCCAAAGGGCTACAGGACTACAATCCCAGCATGCGCCAGTCTCCCGGGCGAAGCACAGTCCTGGAAGAAGGCACGCCCCACCTAATATGCTGGGAGCTGTAGTCTGTTAACTGCTCTCAGCCAGATTGTCGGTAGGCTTTAGAACTATAATCCCAGCATGTACCGGGAACTGGGGTGCGTAGCCCTGGAGGGAGGGGCAGAGCGGTGTGGACTTCCCGGTGTCCACAGCACTGCTGAGTTCTTATGCTATGCCGACTCTTTGCCAAGGAGAATGAGTACAGAGGCGGACCTGGAGGACAGGTCTGCGCTGAGCATTGCGGAGGGTATTACCCTACGTAGGCACCTTACCTTTGCCCAAATCGGGAGGGTTGTCCTCAACCGATTGGCCCTATACTTCTCAGGTTCCTCTTTCAGCTGTATCCAGGGTTCTTTCCAGAGCATTGCTCCTTCTGCAGCCCAGGGCGCTGCCTTCTTTCCTAAACTTCTTTGCAAACTGTCCTGATGTCTGAGACACTGTCCAGTGTGCCGCAGCCCTCTTTTTTCTATAGCTAGAGCTCATGCTCAAAGCTTTTGAGAGAAATCTTGCACGTGGCCTGCATATGGACAAATTCAGAACTCTGCAGGGGGTGACAAGGTCTGTGGCTTCCTGAAAATGTCACTCTCAATGGCGCCTTTTTCACGAATGTGAAAGTCGAGGCATCAGGAAGGTTCATTATTGGGTGGCACAAAATCTGCTAAGAGCAAAGGAGAAAACCCCATTTCCGAGGCGTGAGTCTTGTGAGCCATTTTTATCAACCCATTTAAGTGGACAAGCTCCAAAATGCAACCTGAAGCTGCTATTTAGGCATTTTACACTTGAAATCATCGGTCTCATCTGAAGTCATGCCTGACTTGCCAGTGTCTCAGAAACACAAATGGGTCCTGATCCCTCAGGAACAGATAGTGTTCCAGCTTTGTTGGAGAGACATTTAAGATGTGGAGCACTTGGGGTCGTTTGAAACCCGCTGTCTTCAGTAGGGACTTTTTCTTCTAGAGAGCATGTGCATTTTGATTTTATCTATCCTCAAACTGAACTTTTGCTCATTTTAATAATAAAAACACATTCCTGGGTGCAATGTCATTGCATGCTAATGAGACATGCAATGTATGCACAAATATGTACAGCTACTGCACATATGCACCCAGAAGACCACTCAAAACATGCTTACTATAACACTTTTTTCCACCTTCTTATGAATAATCATGTAAAACTCCCAGAAGGAGGGTTTCTCTAGTAACAATTAATGCTATCTCACTCTTATGAGCAGGCTGCCCTGGAATCTCTTTCTCAGAATGTACCGTCTATTCTGCACTTAATTTTCAAAGTATTCTTTTCTTTTTTTGTGTGCAATAAATTACTCTATGCTGTACTTCTTTTGCTACGTGTTTCTTGTTTAAATTCTTTTAAACTAAGAAAATAAGAACCAAGGTATTACATCAACCATCAACATTTCTGGTGTCATGGCCCGGAGACATGTTTGTCCGCTTCATTAATTTCACTTTCCCTTTACTTGCAGTGAATACTATGGCACTACCAGACTGCCTGGTTAACTATCGCTGGTTGTTCCAGCGCTGTTTCCCTAAAGTTCTGGGGAAACCCTGTCCCTTCAGGCTTTATGCATTTCCTAGCTCCTTGAAATTGTTCTTCAACGGGCTTTCTTTGCTGAACAAAAGATGCACAGTCATGTAGATGCCCAGTCATAGGGTTTGAATCTGAACATTGCAGGTGTTATAAATGGGCATCATAAATGGCAAACCAGTGAATTAGGGAAAGGCTTGTCAGCCAGACATCTGCCCCCCAGCCAGCAGTGGGGGTCATCTCGGCAGGGCTGGAGATGTCCAGCGCTGGTGAGAGATAAGAAGGTGTGTAGCAAATGCCTATGACCTCCTAGACCTTCATTTAATGGGGTTTTGAGGGGATGCACTGGACACCTTGGTGGTTCCACTTGGCCCATGGTGATGCCCGTCGCCCCCTGGACTTTAGTACATGTTCTGTCGTTGCAGGATTCTCTCGGCACCGTGGGAATCACTTCCTCCACTGACATTGAAACACACCTGGGATGTATATTTAAAAATTGAAACAGCTTTTGGCTAGAAGAAGCAAAAAAAAAAAAATTATCTTCTTTTGTAACACTATTTAGCCTGCATACAGATTAGCTCACAAAACATGGCTGGAGAATGAGACTGTGAACTTTAACACCCCCCTACAGCCAGATCTTTTCTGTGGAAATCAGGGAAAATGATCTGAAGTATCCTATGTTCAAGCCTTTCTGGCCTGACAACAAAACCCAGCTCTATGCAGCACCTGTGGGCTAAAGCCTAGTAAGCCACAAAGCCCCTCAGAACCATTAGAAGATCATCTGTTTTAAGGGGAAGGGACCCCAGACCCAACAGCGCAATACCAGCTCCAGATAGGGGCCCTCAGCGGCCTACACCTCCTTTAGACTCCCCAGCGTCCCCACACTATCAGAGTCTTCTGTAGAATCTAAGCTTGTTTCATCTCATCCTTATGCTCCTCTATCGGCCTTTGCCAGGTAAAATATAGACCAGCCCATCTGTAGTTACTCACAGTGGAGCTTCACACCATGCAGGGCCAGATAATTTAGTCCCCTTACAGAAAGTCCCAAATGGAGAGAGGACCATCAGAATGCTCGTTCTCTTCTCAATAAATCATCTAATCTAATGTAAGCAGCAGCTCTGATGGCTCTCAGACAACTTCAGTGCATTTACCGAAGGCTTCCAGGCTCTAACTTTGACCACCATTGAACTTCACAATCCATAAATGGACCGAATGACTGCTGCCAACTTAGCTGCACAAAACTTTTGCATATTGGCAAAAAACAGAAAAGACTTAAAATGTTTGTTGCTTTCACCATTTTAATGCAGAATACTTTTACAGCACAAATGTCACCATAAGGTGGAGCCTTGAGAATCCAGTATAAACTATCTCAGAAAACCTCAATGGGTCCTCAACAAGCAGCAGAGGGCCTCAATAGACTCAACAACGTCTGGACTCCATGGCCACTGTAGTCCGACAAAACCAAAGAGCCTGGGATCTTCTCCCAGCCGGGCAAAGAGGAACACGTTTATATCTAAAAGAAGAATGCTGTTTTTGAGATCAATCAGCCTGGTTTAGTCGAAGAAAATATTAATAATATCATCACCCAGGCAGACAAAATTGAATCTCTAGGAACTTCCATGGGAACATGAAAGCAATGTCCATTGCCTGCCTTGCTCTCTTTAATAGTACCAGTCATTATTATACTTTCAGCTTCTACTTTCTTCCAATTTTGTTTAAACTGTTAACTGATTTCTAACTCTCTTGCTTGCGGCAGCTCCATGTTTGCATAATGGTTTTGCATGGCTTTCAACCTTTGGCTGCCAACATCTTGCCCACTGGCTCCATGAACGACATGGTTTACACATGGTTAGATCACACAGGAAGAAACTTTAAGGCCTAGGCTAGGCAGAAGTAAAACCTACTCAGCAGAAAAAAGCTCCAGAAAAACGGGCCTAACCACTCAAACTCCAATATGATTATTGCCCTAAAATCTCTCAGGGGGAAATTGAGGCAGAATTGATAGTCCAGAAAATGACCATGATCTCGGGATACAGAAACCTTGGTGACTGTACAGCCAACACAATAAACCTTAGCATTCGCATTGGAACTGGGCTTATTCGAGCAAAGCTATCTTCATTAAGGACTTTCTGTTCTAGAGAACATGTGCATTTTGATTTTACCTGTCCTCAAACAACTTTTGCTTATTTTAGTGCCAAAAAATACACCCCCTAGCCAGGCACGGTGGCTCATACCTCTACTCTCAGCACTTTGGGAGGCTGAGGAAGATGGATCACTTCAAACCAGAAGTTCGAGACTAGACTGGCCAACATAGTGAAACGCTGTCTCAACTAAAAATACAAAAATTAGCAAGGTATGGTGGTGCATGCCTGTAATCCCAGATACTCAGAAGGCCAAGGCACGAGTATGGCTTGAACTCAGAAGGTGGAGGTTCCTTTGAGCAGAGATCACACCATTGCACCCCAGCTTGGGCAACTTGGCGAGACTCTGTCTCAAACAAACAAACAAACAGAAATACATTCCCGGGTGGAGATCTGAGATGCTAACGAGACATGAAACATATGAACAAGCATGTACAGTTATTGCGCATGTGCACCGAGAATACCACTCAGAACATGTTTTCTAGCAGCTCCTCTTCCCTCCTCCTTATTAATAATAATGTAAAACTCCCATAAGAGGGTTTCTCCAGTGACAATCCACGCTGTCTCACTCTTATGAGCAGCCCGCCCTGGAATATCTCTCTCAGGGTGTACTGTATTCTGCACTTAACTTTCAAATATTTTCTTTTGCAATAAATTATGCTGTACTTTTTTTCTTTGTGTCTCTTGTTTAAATTCTTAAAAACTAAGAAAACAAGAACAGAGGTATCACATCAGCTAGCAACACAGCAATAAGTCAGCCTCCTTCTAGTAAGCATAGCCCATGCAGTAAAGGAGAGTCGCATCACCTAGATGCTGGATCCAGAGATATATCACAATTTATCCCATGCACAAAGTTAAGGTCATTGAGGAGAGTCGTATTAAATAGTTTCTGGGCCCAGGGATATGTCACAATGGCTCCTGTGAGAAAAGATCAGGCAGCATAATCACATAACTGGTGTGCTGGACACAGCGATAAGCCACCCTTTCATCTGTGGGCATGACCCAGGCAAGAAAGAAGAGTCATAGCATTTAGGTGCTTGCTGCAGAGGTACTTAACAATCTCTCTTACAGGCAAAGCTCAGGTAGGAGAGAAGAGTCAAATCTCCAGGGTGATTCATGTAGAAATTTGTCACAAGAAACTCTTTAGGCGGGGCCCATGCTGGATCTTCTTATCTTCTAGATGTTAGGTCCAGGGGTAGGTCAGAATACCCAAAATACACAGGGCTAAGTCAATAAAGGAGACTCACATCACCCAGGTGCTGGGTCTAGACATATGTCACATCTCTTTTATGGGGAAAAGCTCAGGTAAAAAAGGAAGGTCACATCAAATAGTTGATAGGCCCAGAGATATGTCACATTGCCTCCTGCTTGAAGTGTCTAGGCCAAAGACTCACATCACCTTGGTGTTAGGCCTGTGTTCATATATAAACATTCAACCAGAGTTGAAATGGTGGCTCATTTCTAAACTCAGCTCAAAGGCAAGGGAGGACTCTCCTATCCTGACATAGTTAATTGTAATGATGTTGACTCTCATACCTGAGCTTAATGCTATGGGTACGATCATGGGTCCTTACCATTAGGAAGGTCTCAAAGTTGATTACAACTCTCATTCATACTGTATAGGGCCATTGGGTAGTACACAGAGTGGGCTAACTGGGCCGAGCACACAGGTGAGATTGTGATACTCATATGCACATCCAGCCAACAGTAACTATTGTCATCCTGTCACAGGAACACAGGTCAGTCTGCAGAGGAATTGAGGCTCTCATGCACAAATCCAGCCTGGTGTCGAGATGGTTATTCGTGGGCTTAGACCCAAGATATAGGAGGTGTTGAATGTCATGCCTACAACTGAGACAGTTGTGGGACTGTTAATCTAATTCCTGGACCATTCTGCAACTTTCATTGTGAAATTTGCCAGTGCCTAGCACCTGAGAGACTTGAAAGTCTCGCATGGACCCAGCCCACAGACGGGATATTAACATATTGCTGGATCCAGCACATTGAGGATGTAACTCTGTTCTCCTTCCTTGGCACTGCCCACAGTGAGCATTTTGACATATCACTAGACCTTGCACCCAGGTGATGTGAGTCTCCACTTCTGCCTTGGGGCTGCCCAAAGGAAGCGTTGTTATATATAGCTTGGCCTCACACCCAGGTTATGTGACTCTCTGGCTTGTGCACTGCCCATATGGGACACTGTGTTATATTGCTGGGTCCACTAGTCAGGCGATGTAACTCCCCTGCCTGGGCCCTGACTTACAGGGGCATTGAGATTTATCTCTGTGCTCATCAGCCAGGTAATGTGATTCTCTTCTCCTGCCTGGTCCCTTTACACAGAAGGGATTGTGACATATTGCTGGGCTTAGCACCAAGTTGATGTTGATGTGAATCTTCTGCCTGGATCGAGTTCACAGAAGGCATTGGGAAATACCTCTGGGTCCATCACCTATTTCATATGACTCTCCTCTGTTACATGAGCGTTGCCCATAAGAGACATTGTGACATATCTCTGGGTCTAGCACTGGGATGATGTGACTTCTCCCGCCTGGGTCATGCCCACAGAAGGAAGTGTGACTTATAACTGGGCACAGCCCATGGTTAAGTGATCCTTCTTTCTGGTCCCTACATACAGGAGTCATTGCCAAATGCCTCTGGTCCCATCATCTAGACTATGTGACTCTCTATTTCTTCCTAGGGCCTGCTCACAGTAAGGATTGTGACATAATATATGCCCTATATCATGTGACTTTTTTCTCATGTCTGGGCTTTGTCTTGGAGATGAATGTGACACATAGCTAGGCCTAGCCCCTAGGTTCTGTACCTTCTCCTTTTTCAAAATCCTACCCACCAGGGGCATTGAAACATCTCTCTGGGCACTTTACTTAGGTAATGTTACCCTGTTGCCTGGAGCCTTCCCTCAGGAGGTATTATGAGACATTGCTGGACCCAGTACCTATGTGATATTACTCTCCTTTCTTGCCTGGGCCTTGTATGCATTGTGTATTATAATATATGGCTGGGTTCAATGACTAGGTGATGCAACTCTCACGCATAGGCCCTGCCCACAGGGACATTATGACATTTCTTGAGCTCTGACTCTCCTCATTTTCCTTAGCCCTGCCAAAAAGGGAGGTGGTAACATATAACGAGACCTAGCAACCAGCTAATATGAGTCTCCTCTTTCACATGCATCCAGCATATTTTAGGCGTTGTGTCATATCCTTTGTCTCAACACCTGCGGGATGAAAGGCTCCTTCCTGAGCCCAGCCATCAGTCAAAATTGTCATTCTCCCACACGAACATGGACCATAATTGAGGTTCTGAAACTCACACCTGGAGGCAGTCAAAAGTTGGAAAATTGGCTCTCATAAGTGGATATTGTCCACAAGTGGGTTTGTGACTCCCTGATCAAGATCCAAAACACTTGTGAGGCTGTGACTCCACTAAGATAACTCAGTTTTCAAAAGGGATTAAGGCACTCATGGAAAAAATCCATTCCTCCATTGAGATTATGACTTATGCACATAGATGCAACATACAGGAGGCGTTCACTGTCATACCCAGAATCGGCACTTATGTGGGATTGTTAATCTCATCCATGGACCTTCTTGCAGGTGTGATTCTGACGCACACCTCTAGGCAGCACCTGAGTGATTTCACATTTTTGCCTGGGTGTAGCCCACAGATGAGATCGTGATAGATCCTTGAATCTAGCAGCTAATTAATATGCCTCTATTCTCCTGTCTTGGCACTGCCCATAATGGGTATCCTTATCTTTCACTGGTCCTGGCACTTTGTTATGTGACTCTGTCCTATGCTTTGCCCACACAAGCCATTGTGACATATTGCTGGGTGCAACACTCAGGTGATGTAACTCTTGTCTAGGCTTTGCCTACAGGGGGCATTGTGACATACCTCTGCACTGGTCACCCAGGTGATGGGACTCTCTTCTCCTGCCTGGTGCCTGTTCACAGCTGGGATTCTTACAAATCGCTGCGGACAGACTCTAGGTAATGTGACTGTCATTTTACTGAGCCCCACCCACAGGAGGCATTGCAAAATATCTATGGGCCTCTCACCTAAATGTAGTGACTGTTTGCCTGGGCTCATTTCCTAGGGGTATTGTGACATATGGCTGCCCTCAGCACCGAGGTGATGTGAGTTTCTTCTACTGCTAGGGATCTGACCAAAGAGAGATTACAATGTATTACTGGGCCCAGCACCTGAGCGATTTCACTCTTCCCTCTTGGCTGGGCCCTGCATATATTGTGTATTGTGACATATTACTGAGTCCAACACCTAGGTAATGTGATGCACCTGCATGGGCCATTTCCACCTGGATATTATGACGTGTCTTTTTGTTCATCACTTAGGTGGTGCAACTCTCCTCTTTGCGTTGGCCCCCACATAATTTAGCTATTGTGAAGTATCACTGGGCCTATGGCCTAGAAAATAGGAAGCTTCTGCCAAGGCCCTGACTACTGGGGGCCTTGTGACATAGCTCTGCATTTATCACCTAGAAAATGTGATCCCCTACATTTCTGCCTGAGCCCTGCTCACAAGAAAAATTGTAGCATATTTCTGGGCCCAGCAAACAGGTTATGTGTTCCTCCTGCCTATGCCTTGTTCACAGGGAAAATTGTGACATATCACTGGGCCCAGTAGCCAGGTGAGGTGACTCTGCTGCATGTGTCATGCTTTCAGGAGGGAGAAAGAACACATCCCTGGCAGAACACCTAGGGATGTGACTCTCTTAGCTTGTCCCTGTCCTCAGGGGAGACTGTGACATATCCCTGACACAGACCCAGGTGATGAGACTCTCCTGCTTGCTGACTACCCAAATGTGAAGTTGTCACATATATTTTGGCCTAGCACATAGGGTGATGATGACATTCATACCTTAAACCAACCAATAGGAGAGATACTTTCTCTCATAGCCAGGCTTAAAAAACTTGCAAAATTATGGGTCTTCTCTTACTATGAAGATCAGAGAAAATAAACACTCTTGCATATCATGTAAAGCCCTCAGATGGCACAGTGTCATCACAGGGCCCAGAACACAGGTGAGATTGTGTTCTCTGTGTGCACACCCACCAATCATCAGAATTGTCATTCTTACACAGGAACAGAGGTGATAGCGGAGGTCCTAAATCTCTTACCTGAATGCAGTCCACAGTTGGAATTGTAACTATCATATGTGAACGTCCAGTCACAGTTTGGATAGTGCCTTATTTCTGAACCCAGTTTACAGCCAAGTAAAGATCCTTTTATCTGGATCCAGCCAGCTGGAGAGATGTTGACTCTCATACCTGGGCTTATGACCACAGATATGATCATAGTTTCTATCAGCATGAAGAACTCAGAGTGGATTATGTTTAATGCATACTGTACAAGGCCCAAAGGAGGTACATAGTGTCCTAACAGGGCCCAGCAAACAGGTGAGATTCTAACACTCATGCACACTCTGGTGACAATAAAAGTTACCATCCTCAAAAATGAGCGCAATGGCGGGGCGCATTGGCTCACACTTGTAATCGCAGCACTTTGGGAGGCCGAGGGGGGCAGATCACGAGATCAGGAGATCAAGATCATCCTGGCCAACATGGTGAAACCGCGTCTCTCTACTGTTTATGATGACGATGATGATGATGATTATTATTATTTTGAGACAGAGTCTTGCTCTGTCACCCAGACTGGAGTGCAGTGGCACCATCTAGGCTTACTGCAACCTCCGCCTCCCAGGTTCAAACAATTCTCTTGTCTCAGCTTCCCGAGTAGCAGGGACTACAGGCTCACGCCACCATGCCCAGCTCATTTTTCTATTTTTAGTGGAGACGGGGTTTCACCATATTGATTAGGCTGTTCTCAAACTCCTGATCTCAGGTGATCCACCCACCTCGACCTCCCAAAGTGCTGGGATTACAGCCATGGGACACTGCGCCTGGCCACCCCATCTCTACTAAAAATAAAAAAATTAGCTGAGCGTGGGGGCATGTACCTGTAATCACATCTACTCGGGAAGCTGAGGCAGGAGAGTCGCTTGAGCTCAGAAGGCAGAGGTTGCTAAGAGAAGAGATCGCCACACTGCACTCCAGCCTGGCGATAGAGTGAGACTCCATCTCAAGGGACCAAAAGAAATGAAAGAAAGAAGAAAGAAAGAAAGAAAGAAAGAAAGAAAGAAAGAAAGAAAGAAAGAAAGAAAGAAAGAAAGAAAGAAAAAAGAAGAAAGAAAGAAAGAAAGAAGAAGAAAGAAAGAAAGAAAGGAAGGAAGGAAGGAAGGAAGAGAAAGAAAAGAAAGGAAAGAGAAAGAAAGAAGAAAGGGAAAGAAAGAAACAAAGAAACAAAGAAAGAAAGGAAGAAAGAAAGAAAAGAAAGGAAAAGAAAAGAAAGAAAAGAAAAGAAAGAAAAGGAAGGAAAGGAAAGAGAAAGAAAGAAGAAAGAAAAAGAAAGAAAAAAAGAAAGAAAGAACAAAGAAAGAGACAATCGACTCTCATATATGCATCTTGTCCACAGGTAGGTGGGCGACTCTCAAAACAAAATTCATTACATCTGTGAGAATGTAACTCTCCTAAGGGGAGAAGTTCTTCTCAGCCAGAGAAGACTCATTTATGAATCCAGTTCACTGTTGAGATTGGGACTGGTGTACTTAGGCCCAACATACAAATTCCCATACCTGGAATCTGGACATGTGTGGAGTTGTTCATCTCATCCCTGTCGCTTTCTGCAGGGGGGATTGTGACATACATCTCTGCCCAGCTCTCGAGTGTTTTAGCTCTGTTTCCTGTGTCCAGCTCACAGATGGGATTCTGCTGAAGCCAGCATTTAGGTGTTGTGACTCTTCTCTCCTGCCTTGGTGCTGCCCACAGGGGACATTGGGACATATCACTTAGCCTTACACTTAGGTAATGTAAGTTTTCTGTCTTGCATTAGTGCTACTCACCGGGGCGTTGTGATGTATTGCTGGTTCCCACATCCAGGTTATGTGACTCTTCTGCTGGTGCCCTGTCCACAATGGCCATTTTGACATATTGTTGCCTCCGAAACCTAGATGATCTACCTCTCCTTCCTGAGCTTTGCCTAAGGGGACATTCTGAAATATCTATGTGCCCATCACCCTTGTGGTGTGATTTTCTTCTCCTGCCTAGTTCCTGCTTAAAGAAGGGATTGTGACATATCACTGTGCCCAGCATCTAGCTCATCTTACTCTTCTTTTGTGTTTTAGGATTTGTTTGGAAGGAGATTGTGATACAGTGTTGGGTCCAACTCCTAGATGACTTTACTCTATTGACTTTGCCCTGCAAGCAGAAAGCACTGTGACACATTATTGGGCCCAACACCAAAGTGAGTCTCCTGCCTGAACCCTGCCTACAGCAATTTGTAACATATGGCATTGGGACATATCTCTGAGACCATCAAGTGTGTGACAAGACTCTTCTTTTTTAACAAAGCCTTTGCCCACAGGAGAGAGTGTGACATAATTCTGAGCCCAGAAAATAGGTGATGTTTCTTTTGTTTTTTGCTTCAGCCCCACATTGTGATATATTCCTGGTCTCAGCAACCGAGGGAAGGGAATCTCTTCCCTGGGTCTTGCCTACAGGGAGCCTTGTGAAATATTTCCGCGTTCATCACCTTAAAGATGTGACCCTCGTCTTCTGCCTTTGCCATGTTTACAGAAGGGAGAGTGAGTTATTGCTAGGCCCAGCGCACAGATCATGTGATTCTGCATCTTGGTCTCTCCAGAGGGGTCATTTTGACATATCTCTAGACTCATCAACTAGATGATGTAATGCTCCTCTTCTCCCTGAAACCTATCCATAGTGGAGATTGTGAAATACAGCCTGGCACAGCACCTACATGATGGTACTTTCTTCTCATGCTTGGGTGCTGCCCACAGTGGTCATTGTGACTTATAGCTGGGTGCAGTCTTCAGGTGATGTAACTCTCCACTATTTTTGGGCCCACGCACTCAGGGCATTACCATATAGCTGTGCTCCTCTGACCTAGGTGATGTGACTCTCCTGTCTGTTACCTCCTCTTAGGGGAAATTTTGATATATTGATGGGCCCAGAACCGAGGTGATGTAGCCTTTTCTCTTGCCTGGGCCCTGCATACATGGTGTAGGGTAACATATATCTGGGTTGAACACATAGGTGATGTGACTCTTCTGTGTAGGTCTTGCCAACAGGAGTATTATGACATACCTTTCTATTCATTGCCTAGGTGATGTGACTCTCCACTCTTATCTGGGCCCTTCCAAAAGAGGGGATTGTGACATATCACTGACCCTACCACCAAGGTGATGTGACTGTTCTCTTTTGCCTGGGTTTGCATATTTTGGGTATTGTGACATATCACTGGGCCCAACACTTAGGGAATAAAAGGTTTATTCCTCTACCCTACACACAGTGAAACTTGTGACATATTTCTGCATTCATCGCCAAGAAGTTGTGACTCTTCTGCCTGCATCCTGACCACAGAGAGGATTGTGACATATTGCTAGATCCAGCACGCAGGTGATGTGACTCTGCTACTTGGGTCCTAATTTGAGGAGTGGATTGCAACATACCCATACCTGAGCATTCAGGTAGTGCGACTGTTGCCTGGTCCCTGTTATCAGGGAAGCGACATATCCTTGGCCCAGCGTCCAACTGATTTTACTCTCCTGCTCTCTTTCTATATGCAGGTGTAATTGTGACATATATCTTGGAGCACAACTCACAGGTGCAATGACGACATTCATATGTCAAACCAGCCAATAGGAGAGACGCTGCTTCTCCTAGCTACACTTAGGGAAATGAAAAAAACCCTATGTCTCCTCGCTAAGATCATCCACTCTCTCACATATTACAGAAAGCCCTCAGGTGGTACAGAGTCTCATCACAGGGCCCAGCACACAGGTGAAATTTGTTTCTCATATGCGCACCCTGCACCCTCCTGACCATTATGATTTTCACTCTCACATATAAACAGAACCCACTGGTGAGGTCCTGAATTTCACACATGAATGCAGTTTATAGTTGGAATTGCGACTCTCATATGTAATCATCTGCCCAGGGTTGGAATGGGAACTTCGTTATTAACCCAGAGCATAGAAAGTTGATGGTTCTCTTATCTGGACCCCGCCAATTGTAAAGATGTTGACTCATATGTAGTCTTAAGGCCACAGGTTTGATCATGGGTCCACACCAGCACGAAAATCTCAGAAAGAATTCAGACTGTCATGCATACCATATAAAACCCTCAGGTGCAACACAGAAAGTCCTAATAGGGCTCAGCACACAGTAATGTAATGACATTGGGATGCACACCCAGGCAACATTAAAGATTGTCGTTCTTTCACATAATCATATTTCACTTTTGAGGCTCTGAATCCCACACCCGAAGGCAGTTTCACAAGTTGAAAAATTGACTTTCACAGCTGAGAGTCACAGGTGTGTTGATGACTCTCAGATCATGAGTCAGCACACCTGGGAAGCTGCGATTTCAATTAGGAGACAAACTCTGCAAGAGAAAATGGGGCTGCCATGCACAAATTTAGCCCACTATTGAGATGGTGACTTCTGTACTTAGATCAAACATACAGAAGGTGTTCACTCTCATGCCTAAAACTAGAATATGTGCGGGATTAATCCCATATCTGGACCTTCCTGCAGGTGTCTTTGTGACAAACATACACATTTGTCCAGCACCTGAGTGATTAGACTCTTCTGTTTAAGCCCAGCTCACAAATAAAATTGGGACATATCATTGGACCTAGAACGTAGGTGATGTGACTCTATTCTCTCGCCTTGGTGCTGCCCACAGGGAGCATTGTAACATATCACTGAACTTAACACCTAGGAGATTAGAGGCTCCTGCCCGAACTCTGTCCACAGGGAGCATTGTAACATATCACTGAACTTAACACCTAGGAGATTAGAGGCTGCTGCCCCAACGCTGTCCACAGGGAGCATTGTAACATATCACTGAACTTAACCCCTAGGAGATTGGGGGCTCCTGCCTGAACTCTGCCCACAGGGAGCATTGTAACATATCACTGAAGTTAACACCTAGGAGATTGTGGGCTCCTGCCTGAACTCTGTCCACAGGGAGCATTGTAACATATCACTGAACTTAACTCCTAGGAGATTGGGGGCTCCTGCCTGAACTCTGTCCACAGGGAGCATTGTAACATATCACTGAACTTAACACCTAGGAGATTAGAGGCTTCTGCCCGAACTCTGTCCACAGGGACCATTGTAACATATCACTGAACTTAACACCTAGGAGATTAGAGGCTGCTGCCCGAACGCTGTCCACAGTAAGCCTTGTAGCATATTTCTGCTTCCAACACCAGATGATGTGACTCTCCTTTCTGCCTGCACCTTGCCCACAGGAAAGATTCTGACATATCACTGGGCCTAGTAATCAGTAATCAGGTGATGTTTCTCTCCTGCCATGGGCTTGCCCACAGGGAGTGTGGTGACATATCACTGAGCCCAATATTCACGTGATTTGACTCTGCTGCATATACTCTGATTTCAGGAGGGGATTGTTGTAACATATCCCCGGTGAGCACACAAGTGATGGGACTCCTCTCCTAGCCTCTGACCTCAGAAAAGGTTGTTACATATCCCCGGCCCAGCCTTAGGTATGTGACTCTCCTACCTGATCCCTGCCATCAGGGAAGATATTGACAGATCTCTGGCCAAGCATCCAGGTGATGTGACACTCCCGCTCACGCCCTACCCACAGGAGAGATTGAAACATATATCTTGGACAGCTCACATGTGTAATGACCCTCATACCTCAAACCTGCCACTAAGAGAAAAGCTGTTTTTCATAGTGAGGCTTTGGAAAACCAGTAGGTCCTAAGTCTTCCCTTTGTATGAAGTTCTTAAAGGAGTACCCCTCTCTCTTATATTATATAAAGCCCTTAAATGGTACAAAGAGTGTTACCACAGGGATATGTTGCATAAACTAGGAGAGGGGCCCAGCTATGTTTCACAATTACCCCAGGGGGCAAGGCACAGGCATGAGAAGGGAGTCCCATCACATATGTGCTGGCCTAAGGAATATGTCATCATCCCCACTGTGGACAGGTCCCAGTAAGAACAGGAGAGTCACATCATTCTAATAATGGTCTCAGAGATACGTCACAATGACTCCCTTGCGCAGAAACCAGGGATAAGTGTCATATCACCTGTGGGCTAGGCCCAGAGATGTCACTGTTACTCCTGTGGGCATATCTCAGGCTGGAGAGGAGAATCACATCACCTAAGCACTGGACCAAGAAATACGTCACAGTCTTTCTCATGGTCAAAGCCCAGGTAAGAGAATGAAGCCAGATCAAATAGTTCACGGGCTCAGAGATATGTCACTATGCTCCCTGTGGGCAGGGTTCAGGTAGGACACTCACATTACATTGGTGTTGGTTCAGCAATATGCCCCAATGCCTTCTGAGGGCAGAGCCAAGACAAAAGAGGAAAATCATTTTGGTGTTTTACCCATCGATAAGTCACAATCTCCCCCGTGGGCAGAACCTGAAAAAAGGGAAGAGTCACATTAGCTAAATGCTGCGCCTGGTGATAAGTTACAATTCACCGTGTAGGCAGAGACTAATCAGATGATGGAGTCACATCATCTGGTGGCTGGTGCAGGGATATGCCACCATGCCCTGCACAGGAAAGAGAGTCACATAACCTGAATATCAGGTTCAGTGGTATGTCCCAATGCCTCCTGTGAGCATTCCAAGGCAGGAGAGGAGACTCTCATTACCTGTGTGCAAGACCCGGTGATATGTCACGCGGAGGCCTACCACTGTCATGCATATTGTGTAAACTATGGTAGAGAAATTGTCACCACAGGGCTCAGCACACTGGTGAGATTATGCTTCTCAGATGCACACTCCACCAATATTCAGGATGGTCTCTATCACACGTGGAGAGAGCCCACTCTTGAGGTCCTGAATTATACATGCAGACACAGTCCACAATTGGGATTGTGACTTTCATATGTGAACACTCAGCCACAGGTGGGATGGTGACTTATTTTTAAACACAGCTCATAGGCAGTTAAGAATTCTTATTTGGACCCTGCCAATTAGAAAGATGTTGACTGTCATACCAGGGCTTAAAGCTAAAGGTACAAGGAGGGGTCCGTGCCTGCTTAACGTTTCAGAGAGGATTGTTACATTCATGCATACTCTATAGGGGCTTCATGTGGTGAAGAAAGTGTCCTGACAGGGCCCAGAACAAAGGTGAGATTGTGACACTCACATGCTCACTGAGCCAAGAGTAAAAATTGTCATATTTTCACATGAACACAGCCCACTGTTGAGGTTCCAAATCTGACACCGGGAGGCAGTTGAAAGTTGAACAACTGACTCTCATAAGTGGATAGGATCCAGGTTTGAGTTAGTGACTCTAAAACCAACATTCAGTAAACACGTGAGGCTGACTCCATTAAGGGGCCACAGTCCTCAGGAAAGACTGAAGCTGCCATGCACAGATCCAGTGCACCACTGAGACTGTGACTTGTACACTTAGATCCAACATACCGAATGTGTTTGCTCTCACACCTTGATATGGGACATGTGCAGGATTGTCAGTCTCAACCCTGGACTTTCCTGGAGGTGTAACTGTGAAATATATCTCGGCCCAGCTCCTGAGTGACTTGAGTCTTCTGCCTAGCCCAGCCCATAGATAAAATTGTGACATTATTGAACCCAGCACCTATGACCCTCCTCTTCTGCCCGGGTTCTCTCAAAAAGAAAGATTGTGACAAATCACTGCGACAAGCACCCACATGATGTGACTCTCCTCTTTTGCCTGGGCCCTGCATATTTCGGAGGTTGTGACATACTGCTGGGCATAATACCTAGGGAATTGATGGCTGCTGCCTGATCCCTGTTCACAGGGGGCCTTGTGACATCTCTCTGCATTCATCACCTAGAAAAAGTGCCTGCACCCTGCCTACTAAGCAGATTGTAACTGATCACTTGTCCTAGCAACCAAGTGATGTGAGTCTCCTCTCCTGCCTTGGTGCTGCTCGCACGGGACATTATAATATATACTTGGTGCTGCACCCATGTTTTATAATTTTTCTGCCACGGCCCTACCAAATATGCTATATTGCTGGGTCCAACGACCAGGTTATGCAGCTCTCCTGCCTGGGTTCTTCTTACAGGGGACATTGTGTCACATCTCTGCACCCATCACTCAGGTGATGCGACTTGCTTCTACTGACAGATTCCTGCTCAAGTGGGGGTTATGACATATCAATAGGGGCAACAGCTAGCTGATATAACTATTCTCTTCTGCCTAGGTTCTTCCTGCAGTGGAAATTGTGACATATCATTAGGCTTAACACCAAAGTGACATTAGTTTTTTGCTTTGGTTCTTCCCTCAGAAGACATTGTAACATATTGCTGGGCTCAGAAGACATTGTAACATATTGCGGGGCTCAGCACGGAAACGATGTGAGTTTCCTGTCTGGACCCTGCATACAGGAGACACTGTGACATATCTCTTGACTCATCAGCTATTTGAGGTGACTCTCCTCTGTTCCCTCGGCTTTGCCTATAGGAAAGCATCAGCCTGGGCTCCAGAGTCAGCTACCCATCCGTGCACAGACAAGGAGAGGTCTCATTAAGCTTCAGCGCAGTGTGGTACCCTAGCTTTTTTTGTAACGATGTGTTCGACATGAGGCCCACTCACAAGGGTGCTTCGTGACTGGACTCAAGGAAAATGAAAAGGTCAACTTGTTTTTGAGATTGTCTGTTGTTTTGCAATAACTATTTCTCAGAAACTGTGCTGGATGAATTCCACAAGGGGTTCACACAACCTGTTCCAGGACTGAGTGACCATTGTTTCTGTCCATGTTCATTGAGTTCAAATTTAATATTTAACTTTTCCACCTCATTCAGGCTCTATCTAACACTGAATCATAGGAAAATATTTTTACAGATATACGGGGAAGGCAGGACTGGTATAGATTACAGATAAAGCAGAGGAGAATTAAAGGCACAATTAATAGAAACCACACCCACCATGGCCAACGCCAATGTCAGTTTGACAGCCAGTCCATGATGGGGTCCTGACGGTTAGATTCTACCTGTTTTACTTGTCCTTGCATGTCTTGGGCAAGGAGAGTAATACTGTGAGAATCGTCAGGGATACACACACAACATTCTGTATGCAGCAAGGTTCGAAGTCCTCCTTGGGCTGCTGTAAGCATACTAATGTCATTCGATTTTGCAACACAACAGTACGCAGCTGAGCAAATGCTTCTGCTAACAACAGAAGTGCAGTGCTGCTATTTTAGGAGATTTTCTACATGTAGACTTCAGATTTGAATTTGATGCTGAAGCAGGATTGTAACGGGGCAAGCGAGAATACTGTGATAGGCTCCACCCCCAGGGAGTCTGCAACGTTCATAACCAGCTATCTTTGTAAGCATCTAGATTACCGGGGAGGGGAATATTATCCCGGATGGTGAATGGAATTAATGGCACACCCATGTGAATCTCCCCATCCAATATGGGGGCAGGTGAAGCCACTCATAGGGTCTGCATACCCAGAGGGCACCCCAGGGGACAACAATGGTTATACTATAATTATAGTGTATTAAGATGTTATTAAAGTGGCAAAGGAAGTCCAGGTTGGATTGCAAGTGTTGTTGTTTTGGCCCCATTGGTAGTGACAGAGCCATTCAGAAATATTGGCAAGGACAATTCTCCAAGGTAGTCCATTTCCTGTGGCCTCTGGCAATTTGATGCATAGCCAGCATTGACTGCAGTTGGCTTCTGTTGCAGTGGTTGTTGCCCACCTGATGAACTCATACTCGGCCTCAGACATGATGACCCAGGTACCGATTACTAGCAGACAGGTTATTCTCTGTAACAACAAAAATGAGGGGGAACATGATATTGTTTCTCATTTTTTGGAAATTGTACTACCCCATTATTTTCTGCTCCCATAGCTACAATGTCACCAGCCTTAGGAGAGGGATCTGATGGAGGCTGTACCCAGATTTTGGCTCCAGGATTTAAGCTACCTATACCAGTGGATCTGAATTTCCCAGTTCCGTATGTAGCCTCTGTTGGGGCAGAGATTTCCTCAGGGGTTAATTGTTAACAAGGTATGAGGTACCAGTGACAATTGAGCAACCCGAATCTGCAGTCTTGTAACAAAAAATTCTGGACTGATATTGTGTAAAGTGAACTTTAACTCTTCCCGATAATCATTATCAATTATACCACCATAAATTATAATGTGTCTGTTTGCCAGGCTTGAACGTGCTGTAATACATTCACCCACATTCAAGTTTGCATGTATGCTGGAAATTTTGGCCTGTTGATCTGCCAGCTGTTTAGTGTGTCAAGAGAAAGCAGAGATGCATGAGCATCAATATGAAAAACAACAATAATAGTAGTGTGCATCAGGATTCAGGTATCTTCCTAGTGTTGTTTTCTCCAACACTCTTTATTCGTAATTCACCATTTGTTTCACTGCCATTCAGGCAACTAGGTAGTAAGACCATTTTCTGCTGACTAACAGTCGGTATACAAGCAACAAATCCCTCTGGCCTCCCCCTGAATAGCTCGGAGGATGGCTTCTAGTTCAGCCACCTGGCTGCTCACACCCCTCACTTCATCAGAAATGCTTATGTTTTTAACAGGATTATAAGCTACAGCCTCCCAGCATCGAGTCCCATCAATGTATTTGGTGGAACCATCAGTAACCAAGTGTGTTTCTGATCCTCTGGGCTTAGTTCTTTAAAAGATTTGCCCCATTGGACAGGGCAGGTTTCCTTCCCTATCTGCAGGACTTGCTCAGTGGTTTGCTGAGCTAGCAAGTTTTGCACATCCTCATTTAAAAATGATATCCGTTTTGGTTCCGACTTAGCCTGGTCTTGTGTGTACCATTTCTATTTACTTTCTTGAGTGTACCCTATCCAGTGAGGTTTGAGGGAGCTCATGACCCAAGTCATAATAGGAATTTGGGGCCTCAAAAAAACATCATGATTAAAACAAAGGTGTTCTGTTTCCTGTAAAGCCCAGTAGCAGGCCAACAGCTGCTTCTCAAAGAGAGTATAAGCTTTGCCAGCCTCTGGAAGCTTCTGGGTCTAAAACTCCAAAGGTATCTTCTTCCCATCTTGTTTGTACCTAAGGATCCAATTAGCATGTTGAACTAGGACAGTTACTTGCAGTTCTGTTGACCCATCCTGTAAGGCCATAGATCCAGGGCCAGTTGCTGTGCTTGTTTGGCTTGTTGAGAAGCCAGGCTGTCTTTCTCTCTCCAGTGAAATTCATAGTGTTTCCTAGTGAATGCATGCAGAGGTTGTAATATATTACCCAAGTGGGGAATATGACGTCTCCAGAATCCAAACAAGCCAATAAAATTTTGGACCTCCTTTTCAGTGGTAGAGCTGCAAATTCTAGTATTTTAGCCTTAGGCTTTGGTAAAATGGAATGTTTCCCTGCATTCCATAGGATGTCATGGAATTTTACAGTTTGTGCAGTCCATTGAATTTTACTAGAGTTAACTTCCCATTCTTGAGATAGGATTTGGGTTTTTACCCTCTCCAAGCCCTGAAAACTGACTAGTTCTTCAGTTTTACCCTGACTGGGCCACTCAGACAGCTGCTTTTTCAGCAATAGGCTGACAGCCTTGAGCCTGATCAGTCAAGACATAGGCCTGGCAAGGGGCCAGAACCAGTCTGGAAGTCACATTAAAAATTTCCTTTTCCAGCTTACATTTCTCTTGTAGCAACAAGTCCCTATATTGACACTTTAACTTATAAGCAGTAAGCAAGCACCATCAATGCTGGGAAATTCCCTCAGCATCCCAATTACCAACTGGGATTCCCTGCAGCAGCTCACGAACAGCGAATGATTCAAAATGCACTAACATAGATTCCCAAACTTCACAAAGGCCAGGTCCCTTGGACCAGTCAATGGCCAAGAGGAAGAACGGGAGGAGTTTCCATCCAAATACACAGGAAGTTCCTGAGCTCCCTGTCTGGTTCCTGCTGCCAAAAAAATTGCACCCTTTCGCTTTTGAATCCTGTTCGTGACGCCAAAAATGTACTGTGCGGGAAACACGCAAGGGGAGAAGAAAACACACACACAAACACACAATAGCTTTAGGGGTAAACAAACTTTATCCCACTTAAATGGCAATGCAGATACAATAAGCAAATATATAAGTAAGTTGCAATGGGACGGGTAGAAGGGGAAAGAGATATATATATATTTACACCCACCAGACTATGGAGGATTCGCCACCAGACTGGGAAGCAACAGCCTGGGCTCCGGATTGGCCACTCGTCTGTGCACAGGTGAGGAGGGATCTCATGAAGCTTCGGCGCAGTCTGGAAACCTAGCTCTTTTTGTAATGACTTATTTGGCATAAAGTCCAGTCAGGAGGGCCCTTCACGACTGGAATCAAGGAACACAAAAAGGTCAACTTTTTTTAAATTTTCTATTGTTTTTCAATAACTAACATATAGGAATAAATTGAAATAGAGATTTATCTGAAACAGAGCTGGCTGAAGGCTTCAAGGGGCTCACACACCCTGTTCTGGGACTTGGTGACAATTCTTTGAGTCCATGTTCAATTGAGTTCAGATTAAATGTCTAACTTTTACTCCACAAAGTATCAAAAGTAATTCCTTCAAATGCAGGAAATTATGTAGCTACTCACAAACTAAGCTTCTCAACCAAAAGTTGTAAATTGAGTACAGAGATAAAAAATAAAATAAAATCTAACTACATCTGTCTACAGGAGACTCAATTTGTTGATTGATTTATTTATTTTAGAGAGAGGGTATTGCTTTGTTTCCCAGGCTCGTCTCAAACTTCTGGGCTCAAGTGAACCTCCCACCTCAATCTCCTGAACTGCTTGGGCGACAGATATGAACCATCATACTGTATAGTAACAAAAACAGACTGAAAGTGGCAAGATGCATCAAAACAATTTTATGCAAATCGTAATCAAATGAAGACAAAGTCACAATTACATTATGCAAAATACTTTTTAAATAACTGTCTTAGTTTATAAAATATACTCTAAGTTAAAACTGTCAAAGAAAACAAGGACAAAATAATGAAAGTGTTTATTCACTGGAAACCTAGGACAATTATATACATTTATATAATTGTGTGTATTTATCTAATTATGTATACACACACACTATATATGCACCTCACATGAGGATTTTAAAATAAATCAATAATATTTTCTCAGAACATAAACAAAAAACTGCAAAGTACTGAGAACAATATTTTAATACACCAGTTCTGTAATTAATAATAAAGCCTTATAGAATATTAAAAAGAAAACAGAGGACATGAAAATACTGTAAAGCAGTTAGATATGTAACACATGCATAAAGACCACTCTACACAACAACAAAACTCAAAGTCTTGTCAAAAGCTCATAAAATATCGTCCTAAAAATAAACGTTAGGCAAAAAAAAATTGTAACAGAATTAAAAAAAAATGGAATGTTACAGAAAACCCTTCAAAGAATCAATCAACCCAGGAGCTGGTTTTTTGAAAAGAGTAACAAAATAGACCACTAGTAAGACTAATAAAGAAGAAAAGAGAGAAGAATCAAATAGACCCAATAAAAAATGGCAAAGGGGATATCAACACCAAACCCGCAGAAATACAAACTACCATCAGAGAATACTGTAAACACCTCTACGGAAATAAACTGGAAAACCTAGAAGAAATTGATAAATTCCTGGAAACATACACACCCCCAAGACTAAACGAGGAAGAAGTTGAATCTCTGAATAGACGAATAGCAGGTTCTGAAATTGAGGCAATAATTAATAGCTTACCAAAAAAAAAAAGTCCAGGACCAGACGAATTCACAACCGAATTCTACCAGAGGTACAAAGAGGAGCTGGTACCATCCCTTCTGAAATTATTCGCATGAATAGAAAAAGAGGGACTCTTCCCTAACTCATTTTATGAGGCCAGCATCATCCTGATACCAAAGCCTGACAGAGGCACAACAAAAAAAAATATCTCTGATGAACATCGGTGCAAACATCCTCAATAAAATGCTGGCACACCAAATCCAGAAGCACATCAAAAAGCTTATCCACCACGATCAAGTCAGCTTCATCCCTGGGATGCAAGGCTGGTTCAACATACACACATCAATAAACATAATTCAGCATATAAACAGAACCAACGACAAAAATCTCATGACTATCTCAATAGATGCAGAAAAGGCCTTCAACAAAACACAACAGCCTTTCATGATAAAAACTGTAAATAAGCTAGGTATTAATGGAACATATCTGAAAATAATAAGAGCTATTTATGACAAACCCACAGCCAATATCATGCAGAATGGGCATAACCTGCAAGCATTCCCTTTGAAAACCAGCACAAAACAAGGATGCCCTCTCTCACCACTCCCACTCAACATAGTCTTGGAAATTCTGGCCAGGGCCATCAGGCAAGAGAAAGAAATAAAGGATATTCGATTAGGAAAAAGAGGAAGCCAAATTGTCTGTGTCTGCAGATGACATGATTGTATATTTAGAAAACCCCATTGTCTCAGCCCAAAACCTCCTTAAGCTGATAAGCAAAGTCTCAGGATACGAAATAATGTGCAAAAATCACAAGTATTTCTATACACCAATAACAGACAAACAGAGAGCCAAATCATGAGTGAACTCGCACTCAACAATTGCTACAAAGAGAATAAAATACCTAAGAATCCAACTTACAAGGATTGTGAAGGATCTCTTCAAGGAAAACTACAAACCACTGTTCAATGAAATAAAAGCGGACACAAACAAATGTAAGAACATTCCATGCTCCTGGAAAGGAAGAATCAATATCATGAAAATGGCCATACAGCCCAAGATAACTTATAGATTCAATGCTATCCCCATAAAGCTACCACTGACTTTCTTCAAAGAATTGGAAAAAACTACTTTGAATTTCATATGGAACTAAAAAACAGTCTGCATAGGCAAGAAAATCCTAAGCAAAAAGGGAAAAGCTGGAGGTATCATGCTACCTGACTTCAATCTATACTACAGGTCTACAGTAACCAAAACAGCATGGTACCGGTACCAAAACAGATATATAGACCAATGGAAAAAAAAACAGAGGCCTCAGAAATACCACCACACATCTACAACCACTGGATCTTTGACAAACGTGACAAAAACAAGCAATGGGGAAAGGATTCCGTATTTAATAAATGTTGCTGGAAAAAATGGCGAGCCATATGCAGAAAACTGAAGTTGGATTTCTTCCTTACACCCTATACAAAAATTGACTCAAGGTGGATTAAAGAGTTAAATGTAAGACCTAAAACCATAAAAACCTAAAAGAAAACCTAGACAATACCATTCAGGACATAGGCATGGGCAAAGACTTCATGACTAAAACACCAAAAACAATGACAACAAAAGCCAAGATAGACAAATGAAATCTAATTAAACTTAAAAGCTTCTACACAGCAAACGAATCTATCATGAGAATGAGCAGGCAACCTAGAGAATGGGAGAAAATCTTTCCAATCTACTCATCTGACGAATGACTCACATCCAGAATCTACAAAGAAAATGAACAAATTTACAAGAAAAAAACGAGCAATCCCATCAAAAAGTGGGCAAAGGATATGAACAGACAACTCTCAAAAGAAGACATTTATGTAACCAACAGACATGAAAAATTGCTCATCGTTACTGGTAATGAGAGAAATGCAAATGAAAATCACAATGAGATACCATCTTATGCCAGTTAGAATGGGGATCATTAAAATGTCAGGAAAAGGAAACAACAGATGCTGGAGAGGATGTGGAAAAATAAAAACGCTTTTACACGGTGGGTGTGAGTGTAAATTAGTTCAACCACTGTGGAAGACAGTGTGGCAATTCCTCAAGTATCTACAACCAGAAATACCATTTGACCCAGCAATCCCATTACTGGGTATACATCCAAAGGATTATAAATCATGCTACTATAAAGACACATGCACAAGTATGTTTACTGTAGCACTGTTCACAATAGCAAAGTCTTGGAACCAACTCAAATGTCCATCAATGATAGACTGGATTAAGAAATTGTGGCACATACACATCATGGAACACTACACAGCCTTATAAAAGGATGAGTTCATGTCATTTGCAGGGACATGGATGAAGCTGGAAACCATCATTCTCAGCAAACTATCACAAGGCCAGAAAAACAAACACTGCATGTTTTCACTCATAGGTGGGAGTTGAACAATGAGAACACATGGACACAGGGCAGGGAACATCAAATGCTAGTGCCTGTTTGGGGGTGGGGGGCTATGAAAGGGATAGAATTAGGAGAAACACTTAATGTAAATGATGAGATGACGGGTGCAGCAAACCAACATGGCACATGTATACCTAAGTAACAAACCTGTAGGTTCTGCACATGTACCCTAGAACTTAAAGCATAATAAAAATTAAAGGTGACAGACTATAATTTCTGACCAAAATGGATGAAAACTAGAAATCAATAACAGAAGAATATTCATAAAATTCACAAATATCTGAAAATTAAACAATTTAGTCTTCAACATGCTTTTGTTCAACAGTCAGAAAATTTAATATTTTGAACGTGTTTATAACGCCCAAAGTGAGCTACAGATTTAATACAATCCCTATGAAATTCTTAATATTATTTTTGACAGAAACAGAGAATGTGACTCCCCAAAGTATACGGAATTTCACGGGACCACATAAAAAGAGTTGGAAGCATTACAATTCCTGATTTCAAAACAAGTTAGAAATTTATAGTAATCAAAATCGTTTCTTACTGGCAAAAAGACAGACAACTAGACTAATAAAAAAATCTTTGCCAATTCTGCAGACAGTGCCTGCATCATCCTGCAGACTGACAATAATCTTTTTGCTGCTGATGACTTTAAAGTGTGAGACAGAGCAGGCCGTGTGCCTGTTTGTGGAGAGGGACATTACTGATAACACCAGTGTCACTCAGCCTCTGCTGGAGACAGAGATGGAGGCCCTCAAGGAAGAGCTGCTCTTCATTAAGAACCATGAGGAGAAGTTAAAGGTCTAAAATCCCTGATTTCCAGCTTTTGATTGACCATGGAGGTAGATGTCCCCAAGTCTTAGGACCTTGGTAAGATCATGGCAAGCCTCCGGGTCCAATATGACGAGATGGCTGAGAACAACTGAGAGGAGCTGGACAAGTACTGGTGCCAGCAGACTGAGGAGAGCACCACAGTAGTCAACATGCAGTCCGCTGAGATCGGAGCTGCTGAGAGGATGCTCTGGGAGCTGAGATCTACAGTCCAGTCCTTGGATATAGACCTGGACTCAGTGAGATATCTGAAGGCCAGCTTGGAGAGCAGCCTGAGGAAGGTAGATGCAGATGGAGCAGCTCAACACGATCCTGCTGCACCTGGAGTCAGAGCTGGCCCAAACACGGGAAGAGGGACACCAGGACCAAGAGCAAGAGGACCTGTGGAACATCAAGGTAGAGGTGGAGGCTGAGATTGCCACCTACTGCTGCCTGCTAGAAGACGGGGAGGACTTGAATCTCCTCGATGTTCTGGACGTCAGTAAATACCTGCAAGCCATCCAAAAGAAAAGCGCTTGCCGGATAGTGGACGGCAAAGTGGTGTCGGAGACCAACAACTCAGACGTTTTGTGGTGCTGAGCCAGCAGAAGCAAGGTCCCTTTGGGGAGCAGGAGGCCAGTAAAAAGTTCAGAGGTCAAAAAAATTACCTGCAAATCACAGAAGTGTTTTCTTCACACAAAACTAATATAGATTCATTAATACATAGAAGTGGAAATTAGGACAATTTCTACAACTACTCACCAAGAGAGGATTAAAAAAATAATTGACCACCAACTAATAAAACAAATACACAAGCCATAAAGTATGAGTAATGTTTATACAGGCAAATGAACAGAGAATTATGTCAGCAATAGACATATAGTTGATTCATATTTGACTTACTTTCTACACTCCTTGAAACTGTACACAGTTGAATATAATCATACAAAATTATAATATATAGGCAGAATCTAAAAACACAATTAAATGATGTAAGGCAGCCTTTCTAACAAGGAAATACAAAAATATAAAATATTAGAAAATAAAATTAAATAAACATTGACCTGTGAAATACCGAATAAACAAAGCATACAACGGAAGAAAACTCTTTCTAGATAACTAGCATGTTCAACAATAACTGGGCACCGTAAAGAGCAGATTTTGAATTATTAGCATATGGTTAGAGTAACAAAATTGCACAATTATAAATTATAATCTCCCATAAGGAGCATTTAGAAGAAAATTTTAATAAAGTTTTCAATGATATTAGAGACACTTTTTATTATGTTCTTAATATATTACTCCTCTTTTTATACAAATGGAAAAGCTATAATTTATTTTTTTATTTTATTTTTTGAGATGGAGTCTCGCTCTGTCACCCAGGCTGGAGTGTAGTGGCGAGACTTCGGCTCACTGCAACCTCCACCTCCCGGGTTCACGCCATTCTCCTGCCTCAGCCTCCCGAGTAGCTAGGACTACAGGCGCCCATCACCACGCCCGGATAATTTTTTTGTATTTTTAGTAGAGATGGGGTTTCACTGTGTTAGCCAGGAAGGTCTTGATCTTCTGACCTTGTGATCCACCCGTCTTGGCCTCCCAAAGTGCTGGAATTACAGGCTTGAGCCACCGAGCCTGGCTGGCTATATCTTTTGTATTTTTAGTAGAGACGGGATTTCACCATGTTGGCCAGGCTGGTCTTGAACTCCTGACCTCGTGATCCACCCATCTCAATCTCTTAAAGTGCTGGGATTACAAGCATGAGCCACCGCACTGGCCTATAATTTATTTTTTTAAAAGCAAAGAAAAGCCTTACATTTTTAAATACGAGAACAACATGAATATTGTAAAATATGCTGTGGAACACTACAATATACTAAGCAAATAGAAATAAATTATACTATCATTCAGATAAATGTTGAGGAAAGTAAAGGGAAACACTAATGATAAATTTTTCTATGCAGTGAACTTAGACACAAACTAAAACTTTTCTTAATGTGATGTGCATACTATCAAATTAACTTTTTATATAACACATAAATTCAAGTGTGCTATTCTGAAACCCCTGAAGCTAAAATTATAGGTTGATTTAACATACATAAAAACAAGGCAGGGAAAACGTACAGATCACAGTCCCAGTAAGCTTTATATAAGATTAATTAATAAAATAACTCATAAAGAAATAATGTAACAATTAAGAATTTGTTCTATTCCTGGCAAGTTTCTAAGTTTTTCTATGGCATTAACGTCTTTAAAAATTCTTTGAGATGAGTAGATACAATAAACTGTTTCACACGTGAGGTTTGGCATAGAGAGTTCACATTTCTAAGTCGGTTTCTACTAAGGAAAAGAAAACTTTTTCACCTACATTACCAGAGATGAAAAAAAGAATAAAGTGAAATAGAAGATTCGACTTTATCATATGTGCTGAGGTGCTTTGGGCTCTGATAAATTTTTTTTCTGTTTTTTTTGCAGGATCACATTTGAAATCATAGGACTGAAAATTACGAAGCAGAAACATTTGTCCTTGGTGTTTCTGAAATATGTGAACCAAACCCCAATGTCTGCACTTTTACTCTCACAAAGTTCTGACACGAGGCACAGATTTTTACAAAACAGCTTAACATAGAAGTCTCGCAAAATGTGCAGGTTTCCCCAGATCCCAAAACAATGGAAAAGCACTCAGACCACAAGGCCTTCAAGGAAATAACAGAAAGAAGAGGAGAACTTTGGCTCTCACTGTGAATGCCCTGGAATGTTAGTGGAGAAGCAGGAGAAGCCTTAGAAGATTTAAGACCATAATAAGCATAGGGTAGGAGATTTCCATCTGTGGCAGCAAAAGAAGTAAATCTAGAATTTTCCAGAACCAATTTCTTTGAAGCAGAACTTCCAACACCACATTTTTAAGGATTTCTCCTTGGCCTTTGCACCTCTCATCTTTGTTATTTGTTCATTCTTGTCTATTGGAATGATGCCTATTATTGTCTCTCTTTTTACATTCCAAAGGCATTTCCTTTACTGTAGAATGGGGCATCCACGGGAGACTACAGCCATGAGTTCTTAGTTTCTGTTTCTGATTGAGCCAGTAAGGCTCTTTCCTCATCCCTCTTTGCCGCTTATCACTAGAGACAGAACCTAAAAACCATTGCTGCAGGCTGCTAAAAACCTAAAACAAAACAGAGCCATAACAAAAACAAAACAAGGCGGGTTGGAAAAGCTTGCTGTACAAGGCAACCAGGTCTGGCTTATATTAACCACATCCCTTCTTCTTTCCCAGAACAGCAATTGGGCTTAAGAGAAAGCGTCCAACTTTTAGTATCTCCCTCAGTATAGAATGAGAACAGTGGAACATGTGTTCAAAGGTTTGGCTTTTTGGGCTACCGCTGATGGCTAGGTTCTGTCTCCCCCAACAGGGAGTGCTAAAGGAAATGGCAGAGTGATGAGAATGACAATTTATGGCTGCTGAGAAGAGAAGTTGTGTGCTTATCACAGCCTCAGAGAAACAAACACTGCAATCAACTGCGGAAGCAAAGGGCTACAGTGTCTGGAAAACAATGGGAAAAATATCTTTACCTTAAAAATACACACACAAAGCCAGAGAAGACACATTGAAAACCATGTTAATGATGAACCAGGATGTACAGCCTCACTGATTGTTGTATTATCTTGTAGTAAGAACGTTAGTACATACTACATTACACAGTTGTTTTATAAATTTCTGAATCTCATGAAAAGATTGCAGGGCATACAGAAAAGGATGAAAACGTTCCAATTGAAGAAATAAAATAAACCTACAAATATTGACCTTTAAAAATCTTTGTTGACTTTTAAAGGTCAAAATTTGTAGGTTTACTCTTTGTGGTTGTTGTTGTTTTTGCATTATATAATTTAAAAAATCAAAATAATAATCAAAGCTCCTTAATGACATGGACACTCCCCCGGTCCGCAGGGCCCCGGTAAGGGAGGAGCCTCGACACCATGTGGGACACCCGGTGGACCCCGAAACCACGCCCAAGGCTCAGAGCAGGAGCAGGGACCTGGCTGCACCAGGCCGAAGCCGCCTTCACTCCCCAGCGTTCGCGGACTCCAGGAGCTCCAGACCTGGGGGCGTGGTGAGATTCGCTGATTGACTGCGTGATGGTGGCTGAGTTGCAAGCAAATGGGTTTCATCACCTTAAATGGTTTTGAACCAATGAAGCTATATTTCCTTAAAAAGAAGGACAGCCCATCGTGTGAACTATAGAGTTTGTGAACAAATTTATATTGGGTTCATAGTGGCATCATGCACACAGACTCCTGCGAGTTCCCCTAAGTTCTTAGCGGACTGCTTTGCCTTTTGATCTGAGAGTTGCAAAGCTCCATAAAGAATGGCCCTTGTGGATAAGCGCTAAGTCAAGAGACAGCGATTGGACAGAATTGTGAAGGAATTCGCCGCCAGATCATGAAAGACCCCCTACGCCCCGCTCACTGGCGGGATTGCTGGTCGGCCATGACTGCATTGTGGACATGCCCATCCTGAAGGACCTGGCCACCGTGGCCTTCTGTGATGCAGTCCACGCAGGAGATCCACCAGAAAGTTCTAAACGTAGCCATGGGCGCCATGACGTACCACACCATCACCTCAACAGGGAAGACCTGGAAAATTTCTAGGCCTTGAGAGTGATCATGCAGGTGGGCTGTGGCTATGACAACGTGTACATCAAGGCTGCTGGCGAGCTCGGAATTGCTGTGTGCAACATCCCGTCCGCAGGCGTGGAAGAGACAGGCGACTCCACCATCTGCCACGTCCTCAACATGTACCGGAGGAACACATGGCTGTTCCAGGCACTGTGGGTAGGCAAGCGAGTTCAGAGCGTGGAGCAGACCTGCGAGGTGGCCTCGGGAGTGGCACTCATTCGTGGGAAGACGCTAGGCCTCATCGGCTAGGGTCGTACGCAGCAGGCTTTTGCAGTTCCAGCCACAGCCACAGCCACAGCCTTTGGATTCAGCTTCATATTTTATTACCCCTACTTGCAGGATGGGATCGAGCAGTCCCTGGGCGTTGAGAGGGTCTACACCATGCAGAATTTGCTGTATCAGAGCGACTGCGTCTCCTTGCACTGCAGTCTCAACGAACATAAACACCACCTCATCAATGACTTCACCATAAAGCAGATGAGGCAGGGAGCATTCCTTGTGAACACAGCCCGTGGTGGCCTGGTGGATGAGAAAGCCTCAGCACAGGCCCTCAAGGAGGGCAGGATACGAGGGGCAGCCCTCGACGTGAATGAGTCGCACCCCTTTAGCTTTGCTCAGGGTCCCTTGAAAGATGCGCCCAATCTCATCTGCACTCCTCAAACTGCCTACTACAGCCACCCAACTAGCCCTCAAACACGGAGACAATCGAAAGCACGCCAACGAGAAATAACAGATAATGCCGGAAGGTAATCATTCAGATACACTCGGGAACAAGAGACAGTGAAAAATAGATAAACTAAGAGAAAAAGAATGTGACGCTCTTTTTAGCTGATTCTGGACATATGTATCATTGATATTGCAGTGTTAAAACTACAAGAGCTAGAAAACTGAAGATGTCGTCTGCTTACGGAAGCTCTGAAAGACTAGGGTGTGATTTATTAACGACCAACTTCCGTTATTGTGTGTTAGGTTTTTCATCTGTGCATCAAATCACAAAGAATAAATAGACCTTTTTCCTTTATCAGTCCCTTGGGCACAACAGGTCCAGAACACCCTGCTCAGAATGCTGCATCAAGACTTCAGACATCAAAATAAAAACCATGAGAAGGAAATCCCCATCCTGTGACTTGAGTCCCTTCAGTCTACAGGGACTGGTTACCGCTTTTTGATAATAGGAAGATTTTATTACTACAAAATGTGGAGTAAACTGTTTGCCTGTGTTAGACATCCGTACGCATAGGATTGAAGACAGTACCGGCTCCTGTACAGAGAAGCATCCCTCACATGTAAACTGCATACTGAGGGGGCAAATTGGTTGTAAGTTCAGTAAAAGCCTCCGATAATGCAAAAACAAAAAAAAGTATTAAGTTTCACAAGCTCTTTGTAATCAAGTATATTTTCTCAGTTTCAGATCCTCTGCTATTTTATTGAGTGGAAAGTCTTGCACTAAAAGGGTTCAAGAAAAATAATATTGCATTTCCTTATGTCACAGGAAACACTTTTAATGGTAACTTGCCAGATGATCTATGAACAAACCCACTTTCTTAAACACTGATAAAGTCTTCTTTTCTTCACGTTGTGTTTTATACAAGAATACTTCAGATGTATTGGATGTGACTGATTTTAACAAATTCTATTAGATTGGCATGAACTAGTTACATGTTCTATTCATAGTCTTTTGTGAATCATTGCCTTTTTGTTTAAATACATGGCCTATTTTGGTCCTTTGATTAGGCACATTCCCACTTTTGTAACAAAAGAAAAATTTTTAAATGGTCCCAAACAGAAAAATGATGGGTATCAGAAGTACGTTTTGTTTTAGTGTAGTGCGAGTTACCGTTACTGTAGTTGTTTATTGTAAATATAGACATTTAGCATTCAGTGCAGTTTTCAATAAAATGTAATTAGAAGAAACTGCTTAATGAACAAAAACAGAACATAGACAAGAAAAGAATATTAGAAGTGATACATAAAGAAAATGAGATATCAATAAAAAGATTTTTAAAAACCAACAACAATCGTGAATCTGAAGAACATAAAAACTATATCAAAAATTTAATCAACAGTCACAAAGGGAGGGTAATAAAGCAGAAAAATTACAGAGTTGATGACATTGTAGTTATAAATATTGAGTGATGAAAACAAATTTTTTAAATAGAATGGAGAAAAAAATATGGGACCTACTGCACACCATCAAGTGGACCATTGTATTTATAAAAGGAGTCTTAGAAAAACAATATAGTAGAAAAGTAATAGATTATTTTTAAAAAGTAGCTGAGAAATCCCCAGATGACAAGGTAATTAAACAAGAAGTAATACTTCCAAACAAAAAACTTAAACTGGAATAATATCACTTCAGAAATAAAAAAACTAAGCCTTTCCAAAATAAATAAAAGTTGAGTCTGTTACTAACCACTAGAACAGTCCTAAAGGAAAGGTTAAAGAAACTCCATCACATCCAAAAATGAAATGATGCTGCACAGCATCATAAAAGCACTTGAAAATAGAAAACACTCCATTAAAGGTAAATATATAAACAGGTAAAGAAATCTCTACTGTCATAATGATGGTGCACAAAACTTTCAAAATATTGCTATGGAATTTAAAAAATGAAGCAAAAATCTCCATAAATATGTGTTCATAGACAGTAAGAAAAGATAATATCTGATGTTAATAACACAGTGGGGGTATGAAGAGGTACAACTTTGCATTCAGTTGAAATATAGTTGTTATATACTGTCATAACATTAAGATGATTTATGAAGTCTTTATTTCTCAAGATGATTACCAGAAAAACCTGTAGAATGTAAGCAAAAACAAATGAGAAAGAAATTGAATCATGTCACTACAAAATCAACAAACAAAAATAAAGCAGTAAGAGAAAAAATGATAAATAATACATCTACAAGAAACACAGAAGACAATTACAAATAATAAAGTAACTTCATTAACTGCAGTAATTACTTCAAATATAAAAAGTTAAATACCTTAAAGAAAATTAATAAATAATTTAATGGATTAAGAACAAAGAAGATCCAGCAATGTGTTCTCTACAAGAGTCAGTTCAGCTCTAAGGACTCAAATAAGTTGAAAGTAACAGTATAAAGAAAATATATTTTATGCAAAGAGTAGCTACATTTGGAGGGCCATGGTCATAATTATATTAAAGAAAATATATTTTAAATCAAAAATGTGAACAAGAGACAGATTGGTATTATATTTTTGTTTTTGTTTTTGTTTTTGGAGACAGAGTCTCATTCTGTCACCAGGCTGGAGTGCAGTGGCACGATCTCGGCTCACTACAACCTCCGCCTCCGTGATTCAAGCGATTCTCCTGCCTCAGCTTCCCGAGTAGCTGGACTACAGGCACGCGCCACCACACCCAGCTCACTTTTGAACTTTTTAGTAGAGATGGGGTTTCACCTTGTTGGCCAGGATGGTCTCGATCTCTGGACATCAAGATTCACCCGCCTCGGCCTCCCAAAGTGCTGGGACTACAGGCGTGAGCCACTGCGCCCGGCCGAGACAGATTGGTATTAAGTAATGGTGAAATGGATTAATTTTCGAGGAATCTATAACAATAATTTATAAATCATATATATATAAATTGAAAAATCTGCAAAAATATACCATTGGGATTTTGACAAAAATTACATTAAAATTTTATATTACTATAAGTAGCACTGATATCTTTCTTTCTTTTTTTTTTTTTTTTTGGAGACACAGTTTCTGTCCCTGTGCTGGAGGGCAGTAGCACGATCTCGTGATCAGCTCACTTCAACCTCTTCCTCCCAGGTTCAACTGATTCTCGTCTTTCAAATATGTAAAACAAATATTGACAGAAGTCAAGCAGAAACATATAGCAACACAACAATGGTGGACTTCAAGACTCCACTTTCAATAATGACTAGAATAGTCAGATGTAATAACAGTAAGAAAGCCAAACCTGAACGTTATAGACCTAACCAGCATTTACAGAACTCTCCAATTGAAAGGAGCAGAATCTGCAATATTCTCAATCACACATGGTACATTCTGTTAGGACACATGTCTTACTAAATTTAAGAAAACTGAAGTCATACAATGTAAATGAAACTAGAATTCAAAAGCAAGAAAATGTGGCAAATACGTAAATAGGAGGAAATTAAGCAAAATCTTTCATGTAGTCTTGTTCAAGTGTCAGGTGATTTAATATTGTTAAGATGTCACAGCCGGCGCGTGGCTCATGCCTGTAATCCCAGGACTTTGGGAGGCCAAAGTGGGTGGATCACTTGAGATCAGAAGTTTGAGACTAGCCTGGTGAATATGGCAAAACCCTATGTCTACTAAAAATACAAAAGTTAGCTAGACGTGAAGGTGCATGACTGTAATCCCAGGTACTCTGGTGGCTGACACTGGAGAATTGCTTGAACCTGGGATGCGGAGCCTGCAGTGAACACAGCTCACACCCCTGCCCTTCAGCCTGAGTGACTCACTAAAACTCCATCTCCAAAAAAAAAAAAAAAAAAGAATTTTGTCAGTACTACTCATCATGATATAAAAATGTAATGTAATTTTTGTCAAAATCCCAATGGTATGGTTTTTTTGCAGAATATTTGAGTATAATTCTAAAAGTTGTTTAGGAAGTGTGACTAGCCAAAGACCCTTTAAAAAGGACAAAGAGTTATTACATTTTCTGATTTAAAATCATGATACAAAGCTACAAAAACAAAAACAATATGGTATTGCCACAAAAACAGATACATAGATGATGAAACAGAATAGAAATCCCAGAAATAAACCCTTGCATACATGATAAAATAATCTTCCATAAGATTTCCATGACTACACAATACAAAAATAAGGATATCTTTAACAAAGAATTTTCAAAATTGAATATTTACAGAGAAAAAAATAAAGTTGGATGCTTCCTTTGTATCATCTATAAAAAGAAAAGTTTTTTTAATGGATTCAATACTTAACATAAAAACTAATAAAATTGTTAGAAGTAAACATAGGTGAAAAGTTTATGATATAAGTCTTAAAACTCTTTCCTTAAGTTTGACATCAAATTCATAAGCAACAAGGAAAAGAACAACGACAAAAAAAGGGACTACTTTAAGCTTCAACTATTCTACACATCAAATAAAACATTTAGTGGCATACAAATGTCACCTAATAAGTGGGTGAAAGCTGGGCATGGTGGCCCATGCCTGTAATTCTAGAACTTTAGGAGGCCAAGGCAGAATGATCTGTTGAGGCCAAAAGTTGGAGACTACCCATGAAAACATAGCAAGACCCTGCCTTGTATAGGGTTATATATGTGCATACATACATACATATAAGAAAAAAGAGTAAAAATACTTTCTAATCATATATTTGGTCGGTGTTAATTTTCAAAATATACAAACTCCTAAAACTCAACAGCAAAAAATGTTAATAACTTGATTTAGAAAGGCAAATGTTTGAAATGACCTTTCTCCAAAGAAGACATAGAAATGACTAAGCATTTAAAAGGATACTCCACATCTCTCTTCTAGAAAAATGCAAAGCAAAGTCACAATAATCTATCACCTCAAACCTGTTTTTAAAATGGTACGAAAGCTCTTCAAAAAAATTAAAATGAGATTATTATATAATCCAGCAAACCCCATTCTGGCTGTGTATTTAAAATATACAACACATGATCTGGGAGGGATATTTGCACACCCAAATTTATTGCAGCATTACTAACACAAGCCAAAAGGCAGAAACAACCCAGATGTCCCTTGACCAATGAACAGATTAATAACAAGTGGCACATACACAAAGTGGAATATTATTCAGTCTTTAAAAAGTCATATTATGTGATAATTCTTGAGAATATCATGTTAACTGATATAAGCCAGGAACAAAGTGACAGTCTATGATTCCATTCATAACCAGGTATCCTAAGTAGAAAAACTCATAGGAAAAAAAAGTTAGAATGGTGTTTGTCAAGGACTGAAGAGATGGTGAAATGAGCAGTTGTCTTAAAAGACATTTAATTTTAGTTTTGCAAGACATAGAAATACTACAGATCTTTTGCATAACTATGTGAATGTACTTAACACTAACCAAATATATACTTAAAAAGAATAAAGATGGTAAATTTTACTTTATGTGTTTCTACCACAATCACAATTTTTAAAAGAAAAAATATGGAGTTATAAAGCTTTCCAAAAGTTAAATTTTGTTCACAAAAGATTTTCTCTCACACAAAGGAAGTATAGATTTATAAATAAACACTTTGTGAAATTAAGACTATTTCATTGACTATTCATCCACACAAGATAAGCTAACCACTGAAAATCAGCCAAAAAGTATGGAAGATAGGCCATGAGCAAAGTTGGGGACATATTTATACAGACAAACAAACACATATATAATTTAATTTTGAAAACGTATTACCGATTTATATTTTAACTAAACCCAACATTAGTTTCCTAAGTGAAATTTGGTTTTCAATTTGGGCAAATGGAGACGTTTCTGGGTTTAAATGGATTCTTTCTTCTCCGTTTCTTGATATGGACCTGTGCTGGGGATTGGTCAGCTGTTCAAGTGCAATGCACTCACTTTTGGTTCTGTGCCAGGATTAAACCTACGATATTTCACATTTCATATATAAACCCCAATGAAGTGTTTCTAGGAGATGGCTACCCCATAACCTATGTTTTGCCAAATGTTTACTATGAGTTTCACCACCATCCTCTTGAACATGGTATTGTAACTAAAAGTCTTCAGGAAATTCTACTTAAAACTAAAATCACGTATATCTCAAGAAACTCCTTTCTGATTTGAAATGCCTCTGTCATGTATTAGCTGAAATCAGCATCCTCTTTCAAAGAAAGTAGAAAGGACAGGTGAGGATACTGATAGTGTTACTGCATGGGAGACAAGGGTGAGGATACACATGGCAGATGGAAACATGGAAGTTATTTCTACAGCACTATCTTGTAAGAGTCTGACTGCTATGCTCCCTTGTGTATCAAACTATGTACCTTTTACGTATTGCAAGAGAAGAAAGTGCGCTGTTTACCTTGACATTGAGAGCCAATTTGGAATCTCTGTCGTGATTGCTTAGGACTGAGGATTTAATGTGCTATTTTGTGGAAATCTTAGAAGCAGAAATGGTTTTACCTTGACATTGAGAGCCAATTTGGAATCTCTGTCGTGATTGCTTAGGACTGAGGATTTAATGTGCTATTTTGTGGAAATCTTAGAAGCAGAAATGGGTTTACCTTGACATCGAGAGCCAATTTGGAATCTCTGTCGTGATTGCTTAGGATTGAGGATTTAATGTGCTATTTTGTGGAAATCTTAGAAGCAGAAATGGGTTTACCTTGACATTGAGAGCCAATTTGGAATCTCTGTCATGATTGCTTAAGACTGAGGATTGAATGTGCTATTTTGTGGAAATCTTGGAAGCAGAAATGGGATTTAATGATCTCAACTATCATCCATCTGTAATATCTAATGCGATTTTAAATAAAATGGCCTGATGCTTCCACTGTCCCCTTTTTAAACCAGGAGCTGCCGTTGCTTTTAACATTAAGAAGTTGAATCTGTGAATAGTTTGTACTATTAAAATATTTTTAAAAATCCACATTGACTTGAAGTGTACAGGCAGAGTTGGAAATTATAACATCCAAAATTATTATACATACGTAAAACCCAAAATAAAATCAACTGCTGCCCTGGAACCTATTCTAAATAATCGAGACAGTAATATGGAGTTGTAAAGAAAAATAAGAAAAATATTTATTCATAAAATCTTGCATGCGAAGATTTTTTTTTTATTTTTTTGAGGCACAGTCTCGCTCTGTCACTCAGGCTGAAGTGCACTGGTGAGATGTCGGCTCATTTCAACCTCCACCTCCTGAGTTCAAACCATTCTCCTGCCTCAGCCTTCAATGAGATTACAAGCACCTGCCGCCACACCAGGCTACCCTGCATGTAAACTTGCTATATCGTTTATAAAAATATTTTTTAGATAAATGAAATATTCTACTGTCACGGTGCATTCATGAAGTTCGGGTATCTTGAATCATTGGCATGTCGTGTATGACAGTAACATTCTACAGAAAATATACTATAACCATTAATAAAAGGCTCTAATAAGAGAATTTTATTGCATAAGAATTGAAAAGACACCATAAATAATTTCCATCATATTTTTAATATACTGATGCTATTCTTACACAAAGTAAAAAGGCTGGGTAAGTTGTGGTCATGCACACCTGTAATTCCAGCACTTTGGGAGGCGGAGGTAGCAGATTGCTTAAGTGCAAGAGTTCACAACATGTCTGGGCAGAATAGGGAGACCCTGTCTCTACAAATAATAATACTAATAAACAGCCAAGTGTGCTAATACACATTTGTGGTCCCAGCTACTCAGGAGGCTGAGGCAGGAGAACTGCCTGAGCCTGAGTGGTCAAGGCTAGAGGGAGCTGTGATTGTGCATCACATTCTAGCCTAGGTGACACAGTGAGACCCTGTTTAAAAAAAAAAAACTAACAATTAGCCAGGAGTAATGACATGCACCTGTACTCCCAGCTACTTCAGAAGCTGAAGTTAGAAAATCATTTGACCCTGAGAGTTTGAGTCTGCAGTGAGCCCTAATTCAGCTACTGAACTCCAGTCTGGGTGACAGAGCAAGGCCTTGTCATAAATAGATAGATAGATAGACAGATAGATAGATAGAATACAGCTGGAGAAAGAGTAAATTTTTTAAAATGTAGTATGATGTAATTTTTAAAATAAACTTTATGTGTGTCACTTAGAAATTTATAGAACAGGCCGGGCGCGGTGGCTCATGCCTGTGATCCCAGCACTCTGGGAAGACGAAGTGGGCAGATCAGGGGGCTGGATATCGAGACCAAGACCATCCTGTCTAACACGGTGAAACCCTGTCTCTACTAAAAATACAAAAAATTAGCCGGGCGTGGTGGTGGGCACCTCTAGTCCCAGCTACTCTGGAGGCTGAGGCAGGAGAATGGCGTGAAACTGGGAGGCAGAGCTTGCAGTGAGCAGAGATCTTGCCACTCCACTCCACCCTGAGTGAGAGAGAGAGACTCTGTCTCAAAAAAAAAAAAAAAAAATTTATACAACTTAGCCAGAAAAATAAAAAACAACCTCTTAACAGTTTTTTCAAATAAAAAAAAAAGTGAGTTTGAGAAGAAGGGAATAAAGGGGACTTTCAGTTTATTACGTTTCTATATTTTGAGTCAAGGTCTCATTTTGTTGCCCACATGGAAGCGCAGTGGTGTGATTACAGCTCACTGCAAACTTGGCCTCCCAGGCTCAAACAATCCTCCCACCTCACCCTCCCTAGTAGCTGGGAATACAGGTGTACATCACCACAACTGGTTAATTTTTGTTGTTTTGTAGAGAGAGGATTTTACCAGTTGCCCACACTGGTCTTGAGCTTCCGGGCTCAAGCAATTCACCTGCCTTGGGCTCCCAAAGTGCTGGGATTGAGTCACTAGGCCAACCAAGGTTTTTGTTTTGTTTTGTTTTTGAGATGGAGTCTCACTCTGTTGCCCAGGCTAGAGTGCAGGGCACGATCTTGGCTCACAGCACCATTCTCCTCCTGGGTTCAAGTGACTCTCCTGCCTCAGCCTTGTGGGTAGCTGGGATTACAGACACCCGCCACGGAGACCAGTTAATTTTTGTATTTTTTAGTAGAGACTGGGTTCCACCATGTCAGCTAGGCTGGTCTGAAATTCCTGACCTCATGATCCACACACCTCGGCCTCACAAAGTGCTGAGATTACAGGCATGAGTCACTGCTCCCGGCCACCAGCCGAGACTTTTACTTTATAAAGATATTTATGATGTATTCTTTCTTTTTACAGTATGTATTGCATTTATAATTGGAGATACATAAAAAGGCGACTGTCACAGTTTGACAGCAAGGCAGTAATATTATCTTCATCAATATTTGCACTTCATTCGCAGGAACCTGTAAGAGAAAGCCCAGACAAAACTTTAAGGCAAAGACATTACACTTGTAAAAAGTGAGAGGACTATTTTTTTATAATAACCAATATTCCAGGTGAGAACTGGTCAGGATCTACCACTGCTCCATCTTACTTGATAACTGTCATATCTGCCAGGGTAAGAAGGAGCAGACAGAAGGACAAATGCCAGTGAGTTTTGTCTCCCACTAAGGACCTGTTTGTCAAGTTTCCTACCATCAAGTAGAAGATGTACTAAAAATAAAACATGTACCCTTGCAGATGCTAGCAGAGAGGCACAAAATAGAAAAGGAGGTAAGCCCACACACTGTGGAGGCAGAGATCTAAATTAAGTTAAAAATGTACCAGAAAGTTGTGTAAAGTTATTAAAATTACTCAAAATCTTGGAACATTAGTTTCCTCACCTGTAAAATGGGGATCATGTGCCTACTTCATAAGTTGTTTTGACAGTTAAATTCACAAAGATATTTAACAGAGCCTGCTATGGCAAGTGTTCGCATTAACAAAGTAGTATCAAACTTCAAAATGTGGGAAAGGTATTTTGAATAATGTCAAGGAGGCCAAGGACAACATGCCCAGCTGCATAATCAATCCCAGCCACATTACACTGAGGAGATCTACAGGTAACTATTCTTCTTCCACAAATTCCATTAGAGAGGAAGAGCGTGGAGTCTGACAACATGACACAAATGGGACCAGTGTACAGTGACTTAGGTAGTGGGGGGTGGAATCCGTATATATTCTCTGAATTGCAGTTACACAGTGAGTTCCCAGGAAACAAATGGAATAGAAAAGGCAACACAAAGGGTACTACCATAAATGGGGTGAGCATAGCAGGTTCACAACCACAAATTTAAGCAGGAGATTCAAATCACAAGGAGCACCTAGATCTGTGAACAGCAGCTGTGGTGGCATCAAGTTCAACTTTCTGAGACCATCGCTGCGGGCAGTGTCTTTGCAGGCACATACTCAGCAGCAGTGCATCTGAACACAGATCTCAAGGCTCTTCTCTTCATTAATTATTAAGATGATAGGTGATGGATACCCTCACGTTACAACATCCCCACTAACGCTGTGGACAAGTGAATTCAGAAACCTCCACCTAAATACACAGTGAAGAGTAGGATGAGAATACTGCAGGATAGATTAGGAATGCAGGCATTCGACCCCATACAGTCTATTTAAAATAAGAGAAGGGCCCTAGTATTGTGCTGTGGTCTCCCTATATATAGTTCTTTATTTTTCCAATTTCACAAAGGCTATACAGTTTTTCTTTCTTTCTTTACAAATGTGCTGATGAACCCATGTGTAATTAATCCTGAAGGGGTTAATTCCTCATAAAGTACAGTAACATGATTCAATTGCTATGATAAGGTTTTTCAGGTTTTTTTTAATAGTGTCCCATACTCATTAATCACAAGTGAAAATTATAAGAACATGTAATTTGAACAAAGTAGTCTTTTCACATAGAGTAATACACAGGTGTGTACAGATTAGATGCATCATGAAAGTTGGTAACATCTGGGAACAAAAGGAACCATCCTGAGGACATAAGGAACTTAGGGACGTCGATTATTAAGAGGCTACATGCAAGTGGAACTTCTGGGTTTTCATTGTCTAGACAGAAAAATTGAACGGATAAGCCCCAGCATATTAAGGTACATCACCAACGGCTGTGGGTGATCAACTTTCCATCCAAAGCAGAGATGTAAAACATGAATGACTTCAAATGCTGCCCAAGTGCTCTGCACCTTGAAAGTCATCCCCACAAAGCTGGAGCACCACCTGTTCCCGAGGGATCAGGTCAAAAACTGTGTTTTTGAGACACTCGTCTGTCAGGACTCAGTTGAGGTGAGGCTGGTGATTTCAACTGTAAAATACCTAAACCATCATCTTTAGGTAGATTCTTATGCCTGGGAATTGTGGTTTTCTCTTCTCCTGTTAGCAGATCCCGGGTAACCCAATAAATACCCTCTCTCACGCGTCAACTTCTATATCACAAGAAAGGCGCTGTAGAGGGTGACATTTTCACGAAGGAGCCACAGCCCGCATCACCCCCTGAGAGCTCTGAAGTTGCGCACGGGTGGGCCACGCGGCAGGTGGATGTCTCAGTTCCCATAGAGTTTAGCACAGCAGGCGTCTCCCTGGGCTGGAATAGGCGCGATGCTCTGGACACCCCCTGCCGGTGTATATGTGAGAGGACACCGAGATGTGCAGCGGGCTGTGCAATGAGGACCAGACCCCGCCGATTTGAGGAAGGGAGGTGCACTTTGCAGCGTCACACCGTCCTCACCGCCCAGCCTAAACCTGCCCCTCAAGTCCTTCTCCGGACTCCCTTGACGAGGGGGTGGCACAGAATCAGCATGTGGCATCGCTTCGGAAAGGACGAGGTCCACACCGCCCTGTCCCTCCCTCCAGGGCTGCGCACCACGGGGGAGGACAGACAGCGCATGCTGGGATTGTAGTTCGCAGGTCGGCGATCAATGGGCTGGAAAACGTTAAGAAACCATAATTCCCAGCACTTCTAGCTAGGGACGCGCCTCCCTATCCTTCGCTTCCGCACTACACACCACCCCCAAACCCAGCGCATGCTGGGATTGTAGTCCGTTAGCCCCGCGACCAACGGGCTGGAAATACTTAAAGGACTATTACTCCCAGGATGCCGTGCGAGGTACCCGCCGTCCCGATCTTTCCTCTAGGGCTGCGCAGCGCCCCCAAGCCCAAGTCAGGTAGCCCTGAGACCAATGGACTGGAAACTGTTAAGAGACCATAACTCCCAGCACGCCTGGCTAAGGACGCACCTCCCTATCCTTCCCTCCAGTGCTACACACCGCCTCAAAGCCTGGTGCCTGCTGGGATTGTAGTCCGTAGACCGGGGGCCAATCGCTGGAAACCGTTAAGAGACCATAACTCCCAGCATGCCTGGCCAGGGACGCCCCTCTCTGTCCTTCCCTCCAGCGTTACACACCGCCCCAATCCCGGTGCATGCTGGGATTGTAGTTCAGTAGCCTTGCGATCAACGTGCTGGAAACCATTTAAGGACTATGACTCCCAGGATGCCTTGCGAGGGACCCACCCTGTTGACCCTACCTCCAGGGCTGGGCACCGCCCCTAAGCCCAGCGCATGCTGGGATTATAGTCCGACTGCCCCGACCAAAAGGCTGGGAGTGTATCTGAGACTACTGTTCCAACACTACGGGAAAAATTTCATCTTCTCCGCCCCTCCTGTTTCCAGTGCAATTCCGCACTGCTGAGGGGCGCCTATCTGTTCCCAAACTTCTCCTGCCTGCGAGGAGAGAACGTGGCCAGGGCAGGTGGTCTCACTTGTAATTGTGACACAGTCTCCCCACGTGCCAGTTGCACGACTATTTGTGCCTGAAGTTTGATTTCTCTCTGACAAGACAGAGCCGGGGAGCCTACGACAGCCTGCCCAACTTTGCCATAACGCTTGCTCTCGGGAAGCTGGGCGCGCCCAGACCTTTGCAGGGCGCCCCCCTCAGCCCCGACCCTTCTCCTCACCCCTCCCCTGCCACGCCCCTTTCGACATGCTGGAAAGTCATCTACCTTTAATAACAGTCATCTTTGCAAAAAAAAAAAAAAAAAGAAAAAACTCTGAGAATAACTTATCTTCCATTCTATTTACTATTTATTTCCATAGTATCCATAAATAGTAGCAGTTAGAAATCATAGCAAGTCAAGCAAAAGCCCTGCCTTGCTTGTTTCATAAACCACGATATGGCCTTAGTGTGGTTTTATTTGTATTTTGTTTTGTATTTGTTGACCTTTCGGATATAAATATTTAGGTATTTGGACAGTTTTTGGAAGTATTACGCTATAAGTTGTTGATTTACTTTTGTTCCCTGTTTAATTTTTTTTGTCTCTCCCGTCTCCTCAGACTCAGTCATTCCACAGGTCTCGAGAGCTCTGTTCATTTCCTTTAAACTTTTTGTACTTTTTTTTTTTCCAGACTGGATAATTTCTATTGTTTTGTCTTCTGTTTTAAATCTGTGGATAAACTCAAAAGATTTTTTTCATTTCCTTATCTATTAGTTTTTTTATATATAAGTCCATTTCTCTGCTGAAGTTCCACATCTGTTTGTTTATGAAGAGAATATTTTCTTTTTTCCCCATGAACATATTCATAAAAACTGCCTTCAAATTCTTGTCTGCTGATTGCAACATCCTGGGATAGCTTCTACTGCCTGCTTTTGATATTGTATATGGATTACATTTTCACGTTTCTTTACATGTCTTATGAATTTTAAAATTGTGTACTAGAAACTATAAATGATAATTATAGAATAGAAACTCTGGATTTTGTTGTTTTACCTTGAAGACTTGTTTTATAAACAGGGTTCATTGGACTAGTGTCAAACCAATGCTTATCTCCGCTACAGTGGGCATAGCTGAAATCTTCATTCAGCTGTTAAACACACATATCATATATGTATTACGCATAGGCGTTTTTCTATGATAATATATTTTATTCAAGTTTCATCATTGTTATTTGTGGGAGTTCAACAAGCTACTACACAGTTAGTGGAAGTCAGAACCTCAGATTTATTTGATTGTAGTATTTTATATGAATAAAATTATATAGTATGTATACTTGTACACCTATTTTCTTTCTTTCCTTTTCTGTCTTCTATCTTCTTTCTTTCTTTCCTTCCTTCTTTCTTTCTTTGTCTCTTCTTTTTTCTTTCTTTCTTTTCCCCAGGTTGGTGTGCAGTGGCATGAGCTCACTGCAACCTCTGCCTACCAGGCTTAAGATATCCTTCCACTTCAGCCTTTTGAGTCACTGGGACCGCAGCCTTGCACCCCCATTCCCGGCTAATTGTTTTGTATTTTTGGTAGAGACAGGGTTTCACCATGTTGTCCAAGCTGGCACGTCTACTTTCTTTTATGCAACATTACATTTGTGATGTTCACCCACCAGTTGCAAATAGCTATAGTCTGTTCATTTTAGAAAGTAGTTTTTACATTTTAGTAAAATATAAAAATACATAAAATTAACCATTTTAGTAATTTTTTTGTGTGCCGTTTAAAGAAATTAAATACATTCACATTGTTTTGCAACCATTGTCCACGTTCATAAGGAACTTTTTTTCAATGTTTTAAAACTGAAACTCTGTACCCAGTAAACAACATTCCCCTCCCATTGCCCTTTGTGTAGTCCCTGGGAACTACTCTTCTACTTTGTGTTTCTATGAAGTTAAATGCTCTAAATATCTCATATGAGTGGAAACATACAATATAGCAAAAAAATCATGAGAAAGAATAATATATACTATATAACGTATGTTTATCCATTTAAAGAAAAATGCTAGCAGAGATCAGGTCATGGTGATTATAGAGAGAGGTAGGTAACAGTGAAAAGGGGATTGGGTGCATTAAATTTACGACGTGATGCCTCAAGTCCCAGAGCAATGAGCTTTCTGCTCCAGTCGCAGGGCTGGTCAATGGTGTGGCTGGGACACTATTCGAGCTGCCTAACTTCCAGAGCCCATGCTTAGTACAAACTTCAATGAGCCAGGAAAGCAATTACAACAACAGGCACTTAATGGCTCTGAGATTTTATCACAGCCTGTTCTTCATGGATAGCAGCTTCAGAGAAGAGTGACAGCTGTGAGGTTCCAGAAGCCACACCTCAGGTCCCCAAGTTCCTCCCCAGCAGCTGGAGACCAGGTGCAACAGGACCTGATGCCAGCCAGGGAACCATGGCCAAAGGCTGTGTGAGGCTGGCGGCAAGAAAGGCTCCCCTCCTACCCTCTGCTCATCTGCTAGGTCTTTGCCTTTTATTCTGATTGTGCTGCTCCAGGCTTGGAACCAAGCCAGAAATTCCTCTAGAGTCTGAAGTTGATGATTTTTTCCAGCTATCTGGAACCCCTGCATCTCCTGGAGGACTTTAAACTTCTGGAGACAGAGGGAAACACAGAATGCTGACAGGGCCTGGGTGAAAGACTTTGTAGGGGCCTTATAAAAGAAGAAGGGAGCAGGGCTGGTCTCTGGGGTGTTTCTTTTAAGGGGCTGTCACCTCTCCTCCAATAACATGCAGCCCTAACTTGTTCTCAGAGTTGAATGTAAATGGCACTTCCTCTAGGAACTTGTCATCAACTCCACTCCCCTGACTGCACCCTGCATTAGGATAGGTCTCCTCCTTCTCTGTGTATTACTCCCTTTCAGTAAATCTTAGATGCGGAAGACGGGACCAGGGAATGTCCTGCCCAGGCTGATTTCTGATTTCCACCTCTACCCTCCCGCAAAGTGAGGACTTCAGCTACTGCTCACCTTTCTGTTTTTCTGGGTTTTGATCACAGTTCTCTAGAAGACGGAAAGCCAAAGACCATAAGAAAGGTCCGCTGGTCCATGAGTAGCCCCCATTTCCAGCGCTTCCCAAGCTTCACCACCACCAGAGTCGCCAGGGCCAGGGAATGTGCACAAAAGAGGCCTTGCAGATCGGCAGCTTCACCACTCAGGGAGCGGGGCTGATGGTTGCTGTGGAGCCTCCATCACTCATGAGTAAAATATCCTGTTTACGGGGTGGGGAGGGCCGTGAGGCCCTCGCAAGACATTTTGGCAAGAACTAAGATCTAGGAGCTCAGTTCAAGACTCTCTTTTCCCAGGCATCAGGATCCTGGTCTCTGACCTGTCTGCTCCAGGCTCACTCACATCCACACACTTCTTCGTGGCAATGTCCAGCATCACCAGGTCAGTGAGGAATGTCCCCGGAGAGGGCACGACACCTGCACCATCAGAGTGGTAGTGGTGAGGAGCACCTGCTCTCAGGTGCCCACCCAAGCCCTGTCCCATGAAATCTTATAAACCCCTGCCTCCTGGCCCCCTCTACCTAGGTTACCCACTTGGAGTAGCTGAGAACCCTCAGCTGCCTTTTCCCAATTCTCTATGTCTTCCCATTAGCTGGCCTCTATAGCCACCAACCTCACCGTAATTACATCCTTGGGGGGATTTTAACAATCCACAAGGTCATGCGGTCCCTGGCTCCACCTGTTTTAAAAGCCCAATGGAGCCCAGCTCTCCCAGGCCTTGCTCTGGTCTGTCTAATGAAGGTGTTTTAGGCAGTGCAGCCACAGGAGGAAAGGGCTGGAGTAGAAAGGCCCTCTGCTTTTTTGATTCGGAGGTCTCCAGCTGGGAGAAATAAGCTCTGTTCTCTGAAACCCTCCTTCCCCACCACAGGCACATTCACCTTTTGCTGTCACAGCCTCATCTGGGCTCTCTGGGGCTCTACTACAGGGTAGACAACTTGTAGGTCTCCACCTGCTAGGATGAGGGACAAAGTCAATGAATATATGCTTCTTTCAGTTACGCCTCAGCCACACTAACCTTGGACATGGATAAGTGGCCTGAATCAGCTTGTCCAATGCTCTGACCACCTCCAGTGAGCTCTGACTCTAGACTCACTCTCAGGTCCAACATTCCTTGGATGTGTCATTTTGAGCATGCAATTGGGTTTCCCTGAGCTGTTTCCTCAACTGGAAAGTGTGGTGGGAACTAACTACCTCACAAGGCCTCTTAACACCTCGGTTTCATGTGGCTGTCATGATTGCTGTCACCATCATCCCTCTCAGGATGAGCCAGACACAAGCACCCTCAGATTCTCTTTCTCCCTGAGCCCCATCATCGCGTGGTGTGGCCTGTCCAACAGGCTCATCATTCCTACATTTTCCACATAAGAAAACAGATGCCCAAAGGGGCAATGACATGCCAAGGACCCCACAAGAGAGGCCAACTCCTCCCTCAGCCTGGAGGGACTGTCCCAGCTGTCTTCACTCAACACCTCAGCATCACCACTGACCAACATTCCATCCTCTAAACTCTATGAGTGACAATATTTCCAGCCAGGCCCTGTGGCGGTGGACGTGTTTCTGAGAATTGGGAATCTAATGTGGAGGAAAACTTAAATATTTAATATGAACTCAATTGAACATGGGCACAAACAATGGTCACCAAGTCCTGGAACAGTTTGCATGAGCCCCTTGAGGTGTTCATCCAGCGCTGTTTCAGAGAAATCTTTCAATCCATTCCTATACATTAATGATTGAAAAAACAACAGACAATTGCAAAAACAAGTTGACCTTTTGTGTTCCTTGAGCCCAGTTGTGAAGGGCACCTTTAACTGCGCCTCATGCCAAACAACTCATTACAAAAAGAGTTAGGGTCCCAGACTGTGCCGAAGTTTCATGAGCCCTCTCTTCATCTGTACATGGACACGTGGCCGATTCTGGATCCCAGGTTGTTGCTTCCCAGTCTGGTAATGAGTCCTCCATAGTCTGGTGAGTGTAAATATACATATATATGTATATTTATGTACAAATATAATTATATACATATATGTATATTTATATACAAATATATTTATATACATATATGTATATTTATATACAAATATATTTATATACATATATGTATATTTATATACATATGTACATATATATATTTTCTTTCTCTCCTTCCTATTGCAATTTGCTTATTATATTATTTGCTTTTCATGTCTGTATTGCCATACACTTGGGATAAAGGCTCTTTATCCTTAAAACTATTGTGGGTGCCTTTTCTTTTCCCCTCGTGCATTTCCCTCACAGGAGACCAGGTGATGGAATCTCGAAGTGACCTCACTTCCTTAGTTACAGACTCAAAGAAAGTTTAGAACACTGGTAACCTGGAGCCCTCGTTCTAGAGACAGCCTTGTATTTACTAAGGAGACTCTGAAGGCAGCAAGATGTTCTCCTGCTATATCTTGAACTTCTGAGGCTCTCATCTCAGGAAGGCTTGAACTGAGAGCCTTTTTTTATGATGGAGACATTGCTCATTCCTCACCGCTGGCTCTTCTGGCCATATGGAAGGGGTTACCCATAGATAACAAAAGGCCACCCATGGCAGGCCTACCCAGGCCAGGCCTCACCTTTGATATCATCTCGGCAGCCACACACCCCTCCTCATCACCATGTCTTGTGGGAAAGAAAGAGATAATGGGTCCTTTCTTGACAGGAGCAGACTTCCTGGTATTGGGAGGCTAAAAGCCTGTCAAATTTATACCGCAGGTTACTGATGGCAGGAGGGGAACATGAGTGCTGGGGGTCACCTTTGTCTGTTCAGACGTTTATTCTAAGGCTTCAAGCTGTCATATCGTTTTCTCCCTGGCTGGAGGTCTACACAAATGCGCCTATGTGCCTGATCCGGGGAGTAGATTTTCTAACTGGAATTTCCCCTGTGGGGAAAGCCAGGATGCCATTGATGCCGCTTGGCCAGTCTTCCAGGCACTCTCTTTGCAGAACTCTATGCAGGAGATCCCTGAGGAGCTGTTTGATGAGTGCAACTACTCCATCTCATTGAACAAAAGGCAGGCGCACCATGCCGACAACCATGGCCCGTGCTGGTCTGGAGGCAAGTTGGGCACAGAGAGCTCTCCAAATGGAAAAGACCAGGGAAGCCCAGGACCCTGACCCAAATGTGAGGATTCCCCAGAAACTGTTTTAGGGCTTTCTCAATTAAGGACCCACAGTTCCTTCCCAGAGGAATCTGGCCTCCATTAGTCCATAATGGCAACTTAGATGCACAGTCACCGGTCATAAGTTTGCAGAAATGTCAAAAGAAACACTTTGGTGTTGTTTTTACTTTACATTAGGTTGTGAGTATCTTTTCATGTTGCTATTATTTTTATTGTTATATCTACCCACCCCAGATATTTCCTGTAGCAGGCAGCTTCTCTGCCTTGCCAGACCTTGTCTAAGTCTTATAATTTCACAGTCTTACTAGAGAGAGGTTTTACCCAAAAAGTGGGAGTTATGCAAAAGGGTCTTAGGTGACTCTGTACATGTGTCTCACAGGGCCCACCTCTATATCTCCATCAGGACAGGAGCTGTGCCCTCATATGTCTTCATAAGATTCCATAAGTGGGGCCTTTCCCTCAGTAATTTAGCCTTTTAATACTGGTGGAGCCTGACATAATAAATTCTATTTCCATTTCAGCCATGCTACTGGGAATACATTTTTTTTCTTTTTTTGAGACGGAGTCTCGCTCTGTCGCCCAGGTTGGAGTGCAGTGGCGCAGTCTCGGCTCACTGCACTCTGCCTCCTGGGTTCACGCCATTCTCCTGCTTCAGCCTCCTGAGTAGCTGGGACTACAGGCGCCTGTCACCATGCCCGGCTAATTTTGTGTGTGTGTGCGTGTTTATTTTTTAGTAGAGACAGAGTTTCACCGTGTTGCTAGGATGGTCTCGATCTCCTGACCTCGTGATCCACTCGCCTCGCCCTCCCAAATTGCTGGGATTACAGGTGTAAGCCACCGTGCCCGGCCGCTACACGGAACATCTTATCTGTGTCCAAATACGCTGTAATGGTTTGCTATGACTTCCATAATACAGTACCACAGGCTGAAGTTCTTTAACAACAGAAATTGAATTTCTCACAATTCTGGAAGTTAGAAATCCAACCTCAAGCTACTGGCTGGGTGGTTTCTCTGAGCTCTCCATCTTTGGCTTGTAGATGATCATCTTCTATCTCTGTGTTCACAAGATCTTCTCTTGTGCTTTTCCATCCTTCCCGTCTCTTCTAATAAGGGCTCCAGTCATCTGGAATTAGGATGCCCCCCAATTGATTCACTTAAACTTACCTACATTTGCAGAGGCTATATGTTCAAATATAGTCACGTTCTGAGGCACTAGGTGTTAGGACATAAACATATAATTTTTAAGAAGGGAATGCAATCTAGCTCACAACATTTATTAAACCCTTGTAGATTATAGTCTACCAGGAAAATGATTACTCAGTGAAAGAGTAGGAAAGTGTAAAGTTTTAATAGGTAAAGCTGGAATATATTCCAAAAGGGTTGTGAAAGGTATACTGCAAATAGTAATTTCTGAATTTATCTGCTTTTATGTATCCAGACCCCCTTGGATGTTAACATTCTTTTAATTTTTTTGTCAATCTGCTATCTATGTGGGAAAAAATTATTTTTTCTATTTCAGTTTTTCAACTGATATATTTGAGTTACCTTTCAGTTGGTTTATACCTATTTGGGTTTTCTGTTCCCTCAGTTAACCTGCTCAATTCCTTGGCCCTCTGAGGGGTTTTTCTCACCTTGGAGTCCCTGAGCACTGAAACTTTTGCCAGGTGTGGGGTTGCTGTAGTTGTTTCTCAAGACTCCTTTTAAGGTTTCAAAAGACCCAGTTAAGTTGCTTTAAGTCAAAAGAGTTGTCTTAGGGTATCTTGTCCTGTGCCCTGTCTTTAAAATAGAAAGAAAGTGAGGCTTCCCCATGCCCTTTCCTCCATGTCAGGGACAGACATAGAGCCTCAGGTAGCTTAAAGGGAATTTCATGCAACCCTCACAGTGGAACATTCTCATTCTTATTTGTGTTTTTCTGAGCAGCCATTTGACATCACAAAGCCTTGTTTTCTCATTTGTAGACTGAGAATTTTTTTGAGAATTCTCTTGGATAATGCTCTTCATAAAGATTATTAATACAAGTGGGTGCTGTTGTCTTATGGCTGATATGATATCGTGAAGGCCTTGAATGTATTCATGGATTAATTAATCTCTACCTCCACATTAAATTTGATATCAGAGGCCTAAAACCTTTTTCACCATAAACACCCATGTCTTCCACATGCCCAAGTCTCTGAAGGATGGAGATTTCCTGGTCTGAGCTCCACATCCCAAGCCTCTGGTGTTTCATGGTCCTGCCATGAAAGGTCTTGTCCCCTCCCCAGGAGGAAATGAGCCTATTCTGAACCTAGAGGTGTGAATGATGCCAATGCGCCAAACCAGGCACAACAGAGAAGCTGATGAAGTCCCTGACAGCAGCCTTCCAGGGTCAAACTCTCTTCTTCTTTATCATTTTTCTCAACTTCTACCAGGACTTCCCCACCACTGTATAGTTCCTGGACCAGCTGTCTAGTAGTAGAGCATATGTCTTCTCCAAGGCACAGTGGAGACTCTGCCAGCTACTAACTGTGTCTTAGGATACCAGTACATCTTTATCAGCCTCAATTTGCATCTCTATAGAGACTTGCAAAATGAACCTCTGTTCTGTATGAGAGACGTGCAAGGGGAGAAGAAAACACACACAAAAAAACCTTTAAGGGTAAACAAGCTTTATCTCACGTAAATGGCAGTGCAGCTATAATAAGCAAATTGCAATGGGAAGGGGAGAAGGGAAACATATATACATATTTACGTTCACCAGACTGCAGAGGATTCATTACCAGACCGGGAAGCAATACCCTCGACTCCAGAGTAGGTCACCCGTCCGTGTACAGACAAGAAGAGGTCTTATGAACTTTCGGCGTGGCCTACGGCCCTAGCTCTTTTTGTAATGAGTTGTTTGGCATGAGGCCCAGTCACGAGGGCTCTTCACAACTGGGCTCAAGGAACATGAAAAAGTTAACTTGTTTTTGCAATTGTCTGTTGTTTTTCAGTAACTAACATATAGGAATAGATTGAAATAGATATTTCTCCAAAACAGTCCTGGACGAATGCTTCAAGGGGCTCATGTAACCTGTTCTAGGACTTAGTGACCATTGCTTTTGCCCATGTTCAATTGAGTTGAAATTTAATATTCAACTTTCCCCTACAACCTTATATGGTTTTTGTGGGAAATGAATGGCATAAAACATGAAAAGTGTATCCTTAATGCTTGGTTTTGTGGAAAGGCTGCTGGGGCATCCTCTGATTGTTCTTATTTATTACTTTTTTCTCTTTTTTCTCTTCTTTCACCCCAGAAGGTCTTTCATGTCACAATCACTCATGTCCCTCTACCGTTGGAAAAGCATATAGAAAACAAACCTGTTCTTACATTTGTAAAGGGCACTTGAGCTTCCCGTTAGCTGGACTTTGTCTTTGAAACATAGAGATCCTGTGAGAAAGGGGCACCAGGCACACTCAGACATAGCTAAATAGGTTGTATTTAGGGTTTATTTATTCATCACATATATAAAACGCACTTTTCCAGACACTTGGCATAATTCAGGGAAGACAGCAGATGACAGTTCCTGGGCTACAATTTACTTTAGGGAGTCAGACACTCAGAGTGGACATCATAAACAGGTCATGTTCACAGAACTTGAGATCTGATGTTCTCATGCTCTCCTCTAGGAATGGATGCACCTCTCAGCTTCTAATCAGAACGACAGACCCAGGATCACGCATAACATTTAAATAGACGAAGAAATCTTTTTCCCAAAGTGTAACATCACCTTATGATAAAAACTCTCAACAAATTAGGTGTGAAATAAATTCATTCAAAGCATTAAAGGCCAAGTATTACAAATGAATAGCTAGGCGGGAAGATCTGCCATAAGGCAAGGGCATCCGCTTCCCTAGATACATATCCAGGGACACAGAGAATGAGCAGATCCAGGGTTGTTCTTCACCTGGGGTCCTCTTCAGGTCGGTTTCAAGAGGACAGGACTGGGGTTCTGCATCCACCTCTGTGGAGAGCTGGAAGTAAAATGAGCTATGCTCCACCTCAGCCTAATGTAGACAATGGCTACAGAAAAGACTGTTTTCTTCCTCATAACTAGGGGTGCTCGAAGTGGTTAACCTCGATTGTTTCACATATTCATAAGTGTCGGCCATCCTTGGTTCTTCATTGGTGAATTAAGACCCTTTGCTCTGAGACTCTGCAAAAATGCTTTTACTCCCTGGAGGCCCTTCAAATCAGAGAGAGGCATGGCCACTCCAGAGGCATTTTCGGTAGATAAAGATGGGATAGAGCTAAATGTACCAGAGCACTGGACCCTGAATCTGAAGTCACGGGAAAATGCCAGTTCCTGTTGGTTTTTGAGCTCCTTATTTGAAAGTCGTATTAAATAATTTCCCTGGATAAGGGGAGGGTGCCTCATGAGTAGATAGCACACCACAAATGGCGGAGGAAAAGACAGGGCAATGGAGGATTCCAAGGTCACTCATTGTTCTTGGAGCCTTCACATTCTGCTAATTTGTCCCCTGGAACTCTAAACAGTCAGTGTCTTGAGGACACAAAACAATGGTACATGATTTGTTCCATAATGTTCCTGCCTGGGGCCACAGTCTTAGTGATGGCCTTGAGGTGGTTACAGCCTGCTGTGTTTCTGGTGCCTATTGAGCTTTGCTGGAGCAGCTGGAGCAAGTAAGAGTCACACACCTCGTGTTATTATCAATGATTTCCACAATGCCCACTTAGCCAATCTTTATTCCCTTGCACTCACCCTTTGCCGGCTACCTTGGTGGGCCCAACATGTGGCACAGAAAATGGTTACATCATGCCTGCATGCCCCTCCGAGGACAGAACAGTCTGAAGACAGCTCGACAAAGGCACTAAAGCAAGTATATATAAAAGAAAAGAGTAAGGACTATTATATAAAGTAGAATGTTGAGAAGAAGAGCTGCAAAGTCATTGCATAGGGGGACCCAGAGGCCTCACTGAGGTGGTCTTTAATCCATGATGAGAATGACAACAGGGAGGCATCTCTGCACAAGAATGTGTCAGTGAGAAGCCACCCTTGGTGAAGAGTCTTACAGGTGTGAGTTTGGCAGAGATTAGAAAGGGACCAATTTGGTACAGACAGCCTGAGGAAGAGGTAAGCAGAGGCATGGAGAATCCTGGGGCTTGGGAGATGAGGCTACATATCTGCTCCTTTCTGACAACATTGCCCGAAAACTTAGCACATTTCAATAGTATATACTATCTCACAATTTGTGTCGACCAGAATCTGGACACAGTTTAGTTTGCTGCCTCTGCCTTCAGGTCTCTTATGAGATTGGGGCTGTGGTCCCAACTGAAGGTGGACCAGGAAAGCATCAGTCTTTAAGCTCATGCTTGTGAAAATTGGCAGGGTTAAGTGTAGACTGAGAGCATGACTTTACTTCTGTCTACTGGCCTGAGCACTCCCTCAGTTCTTTGTTATGTGCGTCTGCACATAGAGCATCTCATAGCATTGGAGCTTGCTTCCTGCGTTTGAGGAATACAATTGAGAGATAGAGTTAGGCAAACAGGTTCACACAAAAAGAGACAGAAAGAAAGGGAAAGACTGAGGAAGCAAACAGGAAAAACCCAGTAGGAGGAATAATGACAGCTTTAAAAAAAAATCTTGAGAGTTACAATAATTTGTATTAAAATTGTAACCACCAGTGTAATGCTATAAGGAGATAGGTTGTAATTAACTCCTGAGGTTGGGGCCGTCATGATTGAGATTACTGGCTTTACACAAGAAAACCCAGAGGGATGTCTGTCTCCTTCTACCAAATGAGAATAAAATTTGATGTGTGCAGTCAGAAATTCAGAAGAGTCATCACCAGAGCTCAACCACGCTGATACCCTGATCTCAAATTTCCAACCTCTAGAAGTGTGAGAAATTAAATCCTGTTGTCTACAAGCAGTCTAGTTCATGGTTCTTTGGTATAGCAGCCTGAACTAATACAAAAGTCATACACTATTCTGTATTCCATTCGACAGAAGCTAAATTTGTGCCTCCAAACTGTTAAAAAAAAAAAGACTTTAAAAATTGGATATTTAGAATGAAAGATAAGAAACAGCTTGTTGAAACACTTAAATTTTCTCTGCTTATAAGATTTTTAAAAGTTTGCTGAAATAGGCTGGAATCAGTATGTCCAACTGAAGTCCATGGAGAATCAGTTTGCTGATGTTAGAGCCCAAATTTCCAACGCATGTTTTGTACTAACTCTCCCTGAATATTCATGTAACCTGTGAGGAAGCAAGAGGAGATGACTGTGCATGTCTCATGACTTTCCATATTACTACTTTCCTTCCAGCAATCCCCTCCTAATCCAGAGCTCACTTCTTAAGCATTTTTTAATCAACACCTTAAAGCCTGTATAAGAAAATCGATATGAGCTGGGCTCCTATCTCCTGTTGGCCAACTTACAACAAGATGCCATTTTTCTCAAAACCCAAGTGCCATACTACTGGCATCAAGCAGTAGGCCATTTTTTTCAATAACAAACTGAGTCACTAACCACCTAGTGCTGGGAAACTTTGTGAAGGCTTTCCCCAACACAGGTGAGATAAGGCACATGGATATAATTCTGTATATAATAAGAAGGCCCTAGAAAGTTTAATGCCTGTATTAGTCCATTCTCATACTGCAATGATGGAATATCTGAGACAGGGTAATTTATGAAGAAAAGAGGTTTAATTGACTCACAGTTCCACAAGATTGGGTGGGGGAGGCTCAGAAAACTTCCAGTTATGGTGACCCACAAGTGAAGTGAGTGAGAGCAGGGGATATACCAGGTACTTATGAAACCATCAGATCTAGTGAGAACTCACTAACTATCTCAAGAACAGCATGAGGAAAACCCGTCACCATAATACAGTCAAATCCCCTCAGGTTTCACCCTTAACAGCAGGGGGTCATAATACAAAATGAGGTTTGGGTGGGGACACACAGCTAAACCACATCAATGCCAGAGGATGATATCTACATTTAATTTCAACCTCGTTTTGCAGCAGAATGAAACTGAAGCCCAGTGGAGAAGTGAGTTTCTCAAGATCACACTGCTAGACCCCGGGCCTACTTGAAATGTGGCCCATGCTACCTCCAACCTATTATCCTAATGCTTCCATCTCTAAGTGTGCGCATTATTTACAGGTGAAACCACACCACTATTTTTACGTTTTATCTTATATACACCTGATACATTCCCTAGGAAGTAGATAACATTATCCCCACTGTGCACGCTAGGAGGCCGGGGAAGCCTCAAATACACAGTGACTTTTATCGGGTCCCAGAGATGGTAAGAAAAACAAGGTTACGTTCCAGCCGTCTCTTATATCCTGGAACCCAGGCTGCATTTAGGTCTTTCCAGGGAATTAAGGGGAAGTTGTGTTTGCATAATTGTGTACAAATAAAGAGTTGACATGGAAGAGGAGACTGAGCAATTAGTAGCATAGTGGGGCCTTTGGGTAGGTCCTATAGAAAGAAAGGGCCAGTGGATGGAACCTTGAAGAGTTTAACACACTTTCCTGGTGACAGAAACCCACAGCAGTTAAGAAACCAGGAACACACATTCTTGACACAGCTCTGTATCCGCCTCTGTTGACGAGAGATGCTCAAGAGATTGAGATGTCCTTTCATTGTGCCCTGACATTTCTGAGTTCTAGCCTTACAAAGGCTCAGTATAAAAGTCTTATCTGATAACTCAGATATCAACTCAGCCCTCATCCCTGATACCCCTGGCCATTGGCCGGGTGCACCTACAGATAACACAGGGCAGCCCAGGACAGGTCCATTCAGGCCAGGCCTGTCTCATCATCTCATCTGGACAGCCCCATGCCACTTCTTAGTACCATGAGTTGCAGGATGGAGAAAAGGGAGGGCACTCTTCTTGGGCAGAAGCAGATTGTCAGGAGTTGGAACTCTTGTGTGTCTGTTATGTTCATATTCAGGCCACAGCTGGCAGGATAAAAAGAAGAGAATTGGGGACTGAGTCTGTGTACTCAGATGTGAATAGCAAGACTCTAACCTGTTCTCTGGTTTCCTTCCTTGCTGGAGATTTATTTATTTATTTATACTTTAAGTTCTGGGATACATGTGCAGAATGTGCAGGTTTGTTACATAGGTTTACGTTGCCATGGTGGTTTGCTGCACCTATCAAACTGTCAGCTAGGTTTTAAGCCCCACATATATTAGGTACTTGTCCTAATGCTCCCTTTCACCTTGCCTTCCACCCCCCTGACAGGCCCCGATGTGTGATGTCCCCTCCCTGTGTCCACGTGTTTTCATTGTTCAACTTTCACTTATGAGTGAGAACATATGGTGTTTGGTTTTCTGTTCCTATGTTAGTGTGCTGAGAATGATGGCTTCCAGCTTCTTCCATATCCCTGCAATCTGAGGTCTCTATTCTGTTCCATCGGTCTATATATCTGTTTTGGTACCAGTATGATTTCCTCTCTTCCTATTTGCATACAATTTATTTATTTCTCTTCCCTGAATACCCTGGCCAGAACTTCAAATACTGTGTTGAATAGGAGTGCTGAGAGACGGCATCCTTGTCTTGTGCTGGTTTTTAAAGGGAAAGCTTCCTGCATTTGCCTCGTAAATATGATATTGGCTAGGGGTTTGTCATAAACAGCTCTCATTATTTTGAGATTTCTTGCATCAATACGTAGTTTCTTTAGAGGTTTTAACATAAAGAGATATTAAATTTTATCAAAGGCCTTTTCTGCCTCTGTTGAGACAATCCTGTGGTTTCTGTCATTGGTTCTGTTTATGTGATGGATTACATTTATTGATTTGCATAGGTTGAACTAGCCTTGAATCCCAGGGATGAAGCCGACATGATCCTGGTGGATAATATTTTCGATGTGCTGCTGGATTCGGTTTGCCAGTATTTTATTGAGGATTTTTCCATCGATTTTCTTCAGGGATATTGGCCTGAAAATTTTGTTTTGGTTGTGTCTTTGCCAGATTTTAGTATCAGAATGATGCTGACCTCATAAAATGAATTAGGGAGGAGTCTCTCCTTTGCAATTGCTTGGAATACTTTAAGAAGGAATGGTACCAGCTGCTATTTACACTTCTGCTAGAATTCGGCTGTGAATCCATCTGGTTCAGAGTGTTTTTTTATTGGTAGGCTATTAATTACTGCCTCAATTTCAGAAATTGTCATTGGTCTATTCAGGGATTCAACTTCTTCCTGGTTTAGTCTTGGGAAAGTGTATGTGTCCAGAAATTTATCCACTTCTTGTATATTTTCTAATTTATTTGTGTAGAGGTGTTTATAGTAGTCTCTCATGGTAGTTTTTATTGCTGTGGAATCAGTGGTGATATCCCATTTATCATTTTTTAATGTGTCTATTTCATCCTTTCCTCTTTTCTTCTTTATTAGTCTAGCTAGTGGTCCATCTATTTTGTTAATCTTTTCAAAAAACCAGCTTCTGGAGTCATTGATTTTGAACAGTTTTTCGTCTCTATCTCCTTCAGTTCTGCTCTGATATTAGTTGTTTCTTTTCTTCAGCTAGTTTTTGAATTTGTTTCCTCTTGATTCTCTAGTTATTTTAATTATGATGTTAGGGTGTTGATTTTAGATCATTCCAGCTTTCTGTTGTGGGCATTTAGTGCTAGCATATACCCTCTTAAAACTCCTTTAACTCTCTCCCAGAGATTCTGGTATATTATCCCTTTGTTCACATTGGTTTCATAAAACTTAAATTCTACCTTAATTTTGTCATTTACTCAGCAGTCATTCAGGAGCAGGTTGTTCAATTTCCTAGTATTTATGTGGTTTTGAGTGAGTTTCTTAATCCTGAGTTCTGATTTGATTGCACTGTGGTCTGAGATACAGTTTGTTATGATTTCCGTTCTTCTGCATTTGTTAAGGAGTGTTTTACTTCCAATTATGTGGTCAATTTTAGAATATCTGCTATGTGGCACGGAGAAGAATGTATATTCTGTTTCTCTGGGGTGGAGAGTTCTGTAGTTGTCTATTAGGTCCGCTTGGTCCAGAGCTGATTTCAAATCCTGAATATCCTTGTTAGTTTTCTGTCTCACTGATCTGTCTAATATTGGCAGTGTGCTGTTAAAGCCACCTAGTATTATTGTGTGGGAGTCTAAGTGTCTTTATAGGTCTCTAAGAACTTGATTTATGAATCTCCGTGCTCCTCTATTGGGTAGGTATATATTTAGGATAGTTAGCTCTTCTTGTTGCATTGATCCCTTTACCTTTATGTAATGCCCTTCTTTGTCTTTTTTCATTTTGGTTTAAAGTCTGTTTTATAAGAAACTAGGATTGAAACCTTGCTTTTTTTTTTTTTTTTTTTTTGCTTTTTTTGCTTTCCATTGGCCATTTCTCCTTCCCTTTATTTTGAGCCTATGTATGTCTTTGCATGTGAGATGGTTCTCCTGAATATAGCACACCAAAAGTTGTAGACTGTTTAACCAATTTGCCAGTCTGTGTCTCTTAATTGAGGCATTTAGCCCATTTACATTTACGGTTAATATTTTTATGTGTGAATTTGATCCTGTCATCATGATGCTAGCTGGTTATTTCGCACATTCGTTGATGCAGTTTTTTCATACTATCGATCGGTCTTTATATTTTGTTGTGTTTTTGCAGTGGTGTACCAGATTTTCCTTTCCATATTTAGTGCTTCCTTCAGCAGCTTTTGTAAGGCATGCCTGGTGGTGACATAATCCGTCAGCATTTGCTTGTCTGTGAAGGATTTTATTTCTCCTTTGCTTTTGAAGATTAGTTTGGCTGGATATGAAATTCTGGGTTGAAAATTCTTTAATTTAATAATGTTGAATATTGGCCCCCACTCTCTTCTGGCTTGTAGGGTTTCTGCAGAGAGATCTGCTGTTAGTCTGATGGGCCTCCATTTGTAGGTAACCTGACCTCTGTCTCTGTCTGTCCTTAACATCATTTCTTTGATTTCAACCTTGGAGAGTCTGGCGATTATGTCTCTTGGAGTTGCTCTTCTCGAGGAGTATCTTAGTGATGTTCTCTGTATTTCCTGAATTTGAAAGTTGGCCTGTCTTGCTAGGTTGATGAAGTTCTCCTGGATAATATCCTGAAGTTTGTTTTCTAGCTTGGTTGCATTCTCCCCATCAATTTGAGGTATACCAATCAATAGTAGGTTTGGTCTTTTCACATATTCCCATATATCTTAAAGGCGTTATTTAGTTCCATCAGGCCATTTATGTTTCTCTCAAAGCTGGTTATTCTAGTTAGCAGTTCCTGTAACCTTTTATCAAGATTCTTAGCTTGTTTGCATTGGGTTAGAACATGCTTCTTTAGCTCAGAGGAGTTCGTTACTACCCACCTTCCGAAGCCTACTTCTGTCAATTCTTCAATCTCATTCTCCATCCAGTTTTGTGCCATTGCTGGAGAGGTGTTGTGATCATTTGGAGGAGCAGAGGCATACTGGTTTCCGGAATTTTTGGCATTTTTGTGCTCGTTTTTCCTCATCTTCATGGGTTTCTCTACCTTCAATCTTTGAGGCTGATGACCTTTGGATGGGGGTTTTTTGGGGGGGGTCCTTTCTGTTGGTGTTGATGTTGCTTTCTGTTTGTTAGTTTTTCTTCTAACAGTAAGGTTCTTCTGCAGGCCCAGTGCAGTTTGCTGGAGTTCCAATCCAGACCCTGTTCTCCTGGGTATCACCATTGAAGGCTGCAGAACAGCAAAGATTGCTGCCTTCTCCTTCCTCTGGAAGCTTCATCCCAGGAGGAAGCCCGCCCAATGCCAGCTGGAGCTCTTTTGTGAGGTGTCTGTCAACCCCTGTTAGGAGGTTTCTCCCAGTCAGGAGTCACGGGGAACTCACTTGAGAAGACAGTCTGTCTCTTAGCAGAGCTTGTGCACTGTGCTGGCAGAATCCCTCTAGTCAAGATCAGCTGCTCTCTTCAGAGCCGACAGGTAGGAATGATGAAATCCACTGAAGCCGCACCCACAGGCGCCCTGGAGGTTTTGTATGTAAGTCTCTGACTAGGGCTGTTACCTTTCCTTCAAATATGCCCTGCCCAGTGAGGAGGAGTCTAAAGAAGCAGTCTGCCACAGCCACTTAGTTGCACCCAACCCAGACCTCCCAGCCTCCTTGGCACTGTCAGGGGAAAACTGTCTACTAAAGCCTCAGTAATGATGGACTCCACTCCCCCACACCGAGCTCAATTGTCCCAGGTCAACTTCAGACTGCCGTGCTGGCAGCGAGAATTTCAGAATGAGGAACGCATTAGCTGTTTGTGATTTTCATGTCTGTTGCAGGGATTTGATCCATTGCTAGTGCTGGATTTGGAGTCTGAAAAAACAGATTTATCTTACTGAACTCACTTGAAGATGTACTCTGCTGTTTAGTTAAATTGCAGCAGGAGAAAATGTCTCTTTGCAGATCTATTTTTATCTCACTTGCTTTTAGAGACGAGATTGTCTCTGGCACAGTAATTCAACTTAATCTATGTCAAAAACATAAATAGCTTGAAAATACTAAAAAAAAAATTATGAATGGTGGAATGCATTCTATGTGTTTTCAAATTACTTCTATGATATAAAATAAATAACATAATGTTTTGCCTTGGATTTCTAACCTCAGCCCTCAGCCATTTTCCCAAACTATTTTTTTTTTTTTCTTTGAGGCAGAGTCTTGCTCTGTCGCCCAGGCTGGAGTGCAGTGTTATTTCTGTGCTTCTTCCATTTTCCCTTGGAGGAAGGTGGACAGCACACAGACTTGACATCCTTGTGATCAATCAGTATCAGAAGGGACCACTTTTTTTCAGTTTGATTACTTCTCTGGCTTATTCTCTTGATTTACTTTACCTTTCATCAAGTGCTTACATATTTTTAAACTGTATTCAACATTTTTATGGTTCCTGTAACTTCTTGAGAACTTTTACTTGTCTACACTAAAATATTTAAAAATATGTAGGCTTTTCTTCTGAAAGCACAAATATCCACTGTGTACACATGAATAGAATATTTCATAGGCATTGGGCAGCATACAGCCACGTCCTATGAGATATGCCGTTTCTTCATTCAAAACATCTCTCTCAAATATGTAGTAATAGTGACTTGTAAAGGGTAGTCCTTTTGATACTTAAAATTTTGTTTTATGTGCCTTTTTCAAAATATATACTTAACTACAGTGAACAGAACTGACCTAGATACAAAGAGAACTACTGTTTTTGTAAAACATTAAGTTGATAGATTGACTTATCTTATTTCAAGTCTTTTGACTATAGTCACTGTGCTTCCTTTGAGTATGTCCTTGACCTCACAAAAATAATTTGTGGAATCTTCTGTTTATTTTATAAATCAATTTAAAGGAACAAAATTTGTGTATGGCTAAATATTACTTGTTGAGTACAATTTAAAATTTCTACTGTCATTTTAGTGTCCTAGAAGATATGACGTGTTGAATTTCTGCTCTCATAAAGTGAATGATATTGTTAGGCCTAAAGCCTTGCCATTTATTTTCCCCCTCTGTCATACAGTGTGTATCTTTGCTTCACTGCTGAAAAATTTTATTAATTTTTCTCTCTTACTGGTAGTCAAATTTCTAATAAAGTTATTTATCATTCCTTGTGTTTACTTAGTTACTGTATGTTAAACATTTGATTTCTGATGGTCTTAATGTCATTTAATATAATTGTAAATATTTCAATTTGTCATTATTAACAAATTTCTGTAGTATATGTTTTAGACTCTTAGCTATTAAGTATATGTGGGTAAATGACTTAGATTAGTTTCTAAAACATTGTAGGGGCTACTAAGTACTAATCACCCTGATTCGTTAAACTTTTATTCGTTGTACTATTCTTTATTTACTAAATTATTTTGTAATCTTATTTAAATTTATTCTTTTCTTTTCTAAATATTTGTGAAAAAGAGGGGGTAGGCTAATGTGCCATTTTGATAAAACTTCATGTCAAATGGTATGCTTCATTGTTTTCTTTTAGATGTAATAGCTTTTTTGACTCAGGCAATACATGCAAGTATGAAGTATAAAAATTATAGTCTCAATCTTTAAGCAGAGGAGAAACTTAGGTATTTATTGATTGTCACAAAGCTACATTATCCCGCACAATACATAAAACTTTCACAAATCTACATTATCCCACATAACAGGCATGCCAGCTGCCTAGATTTGGAAATATGGATTGTTACAAATTAGAAGTAAATAACTTGATAAGCCCAATTTAACAAATGAAGCTCAAGAAGTGGAAGATATGAGACCTATAATAAAAGAGTAAATTATTTTAAAAATCTTACCACAAAGAAAAATCAGAGTCAAATATTTTAACTGTTAAATTATACAAAACATTTAATAAAAATACCAATCCTTTACAAACACACACCATACATAGATAAGAGATAAACAAACCCTAATTACTTTATAAGGCCAATATTACTATACCAAAGCCAGACAAACCCATCATGTGTTAGGAATAATATGGATACATACGGCTGATAAATAAAGACACATAATTCTCAAAAAGTACTAGTAAATTAAATACAGAAACACATAAAAGTAGTTATACACCATGGCCAAGTACAATCTTTTTACAAATGAAATGGCTTAATGTCTAAAAACCAAAAATTTAATGCACAACATTGATAAACTGAAGAACATAAAATGATCCTTTCAATAGACACAGAAAAGCTTGTGATACAAACAACACTGATTCATTATGAAATCCTTAAATACTAGGAAGAAAAAACTTACTAGAACTACTAAAAAGGATTCATAAAAATTTCCCACTAATATTACACTTGCTAATGAAACACTAGGTGCTTTGCCTCACAGTCTGGGAAACAGATAAGCATGGCTACTTTTGCTACTCTACTAAATTGAACTAAAGGTGTTAGGCAGAGAAATTATATAATAAAAACAGATAAAACAATTCTAAATTTATAAAATAAACTCTTTTATTGTAAATGGCATCAACTTATATGCAAGAATTTTTAAAGAGTTTACAAAAATCAACTGAAACTAATAAATGAGTTCAGCTAGGCACAAGATACAAGATAAATGCACAATATTAAATTGCACTGTTCTACACTAACTAGGAGCAATCTGTAAATAAAATTAGAAAAAATAATTCTACTCATTAGTTCAATGTGTAGTGGCTTAAAATTCCAAATATGCATTATGTCATATTTTCTGTTGGCCACAAATACTGACACAGCTTAGTTGAATGGGTCTGCCACAATGTCCTCATGTGTCCAGAATTGGTGCGTTCTTGGTCTCACTGACTTCAAGAATGAAGCCACGGACCCTCATGGTGAGTGTTACAGTTCTTAAAGGCAGAGTGCCTGGAGTTTGTTCCTTCTGATGTTCGGATGTGTTTGAAGTTTCTTCCTTCTTGTGGGTTCGTGGTCTTGCTGGCTCAGGAGTGAAGCTGCAGACATTTGTGGTGAGTGTTACAGCTCATAAAGGCAGTGTGGACACAAAGAGTGAGCAGCAGCAGGATTTATTGCACAGAGCAAAAGAACAAAGCTTCCACAGTGTGGAAGGCGACCCAAGAGGGTTGCCACTGCTGGCTCAGGCAGACTGCTTTTATTCTCTTATCTAGCCCCACCCACATACTGCTGATTAGTCCATTTTACAGAGAGCCAATTGGTCTGTTTTACAGAGAGCTGATTGGTCCATTTTGGCAGGGTGCTGATTGGTGCATTTACAAACCCTGAGCTAGACATAAAAGTTCACCATGTCCCCACTAGATTAGCTAGATACAGAGTGTCAATTGGTGTATTTACAAACCCTGAGCTAGGCACAGGGTGCTGATTGGTGTGTTTACAAACCTTGAGCTAGATACAGTGTGTCGATTGGTGTATTTATGTGCTGTGATTACAGGTGTGAGCCGCCGTGCCCAGCCCAGAGGATTCTTAAGGGTGATATGAGGGATGAAATGGAAAAAATAAACCTAGTCTTTGCCCTTCCATCTGGTCTAACTAATCCTACTCTTATCCTATCCCAAAATTATTGCCAGACTCTTTTCTGGAGTTTGCCAGGGGTAATTCTGAAAGAAAAGAGGTTATTCATGCCTATCCATTTCCCATAGCTCCTGAGGTCTAAGTTGTTCACTTCCCGGGTTTCAGGTTGTTGCCACCCTTCTACATCCTCAGAATTAATGTGATCCATTCCAATACTTATAATTGTACCTTTATCTGATTCCCTCCTATTTTATTGTAGACATTTTGTGTAGTAGAGTCAGTTGTAATAGAGAGAAGAAGAATGTTTATATACAACATAATCAGAACTAAATTGGAGTTCCATAACCCCCTTTTTGGGTGGGCTGCTACTCAGAAATCATATGAACCAGGTGGCCTGGAGGTTGCAGTTAGGAGAAAACACATCTTGCCCAGGAATGTCAGTGTGGAACCTCAAATTTGGAAAATAGTTTCCTATAGCCGCAATCATTTTGCAACTCTTCTGCAGAGTTAAAAGAACGCCAGTAACTAACAAAAAATCTTGAGCTTGCAGAATAACAGACAAGAGAAAAAAAAAACTCAACTTGCCAAAACACTGAAACTTCCTCTTCTTATGAAATAAACAAACTGGCTTAAATTGGTGGAATCAATATGGCCAAATGGTGTTTTGGCAGAATGACCTTGCTGAGGTCACAGCCTGAATTTTCACTACGTGTTTCATCACAACTCCCCTTCAGTTTGCACATGAGATCCATGAGGATGCAACAAGAGATCGGTCCTCTTGCCTGAGAACTTTCCACTTTCCCTTTCCTTCCACTAATCACAGACTAATCTCAGAATTCACCCCATAAGTCTTTTTAAATAATATTATTACCATAAAGCCAACACAGAGAGACATATTTGAGCTTGAGTGTCACGTTTCAATATAAAATTGCTTTCTCTTAAAAACCTGGTGTCATAGTACTGGCTTCTAGCACTTCAAGAAGTGAGCTCCTTTTACTCAATAACAATGCTATCTATATCTTAGAGGCAGTCAACAGGAGATAATCTCTTCTGGGACCAAAGAAGGTGACTAATAAACCATTTAATCAACACATTAGCTAACAAAGAGCTGTGGACCCAGATGAGGAAAATAAGTTAAAATGAGACTATTGGCTCATTTTAATAGATTTGGTGATAAAAGCAAAAAAAAAAAAAAGAGAGAGAGAGAGAATTTAATGGTCTCAAATACATAAAAGATGACATGGATTAGCTTCAAATAACACATAATGTGGCTGGAGTCAGCTGATCTTTATGCTGAAGGTGTCAACAGTAGTGACCAATACTTCAAGTAACGGGTCAAAAGTCTAAGGCAGTTATTCTGCCGGAAATGGTCTGGTACTTCCCCAATCATGGGACACGTAGATCAACTTTCACCAAGAACCACCAACCTGGCATGCAGCGATGACCTCTGCAGTACACATGGATTTAGGCTTGATAGTGGTTCAACTCTTTGGAGACATAACCCTAATTGTGAACTTCTAAATGAATTGCCTGACAGTTAGATCAGCAGCTAAGATAAATTTCAGTTTGCAAACCCAAAGAAGATGTTCTTAATTAGACAGTTAATCATTTTCAATGTGGAAGCCTAAACACGTAGAATGTGGCAATAACCCAGAACTCTCAGTTCTGACAGTTGAGTGAAGTAATCACCCCTGAATCAGGTTCTTCATTGGCTGACAATGAGATCAAACATCTACACCAGCCCAGTGAACACCAGGAGGTGTCATCTTCCCTGGCCCATTAGTGAACCAGGAACAGATAATTAGAAAATATTCAATAAATTGGAGAGTCCCACAGAGTCAGAAAATTTGCTTGAGATAGTGGAGGGTGGCATAAAATTTCTACCAAATATGAATTTTAATTTTTACTTTAGTGCGGTTTGTATTTTAGTCTAATTTACTTCTAGAATATGTTATTTCTATTTACCAAGTGGCCTCCTGAGGTCTTTCATAGAGTTCAAGTCGACCCATCTCAAAACAGAAAGATCAAGCTAACGACCTCCCACAGGGGTCAGAATTCAGTTACACAGCTCTGTAGCAAGCTCATTGTTGACTTACAAAGTAGTGTAACCATAGCAACGTCATGGTGGCCATAACTTCAACATCCCAAAAACCACCTTAAGATAGAGGCTGACTTCATTTATCAGAGGATTCAAATGGCAAAATCAAGCTTTACTAGATTACTGGATTACTGGAAGAAGTGAGCAATGCGAATCTGTAATATAGTTTCACTAAACTTTAATAGGACAGCAATACTCTAGATATTTTAGCCCTCTCAAAATATGAATCTTCTGATCCTTTCATCTGGAATCTGTATGTGTGCCATAAAGTCCTAACTCTGCTTTTGCCTATACTTTCTGCTCATGCAGATATTAAAAGACAAACAGATGGGAGCTTAGGGTTTTAGTGTTTTTCCTGAGCATCTGTCTAGCCTAGAGCATCCCCATTTTTTTCTAGATTCCAAGGAGTACTATCACAATCCTAATTCTCAGTGTCTTGTTACCGAGTATTTCCTCCTACGATTGTCAGCATGACTAACTTTTGACCCCACTGATAGTATTTGCCTCTGGTGAACTGGGTAGTTCATTTTCATTAAATGCTTCAATGAGCACTAAGCTATTAATTTAAGATTTCTTTGTTTTTTATAAAGTAATTCTGCTGTTTCCCTCAGAGCTCAACTTTCACTAAGTCTCATAAATTTTATTATGTTTTGTCTAAATTTCTATTTATCTTAAAATATTTTCTGACACTATTTGCAAATTTTTTATCCATTAATTATTTAGGAGTGTGTCATTTAATGTACACGTTTGCATTTCCCAATTTTATTGCTTTTTTGGTCTCTAATTTTCTCCTTTGTGATTAGAAAACATTCATTTCATTATTTTGATCTTTCAATTTAATTGATGTTTGTTTTATGATGCGGCATATTCTCCATTCTAGAGAATGTTCTATGTGCATTTGGGAAGAATATATATTCTGATTTGGGGTGAAGAGTTCTGCATATGTCTCTAGTTTTATTTGGTTTATGTTATTCATGTCTTCTATTTCCTTGTTTCTCTTATGTCTAGTTCTTCTACCCAATATAGTGTAAGTAGGGAAGTAAAGCTTGCAATTATTATTGCTGCAACTATTGTTGCAACTATTTCTGCCTTTATTTCTGTCAGTTTAGCTTCATGTATTTCTGTGAACTTTTGTTACATTCATATATGTTAATTTATTTTCCTCATGAATTTACCCTTGTAATTATAATCTATCTTCATCTCCAGTGATAGTATTTTTTGTCTTAAAGTATATCCTAATTTTTTAATTTTTGGTTTTTCTGAGTGCATCGTAGGTGTATACATTTATGAAGTATATGGAATATTTTGATACAGGCATACATTGTGTAATAATGACATCAGAGTTAATGGGGTACTCATCAACTCAAGTATTTATTTTGGATTTCAAATAACCAACTTATACAATTTCTGTTATTTTAAAATGTACACTTAAATTATATTAACTAGAGTCACCTTGTGCTGTCAAATGCTAGAACTGATTCATTCTTTCTAACTACATGTTTGTACCCATTAACCATTCCCACCTCCCCACCTCCCCACCCTCAACCTTCTACTACTTCTCTCAGCCTCTGGTAACCATCATTCTACTCTTTATCTCCATTAATTCTTTTGTTTCCATTTGTAGCTTTAACAAATAAGTGAGAACATGTGAAGTTTGTCTTTCTATACCTGGCTTATTTCACTTAATATAATGACCTTCAGTTTAACCCACTTTGTTACAAATGACAGAATCTCATTCATTTTTATGGCTGAACAGTACCACACTTTGTATATGTACCACGTTTTTGTTTATTCATCTGTTGATAAACATCTATGTTACTTTCAAATCTTGGCTATTGTGAATAGTGTTGCAATAAACAGAGGAGTACAGTTATCATTTTGATACACAGATTTTTCTCTCATTTGGATATCTACCTAACAGTGAAATTGCTGGATTGTATAGTACCTCTATTTTTAGTTTTCTGAGGAACCTTCAAGCTGTTCTCCATAGTGGCTCCACCAACTTACATTCCCAGCAACAGCATATGATGGTTCCCTCTTCTCCACATGCTTGTCAGTGTTTGTTATTGCCTTTTAGATAAAACCCACTTTAACTGGGGTGAGGTAATAGCTCATTGTAATTTTGATTTGCATTTCTCTGATGATTCATGACGTTGATCATCTTTTCGTATACCTATTTGCCATTTGTGTGTCTTTATTGCAGTAATGTCTGTTTACATATTTTGCCTATTTTTAAAAATAGGATTATTAGATTTTATTTTCTATAGAGTTATTTGACCTTCTATGTTTTGTTACAAATCCATTTTCAGATAGGTAGTTTGAAAATATTTTCTTTCATTCCGTGGGTTGTTTATTCACTTTGTTGATTCCTTTCTGTGCTGTGCAAAATTTTATAACTTGGTGTGATAACAATTTTCCATTTTGCTTTGATTGCCTGTGCTTGTGAGATATTACTCAAGAAATCTTTGTTTAATCCAAGGTTTTTTAGAGTTTCCCCAATGTTTTCTTTCAGAAGTTTTATAGTGTGTGGTTTTACATTTACATATTTAATCCATTTTGATTTAATTTTTGCATGTGGCAAAAGATAGAGGTCTAGTTTTATTCTTCTGCATATAGATATCCAGATTTACCAGCACTGTTTATTGAAGAGACTGATTTTTTATTCTTAATGTATTTTCTTGGTGCCTATGTAAAAAATGAGTTAACTGTAGATGGATGGTTTTGGTTCTGAGTTCTCTATTCTGCTCCATTTTTCTGTGTGTCTGTTTTTATGCCAGTACTATGCTGTTTTGGTTACTATAGGTCAGTAGTATAATTTTATGTAATATATGTAACGTAATAATGTATGTTATGTAATGGGATTCCTCCAGTTTTATTCTTTTTGCTCAGGATAGCTTTGGCTATTCTAGGTCTTTTGTGATTTACAGAAATTTAAGACTTTTTTAGAGCTGTTCTATCTATTTATGTGAGGAATGTCAATGGTATTTTTACAGAAATTTCATTGAATCTGTAGCATGGACATTTTAATATTGATTCTTCCAATCCATAAACACAGAACACTGACTAATAAAATCTGCAAATGGGTAGTTTGACTTCCTCTTTTCTTATTTGAATGCCTTTTATTATTTTCTCTTGTCTGATTACTCTGGCGAGGACTTTCAATACTATGTTGAACAGGGATGGTAAGAGATGGCATCTTTGTCTCGTGCCAGTTTCCAAGGAAAACGCTTCCAGTTTCACCCATTCAGTATAATGTTAACTGTGGGTTTGTCATAGGAGGCTTTTATTATTTCAAGGCATGTTTCCTCAATGCCTAGTATATGGAGAGTTTTAACATAAAGGAGTTTTGAATTTTAATAAAAGCTCTTTCTGCATCTATTAGGATAATCATGAGGTTTTTGTCTTTAGTTCTGTTTGTGTTATGGATCACATTTATTAATTTCCATATGTTGAACCAACCTTGCATCCCAGGGAAAAAGCTTACTTGATTGCGGTGGATAGGCTTTTTGGTGTGCTGCTGGACTTCGTTTGCCAGTATTTTATGGAGAATTTTTGCATCAATGTTCATCAAAGATATGAAATTTTTCTTTCTTTTGCTTTTCTTCCAGGTTTTGGTATCAGAAGGCTGCTGGCCTCATAGGAAGAATGAGGAAGAAGATGCTCCTCCTCAAATTTTTGGGAGTTTCAGTAGGAATGGTACCAAATGCTTCTTTGCATATCTGATGGAATTTGGCTGGGAATTCATCTTTTCCTGGGCTTTTTAAAGTTGATAGTCTATTTATAACTGATTCAATTTTGGAGCATGTTATTGGTCTGTTCAGGGATTCAATTTCTTCCTGGTTCAGTCTTGGAAAGATGTACCTGTCCAGGAATTTATCTATTTGTTCTAGGTGTTCTAGTTTTTTTGCATAAATGTGTTCATAATATTCTCTGATGTTTATTTGTATTTCTGAGGAGTCATTGGTAATATCCCCTTTGTTGTTTCTGATTGTCTTCATTTGGACCTTCTCTCTTTTCCTCTATATTATTCTAGCTAGTAGTCCACCTTTAAAACAAATCCTACTCCTAGATTCATTAATCTTTTAGTTTTTTGTGTGTGTCCTAATCTCAGTTTATCTCTGATTTTGGTTATTTCTGTCTTCTTCTAGCTTTGGAGTTGGATAGCTCTTCATTCTCTAGATCTTTTAGTTGTGATGTTCAGTAGTTAAATTGAGATCTTTATTACATTTTGTGGTGGGTGTTTACCACCATCAGTTTTTTTCTCAACACTGAGTTAGTTGTGTCTCTGGAATTCTGGTAGGTTGTGTCTTTGTTCTCATTAGTTTCAAATAACTTTTTGATTGATGCCTTAATTTCATTATTCACACAGAAGTCGTTCAGGAGTGAGTTATTTAATTTTTATGTAATCATACAGTATTGAGTCTTAGTTTTCTCAACTTTTACCTCCAATTTTATTGTACTCTGGTCTGGAAGAGTGGTTGTCATAATTTGAATTCTTTTATATTTGCTGAGGACAGTTTTATGTCTGATTATGTGGTTGATTTTAGAGTATGTGCCATGTGGCAATGAGAATGTGTATGTTGATGTTTTTGGTGGAGAGTTCTGAAGGTGTCTATTACATCCATTTGATCCAGCGCTGCATTCAGATCTTGAATATCTTATTAATTTTCTGCCTTAATAATCTAATATTGTAAATGGGTTGTTGAAGTCTCTCACTATAATTTTGTAGGAATCTAAGTCTTTTTGAAGACCTCTAAGAATTTGTTTTATGAATTTGGGTGCTCCTGAGTTGGGTGTGTGTATATTTAAAATGTATATATTTAAATAAGAATACATATATTCTTGTTGAATTTAACCCTTTAGCATTTTGTAATGCCTTTTTTGCCTTTTTAAATCTTTGTTGTTTTAAAGTCTGTTTTGTCTAAAATTAGGGTTGCAACCCATTCTTTCTTCTGTTTTCCATTTGCTTGGTAGATTTTTAATCCCTTCATTTTGAGCCTATGAAAGTCATTGCATGTGAAATGTGTCTTGAGGACAGCATATCATTGGTTCTTTGTTCTTTATCCAGTTTTCCACTCTATGCCTTTTAAATGGAACTTTCAGCCCATTTACATTCATAGTCAGTATTGACATTTGTGCATTTGATGCTGTCATTATAATGGTAGCTGGTTATTATGCAGACTTGTTTGTGTGTCACTTGTCTGTATACTTCGGTGTGTTTTTTTGGCGGCTAATAATTTTTTTTCACCTATATTTAGTTCTTCCTTTAGGAGCTCTTGTAACGCATGTCTTGTAATAATGAATTTCCTCAGCATTTGCCTGTTTAAAAAGAACTTTATTTCTCCTTCACTTATGAAGCTTAGTTTGGCCAAATATGAGATTCTTGATTGGAATTTACTTTCTTCAAGGATGTTAAATATTGGTATTGGTCTCTTCTGGCTTGTAGGATTTCTGCTGAGAGGTGTACTTTTACACTGATGATCTTTCCTTTGTGGTTGACCTCCCTTTCTTCTCTCACTGTCTTTGACATTTTTTCTATTATTTCAGGCTTGAAGAATCTGGTAACTATGTGTTTTGGTGATTATTGTATTGTGAAGTATCTTACTATAGTTCTCTGCATTTCCTGAATTTGAATGCTGGCCTCTCTAGCCAGCATTCCCCAGGTTGGGGAAGTTCTCATGAATGATATCCTAAAATATGTTTTTCAAATTGCTTCCATTCTCCCTATCTTTCATGAACACCAGTGGGTCATACATTTGGTCTCTTTACATAATTTACATTTCTCAGAGGCTTGGGGGTTTTGTTATTCTTTTTTATTTTTGTCTGAATGTCTTACTTCACATAAACAGTCTTCAAAGTCTGAGATTCTTCCTTAGCTTTGTCTATTCTACAATTAATAGTTGTGAATTTGTTATAAAAAATTTACTGCGATTTTTTAGCTCTCTCAGGTTAGTTATGCTCTTAACACTGGCTATTTTGTCTGTCAGCTCCTGTATCATTTTATTATGATTCTTAAAGTTTTTCAATTGAGTTCCAAGGTACTTCTGCATTTTAATGATCTTCATTTCTATTCATATTCTGAATTCAATTTCTGTAGTTTTAGCCATCTTGGACTGGTTAATAACCTTACTGGGGAGGTATTGTGGCCATTTGGAGGAAAAGAGGAACTCTGACTTTTTGAGTTATCAGAGTTTTTGTGCTTGTTCTTTCTTATCTTTCTGGGGTGATATTTATTTAATCTTTGAAGGTGTCAACTTTTGGATTTTTCCTTTTATTCTGCTTGATGACCTTAGGGGTTTAATTATGTTATAAGCTTGGCTCACTCAAGTGGTTTTGCATGTATTCATGCAGGCAACGGTGGCTGCTCAGGGCTGAAGAGAGTATGCTGTTTTGTGTGCTTAGTTGTACTCAAATGGCAGTGTTGGCAAAGGGGAAGGGTGCTGGTGTGGTGGGGCTGGTGGGCTCTGTTTCCCCCAAGACTCTGTCTGCAATGGTGGTATAGCACGGGTGGAGGCCTGGAGTACACTCCTACCAATGGAAGTGCCAGGGCAGAATGCATATACACATGTGCACTGACAGGGCAGGGAAACCAAGATCCTTCCATGCACGTACACACTCACACACACACACACCAGCATAGTGATATGTGGGGTGACAATGGGCCTTGGGCGGAAGCTGCCGTGAGGAAAGGCAGCAGGCAGTCTGAGGCCCGGATGGGGTCACCCCACTGGAGCTGTCTACTGGTCAGACATGATCTGCCAGTTCAGGATCTATGCTGCAGGCCCCCAAGGCACTCAAGGCTGCACTGCAAGCATGCATGGTCAAACTGGGGCCACAGGAGAGGCCAGCACACCAACGCATGCTCAGGTCAAAACAGCCCCATCTGATGGGCCACCACCCTGCAGACTTTTTGTCCAAAATTTCCCCTAGGGCTAACGTCTCTTATGGGAGCAAGCTAAGTTTATGGGTATGAGCATCCCTGGACATACTTCACTACAGATGTTCCCACAATAAACTCTCTTGGCTCTGCAATGGCTGGTGTGCTGCTCCTATCAGTTTTCTAAGCAGCCCTTCCTTTCAACTCATTTTCCATGGTGGCCAGAGGGTCTCTGCCACTGGGATTCCAGAGGCCAGTCAGGAAAGCAGGTAGCTCCTTGCCAGTTAAACTCACCTGTTTCTCTCAGAGTCATGCGGGGCCAGAAATTAGTTCCACTATAGCCCTCTTCAGGGTTCCCAGCTTCTGAATCTTAAGTTCAGCTTTTGTGTCTTTCTTCCATCCACTATCAGTACCTGCCCTCTGTTGAGACTGTGCCAGTCATCCTGGTCCCTTGCTGTCAGCTGTTCCACCTTGGTTTGTCTGTTCAGCCATCTTGCTCAAATCCACAAAGTCTTATAAATCAATAATAAATAGACAATTGACTACTTGAAAAATGTGCAAAGAACTTGAATTAAAAATTTCTACAGATAAAAAGCAAAATTTGTCATTAAATTTAAACTATATGACATTATTAGTTTAGAGAAATGCAAATCAAAGGCTCAGTGAAATACTAGAAGAGCTGTAAAAGGCAATAAAAAAGATTGCCAAAGATATCAAATATATGAAAGCCTCACACATTGTATGTAGGAGTGTAAAAAACAACTGCTTTAAAGAACAATTTGGCAATTACTCAAAATGTTATAAATAGTATCACCATATGACTCAGACATTTTACTCTCTGTTATGCACTCAAAAGAAATGAAAACCTATGACTACACAAAGAATCAGACGTAAATGATCAAAGCAGATTATTTATAATAGCCCAAAGGGGATAAAACGAAAATATTCATCAAATAATAACAGAAAAAATAGTGTGTGGTGTGTCCATACAATAAAATACTATTTGCCAAACAAAGAAAATGAAGTAATAACACCGCCTATGTCAGGAAAAAAACCTCAAAATTACTAAAGTAAGTAAAATAAACCAAACCCAAAAGAGCAGATAATTTACGATTTCACTTAAAATAACTTTTAATAAAAGGCTTATATATAAACACAGGCTAATGATTGCCTATGACCAGGGTAATGAAATCAATAAGTACAAAAGAGATTAATTACTTTTTACATAGTGATAAGGTTATTTCAAAATTAGATTGTGGTTATGGTTGTCTGTAAGTATATTTTAAAAACTTGGAATTGTACATTTAAAACATTTGATGGTTTTGTTATAAAATTATGTCCCTCTAAAATGTTTCCAAATGAAACATCCCAAAAATAGAATGTACTACTGTTGACTTTTGGAGAACGAATTCACAGACTCTAAAACCAAACCCATTTATTATTCTTCTCAATGCATATTAAATAAAGAGGAAAAGACAAAGATAAAATGTTCATGGCAAATAGTTATAAGAAAAAAATTACATTTGTAAAATGTATTAGTAGACATAAATTACCTAGTTAGATTTACCAGGCCAGAAATGTAAATTAAATAATAGTACATTATTGAAGACACTCTGAGTCACAGATTATTAGAAACTTGTAATGATGTCATCATAGGGTTAAAATATCCCTTATCAAAAATGACTCAGAGAAAAAATGTTAAATAAAGTGTGTTAGTGGCACCCCTGTCCACAGTTGCAGGTACTTTTAGTGTATGGCCAATTAGAAGGCTGCTCTTTTGTCCCTCATTTGTAACCAATTTCAACACTCAAATCCAACATTGAACTCCTAAATTTATTGATAAGACATGTGAGAAGATGTTTGACTTGTTTTACTGTAAAACATGGCTAATATACAGTGTGTGAAAGTTTCCAAAAATTCTTAAATTATATATTTAAAAGATATTATGAAAATATAAAATCTTAGAAAACATAGGGAGAATTATAAACTAACATTTATCATACATACCCATCACAAGGCTTCAGCAATTCTCATATTTTTGTCTTTCATTTTTAACTATCAACTTCAATTATTCTGGTAATATTTTAAAGTAAGTATATTATGTTGTCAGTTTGTAGAAATTTGATTACCTATATCTAAGAAATAAAGAGAAAAATAAAAATAGTACTATAAAATCTAATTAAATACAAATATTCTCTAATATTGTACTAAACAGTTTCTTGATTTTTTACGTGCAAAACAGTAGAACGTAGCAACCACCAAGACTTTATGAGAAATAAAAATTTAAGTCTCATATTTATCCTGGAGACTCAAAGTGACTATAAATAAATATATCTTTAGTTAATAGAGCTTAAAAATAAAATATTAGTAAAAACACATTTTGAAGATGGCTGACACCTTTATTACTAGACATGGGGCATGTGTTGTAAATAATTAGTTTAAAAGTCCATAGAAAAGCGATTTTCAACCAAAAAGTCTATAGAAAACAAAAAATTTTGTTTTTTCTGAACTCAGGATATGAAGCCAGCTTTTAAAGCCCTGATTTTAAAAAGCCCTCAAGACCCTAAGGTTGATAAGCAAGTCACCAGCAGGTCTCATTTTTCAGCTCTATGCACCAGGTGGCATGTCTAGCAAAATGTCCCCTCTCATGTCAGGCTTTTTCTGTGAACTCAGAATGGCCACTGTCCCTTAGTATGCAGCCGTGTATTGGACCCAATAATGACAATCAACCAGGTCCAGAGTTGCTCATTATGGTCTTTCCAGAATGTAATTATCTAAGGACAACGCTACCCTTGTAAAATGAAGAAAGTATCAGAATATTTGCCTCATTTTTGTAACATCATACTGTGAGCCATAAAAAAGCAAGAATTTTAAAGGTAAGTGATTATCTGGATCCTAGGGCACAGAAATGCACTTCAAATAGAATAGTTTCACACATGATTTTACATGTGGACTTCCTGTGTGAAAGAAAAGAATGTGGGGGTCAATAGTAGAGAAGCCTGTATGTAGTGGAATTCTAAGGAATCAGAGAGGCCGATGGGGTTCAGGAGGGTATTTACTAATTATTTCGGTGCACTGGTCCAGTCGGATTAACATCCAAAGGAATGAGTCCTGAACAGAGGGTTAAATTACCTTTTAAGCATTTCATGGGTTGGGGGAGATTTGTGCAGGGAGAATCATACTACAGAAGCAAAAAACAAAGACAGTTATTCAATTGAGACATGCATTACATTATTTCCTACTTTTCAAGGAAAAACCTGTTTTGTGACAAATTTATCTGTCTAGTGACCTTGCGGCTTCACAGCTAGGGAAACAGGGTCTTCACAATGCCTGGCAAGGGAGGAGAGATAAGGATCACTAGCCACAGAAAAACAGGCAGTTAGTTTTTAAAGGACTCCAGCTGTTACTCTTTCTCAACAGGAGTTGGGTTTTCTTACACACAAGTGAGTTTTTGCTTACACACTCTTTAATTTTTTATAATTCCTGTTCCATTCCCCTCATTGATGCTTTTTATAACAGAGGTGTTAATAGAAAGCAGCACTATTTGCCACCTCTTCATGGAGCTGAGCTTTTTCTTCTTCTGGCAGTGGCTGATATCTGGTTAAAGTCATCAACTGTGCAGTAGTGCTTTGGGCTACTATTGCCTCCATAGTTGACTGAATACTCCTAATAAACAGAGACAAAAGGCAAAGGAGGATGAGGCAGATGCCAAGAATAAACAAGAACCTACTAATGAGGGTTTCGAATTTTTCAAATGCTGAGAATCATCCTCCAAACAAGGAATCCGGGGACTACCGGCATCAAGTCTGAAGTGGAATCTGAGTCAACCTGTGCATTCTAGCTGTAATTTTTATTACCATTATTTATTATTATTGATTTCTTGGCTATTATTATTGCTTTCTAGGCAACAGTTAGTTAAATGAAATTTTCTACATATTCCTCCTTCTGAGGATAAGAGGTAATTTAAAGCCAGCCTATTTTGATATATAGCATTTCCTATTTGTATTGCTTGTATTGCCAATAAATCTGGTGCCCTCGGTGTTTCATTGGTTATGATTTCAAGGACTGCCTGCAACTTCATGATGCGGCTGAGGATATAGATTATGGTGCAGTACTCTCATGACCTGTCTTGCACCCAGGTAGCTTGCCCATAGTATGTCATGATTCTTTCAGGAGGCCATTTATTATCTTTTTAGTCTTCTATGTCCACATCTTTTTTGATATTCTTATTACTTTTGTGATTATGATGCTTTTTCTAGTTCTTCTTTTATTTTTATTATAAACTGGATATTCTAAGAATTTCCCTTGCTTTAGAGGAATTAGAAAGAAGGATGGCTTGATTGCTTTTAACAGACATGCCTCTGACCATTTTGCTGGCAGTTGCCAATATGCCCATGCTCCACAGATCCAGTGTAGGTCAGAGGGTGCCTTTCAAGCATTTGAAGCCTCTAGCTGATGCCAAGTGTAGCTTAGAGTGGAGAATCGAGAGAAAGTGTTTAGATCTGGTAATTAGGAGTCATTCTGAGCATTTCTCCATAGAGTTTAGTTTTTAGTCTCATGTTAATACTGTTGCCCTAGGCAGGTTGTTTTTCCTAATGCCTCTGTGAAAGCCTTTCCCCATGGGGTGATACAGTACTTTCCAATTATGGAGATTTTTCACAATTAAACACTGGCTGAGGCTGTTGGCTCACTGGCAGGGTTAAGCAAAGTGAAGTTATCTTGTGGCATTAATTCCTTTGCCTCCCATTGTCACTCATTCTCCATATTAGTTTCTTTACATACATAGCATGAAGAAATTTTTAAGCTGCCATCTGTGTTTTCAGCTAGTTCAGCAAATAACTTTTTGGTTGATGGGGGAAGCTTAGGCACTGGCTGATCAAAATGCTTATAGAATAACTTGGTATTGAGGGGTTGGATGCATTTGAGTCCTTATAGTGTTTTTGACAATTCGTAGTGGAACTCCAAGACCTGCTCCTTGTCTATCAACTCGTAATAGTGCTGTCTGTCCTGTAGACCAAAAAGGTAGCTCTGGCTTTAAGATGGTAAAATTTAAAGGATTGCATGCCCTTGTCTTACAATCTGGTTTTTAGAATTATGAACATACGTGGCATGGCAGACATCAAAGAACAAATAGGCCCTTTTTAGAAGAGAGGGGCTTCTTTGGTTTGAGCTATAAGCTTTCCTTCTTTTTCTCCCTCTGATTTAATATGTACCTCAAACCAGAATTCACAGGGTAAGAGCCCAGGGTCATAACATACATATAGCTGATTATTTCCACAGTCACAGACTGAATAGGTCATCTGGTTGTACGTGCATATTCTTAACTTAGTTCCTGTACATTCATAGTAGGTATGGCACAGCAGAGTTTTAACTATGGTATTTTTTACCGAGGTAGTGTGTACACAGTGTGGACATCCTTCAGGAGATTTATCCCCTTTTAGTGTAAACGGAAATGGTAACAAGATTGTTGTATGTAATAGAAACATGCTTACACAACATATGGGCACACAAACCTTCCTCTGGGCATAGACATTTGCAGTATTTGCAGTAATAACATAACAACAGAACAATCAGTATTGACAGAATTATAACTAGGGTTATAAATTGTATTCACATTTACTTATCTGGAGATGGTCCTCTTAGCTTCTGTTGTGTGTACACTAGCGAACTTCCGCGATGTGACTAGAGCAGAGTTTGCAGGATCCTCAAGCTTCAGCCATGCGTAGACTGACCAGCCTCCGGTGTGGTCAGAGCAGGGCAGATGTCCTTTTTACCGGTGGTTGAGATTTGCCATAGGGCTATTCGAGTGGGGCAATCTGGGTCTTGTTGTCTAATCCACAGATTGTCATCAGGTCTCACTACTGCCGCTGGTTTTAGCCGGCTATGGTGAATCCAAGGTGTGACACCTGCAACTTTAACAGCAGTGGAAGTACACAGGATTACAATATGGGACCTATCCTATATGGGTCCTAGAGTGGTTGAATTCCATTTTTTAACCTAAACGAAGTCCTTAGTTTTGAAAGGGTGATCTGTGTCTGTCAGAGTTATAGGCTTTTTTTAATATACTTAACAGTGCATCTTTTGCATAGCCATACGTAAAGCCTGCATTTGCCTTCTTAAATTTAGTTTTCCCAGTTTACAGAGATTACCCTTAATCTGACTTTTATGGGGGGTGGGCAGCTGAACAAAATCTCAGAGGGCGAATACTCAGTTTTTTTGGTGGGGGTGCACCTGACTCGGAAGAGGACCATGGGCAAGACCTGATCTTACTTCAGATGAGCTTTTCGACAAAATTTCTTCAACAGCTGCTTGAGTGTCCAGTTTATGCTATCCACTTTACCTGAGATCTGCTACCTGTAGGCTATATGTTATTTCCACTTTATTTTTAATAGTCAAGTCCTGAACTATTTCAGCCATATATGTTGGTCCATTCTCTGATCTTAGAGTTAGAGGCAGTCCAAATCTGGGAATAATGTCTCTTAATGCCTTGGTCACCTCTAGTGCCTTCTCTGTCCTGGTGGGAAAGGCCTTGATCTATCCTGAAAAGGTACAAATGAACACCAGCCTGTACTGATAGCCCCAGTCTCAGGGCAATGCAGTGAAGTCCATAAGCAGTTTTTCACAGGGCATGGCTCTTTTTTCCTGCACTAACATGGGCCGAGAAGGACCTTGTCGTGGATCGTTCTGAGAGCAAGTTAAACACAGTTTACAAATGGCTGGACTAATAGCAATGAGCCATGGCACATAAAAATGATGCCTTAATAATGTTTTTTTTTTTTATGTGAATTCCGTGGTGGAACTGTTTTACAAATCTGGGGGCCACCATTTCAGATATGGCTAGCCTCCCATTGAAGAATTTGTACTATCCTCTTTGAAAGTAGTTCTTATTTTCCTGGGGAAGCCAAGCTCTTTTATTTGGAGTGTAGTTTGGGATCTCCGGGAGGGGAATCTCCGAGAGGAGAGGCATAGCTAAGGCCTCTTCTTTAGGTGGAGTTGTCATTGCAGCCTGCATTGCCTCTTTGTCTGCCTTCCTATCTTTTTTAGCCCTTAGTGTTCTTGTTTTTTGCTGCCTCTTGCAGGACGTCACTACCATCAATTTTGGGGGCCACACAGCATTTAAGAGGTGTAGAATTTCTTCCTTGTACTTTATTTCTTTGTTTCCAGCAGCTAAAAGTCTTCTTTTTTTCTTTGCAAATAACCTTATGAACATGCAAAGTGGCAGAAGCATATTTGGAATCTGTATAAATGTTTGTCTTTTGGCCTTTTGCTAGCCAGAGAGCTCTTGTCAGAGCTATTAGTTCTGCTTTCTAATCAGAACCTTCTGTACATGAAGACTGCACCTCTACTATTGAGTCTAAAGTCACCACTGCATACACAGCTTGGCGGGCTCCTTTTAGTATGAAACTGCTTCCATCAGTAAAATATTCAACTTTCAGGTCCCCGAGGGACAGATCTGTCAAATCTCTCTGGCTTGAGAACACTTTATCTACCATGTCCACGCAGCAATGAAAGGGGCCTCCTGGCACTGACTCAATGAGGAGTAAGGTACTGGGTTTAGGGTATTCACAGTCTCTAAAGTTAGTTTACTAGCTTCCTGCACCAGTAGGGCAGTGGCAGCTAGTAGTTTAAAACAAGGAGGCCATCCAAGTGCCACAGAATCTAATTGCCTGGATAAGTATGCCACCAGACGATGCCATGACCTTATGGCTTGAGTTAGAACCCCTATGGCCTCCCTTTCACTTGTGGACATACGAGAAGAAAAGCTTGGTTAGTTAGATCTGGAGTCCTAAACCTGGGGCCTGAGTCAAGGCTTCTTTGATTCCTTTAAAATCCTTCTCCTCTTTGGCTTCTAGAGGAGGGGCTCCTTCTTTCCTCCTCTTAGTGGCTTGGTATAATGGCTTCACCATGAGCAAGAAATTTGGGATGTAAACGCGGCAGAACTTTGTTGCTCTTAGGAACTCTCTTACTTGACACCGGGTGGTTGGAGTAGAAAGTGCACAAACAGCCTGTTTTGTTCAGGACTAAGCCATGTTTCCTCTTGGCTTATATAAAAGCTTAAATATTGGACACTTTTAGAGGAGATTTGAGCTTTTTTCTGACACTTTTTATTCTGCCTTCTACAGCAGGTGCAGTGTTTCTTCGGTTTCTTCTGCGTGTAGTAGCCCTTGGCTGGTGTGTGTGTGTGTGTGTGTGTGTGTATGTGTGTGGTTTTTTGGTTTGGTTTTGTGTTTGTTTTTGTTTTTTTTTGTTCTTTTGGGTTTTTTTTGTTTGTTTTCTTACCATTGCCCTGATCATTTTCCTTATTTTCTTTTTTTTGACATTTATCGTTCCAGTGTCCTTTCCTTTTGCACCATGCACATTAATCTCTCTCTAGCCTCAGCTGGCTTTCAAACTCCCGTCCAGACTAGCCTTTTTCATGACTGCTTTCACGCCCGCGTCCATGCCTCCTTGTAAAGCCAGCTTCTCTTCCCGTAAGGGCTGCTGCTAGTAAATCAGCCTTTCTTAAGCCTGTGATCAGCCTTTTCCTTTGCCTCCTGATCTCGGGATCCTCCTGTCCTCTTAAGAGGCATGAGCATATCTTAGGCACAACCAGACCTGAGACGGCCTGCCTGATTTTCGCTGTCATTTCACTTTCTTGGGTGAGCCTCGCAGTATGTATCCATTTGCACTTAACTCCTTAGGGACCGTTACCTTGGTAAAGCGGGTAGATTGGAGTGTAAGGAGGAGGGGTCTGTATTCTTTTCTGTGGTTCTTACGAAACCGGTTTTTCTGCCTTTTCTGAGGTCTTTTAATTTGTCTCCATAGCTGCTGGGGCAGCTGATTTTACTTTCACTTTTGGCTGGGAGGTGCTACAAGCCTCTGTGTCTCCTTTTAACTCTGTAGCTGCCAGGGCAGCTGATTTCTCTTGCCATGAGTTGCAAGCATTCCACAGTAAACTACTAGGCAGGGCTGCATTCGTTTAGCCATGAGTCAATATAAAGACTAGGTCTGAATGTCCTGGCTGTTTTCTGACCCTAGTCACCACCTTAAAACACATGGCCAATTTTTCTATAGTGCCTTTGGCAAGCCATCCGACACTAAAACAGGGCTATTCTAATTCACACTATGTCCTTAACTTTTGAACATTGTTTCATCCTATAATCACCTCTAAATCTTTTTTTAAAAATTTTTATTATGCTTTTCAAAGGAGTCAATTTTGATGCTTTCCCTCTCATGTCTTCCCTTGCAGGTCACTTTCACTCTGATTTTCACTGTTGGCTCCACCAGACCTGGTCCTATTATGGGAGTTTCAGATGCTGCTTAGCCAGGAACGTGCCTTCCCCTGTCACAGCCTGCTGCAGCTGTAAAGCCGGTACTATCAGCCATATGAAGCATCCTAGGTCTGATTTCCCCCACATTCTGATTTCCCCCACATTCTCCTCAGAACACACAGCAAGCAGTAAGGGATCTGTGCTTCCCCATGTCACTCCCCGCATTGGCCTCTCCCAATGTCGCAGGAAGAGCCACAGACGAAACCCCTTGGACACTGAGTTGAAGAAGGAAGGGGTTTATTCAGCTGGGAGCTTCAGCAAGACTTCTTTCCCAAGAGCCGAACTCTCCAAGTGAGCAAATCCTGTCCCTTTTAAGGGCTCAAAACTCTAAGGGGGTCTGCATGAGAGGGTCATGATCTATTGAGCAAGCAGTGGGTATGTGACTGGGGGCTGCAGACACTGGTAATTAGAAAGGAACTGAACAGGACAGGGATCTTCACAGTGAATTTTTTATGCAAATAACCGATTAGGTCAGGGGTTGATCTTTAACTAGCAGGCCCAGGGTGTGGCTCTGGGCTGTCTGCTTGTGGATTTCATTTCTGCCTTGTAGTTTTTACTTCTTCTTTCTTTGGAGGCAGAAATTGGGCATAAGACAATATGAGGGTTGGTCTCCTCCCTTATTTCCCGCCTTTCAGAGTCTCACTCATTTTATTATTGGGAGTTCTCACCTTTTTCCTCACTACCTATGTCTTCCTGCATGACAGACTGATAGTGATTCATGTAGTACACTTGTGCTGAAGCATTCTGGTGAACTAGAGCTGCGATGAAACATTGTACCACTTAAATGAGTACAGGCAGTAAGCAAGAGATCAGTAAGTAGGTTCCTATTAGTACTATAATTTCCATTATAAGAATTTTAAATCCTTCTAGTCCTGGGAACCATTTTCAAACATGGCCTCAGGGTCAAATCGTTGCCACACTTGTACAGGCACATGTGCCAGTTTCATCATGTCTGTAATTGTATCTTCGACTACTTGCCCCGATCATATACGTGCAGGCAGCAATTGGGCCTAATTACAGTCACTAAATTGGGCCAAATTACAGTCACATTTAATTTACTAAAATAACCAGACAGCCAGACGGGTTTCCAAACATTGGCAAATGTTTCAGGGAGAAAAATATGCCCCACTAGAGATGCACGGCTGTATATCTGTGTGTACATACACACGGGGCCAGACAGTTCTATGCATGATAATCTGGGACTGTAAAAGTGACTATACAACCCTTTATTTTCTGTCACATAACTTACAATTTAAAGTGAGCATCTTTTTCTGTGACTTAGAAATTGACATCTTTTTTTTTAGTTGGAAGCCACTTTTAGCACTTTTCCCTTTGTTGATACATAATAATATTATATATTTGTGGTACATAAGTGATATTTTAATACATGCATGCAATGTACAGTGATCAACTCAGGGTAATTAGAATATCCATTACCTCAAACATGGATATTATTTTCTTTGTGTTTGAAAAATTTCCTTTGTGTTGGAAGAATTTAAAGGCATCCCTTCTAGCTATTTTAAAATATATTAAAAATTAGTGCTAACTATAGTTATCCTACTGTGCTGTCAGACACTAGAAATTATTCCTTCTATGATAAAAAGTTTAGGCTTTATCCCATGGGTAGTAGGACACCACATGACTACTGGTCATCTGGGAAATTATCTGGATGACTGTGGAACTGTCCCGGCTGAGCCAGGTGGCTGTTACAACAAACAGCAGGGAAGCCCCTCCCCGAATGCCCCCTGAGCCAGCTGTCACTAAATGGCAGGAAACCTCCAAACCTCAGGGCCCTAGGAAACAATGACAGTCTCCACTCACATGCAACTTGCGCTGTGCTCAGTGCCCTCCACATTGAGGCCTGACCTAGTTTTACCCGAGGTCTGTGAGGTGGGACAATCAGTATCCCTTATTTTATAAGGCTCAGTGAAGCTTCGGGCTTAATGTGAGTGAAGAGATCTTGAAAGCTGACTCTGGGATCCCAGCTCCACCACTGGCCAGTCCTGCAAGTGGCGAGAATTGCCTCACCTCCCCTCGATTTGATTTTGTCCTCTGTGAAGTGGGGCGGTGCTGATGACTCACATATCAGGGATACATGGGAACTGTCAATAAACGGAGTGCTCAGCACAGTGCCTGGAGCCCAGAGTGCAGATGAGGGAGGAGGGTGAGCCATAATTCTGAGGGAAGCCCCAAAATAATTTAGCCCTTCCATCTAGTAGCCGGGTCCCAGTACAGAGTCCTACGTCAGTGACAAGGCAAACTGAGACCAGCTTAAGCACAGCCTCTTCCTCAGCAGCAGGGCTGAACTAAGGCACGTGGGGTTTTGGTTCATTTCCTGCAGCTTCAATGTAAAGAATATTGTGAGACATTTACTGGGACCACTGAAAATCAGAAGAAGAAGAGACAGCTCTTCTCCATCTCCCTGAGAGCTCTTCCCCAGAACTCATTTATCCAGAGAGGAGGGGAAATATTTATTTTTTGTAAATAGTGAATGCTAGAGTTGAATTTTATATTAAAATCTCGTTCTACTACAAACTTGGAGTTGTGGTTGTGGTTCTTTTTATTTCACTTGTGTAAGCTTAAATGAGATATGGACTCTAACATTTCTCCTTGAATTATGAAATCCTAAAGAGTCGGCAGCATAATGTATGAGGAAGAAGAGAAAAGCAGCCATACTTTCTGGCTGCTGGATAAGACACCCAAGTCCATCTTTCTCAGAGCGTATGTTCATTTTAGTATTAATCCAAAGAAAGAGTGAAGATAGACCGTTCGAACTTCCAGAATTAATAATTTGAAGGTATTTTGACGAAGCATAGCAACAGCCTTGGAAATAGAGATTTCTTTAAAAGGCAGTTGCAGAGATCAGGAGGATGGATACCTTTCTAAGATTTTACCAAAAAAAAAAAATCAACTTCTGCTACTCTTGCTGAGGTCTCCTTTAAGCAACTATTAGGACATTGTCATTTTTTTCTTCCAACTCTGGAGTTGCATCAGGTCTATGTGGGAAAAAAGTTATAAAATAATCAAAATGACCAATGTGAAAAGGAGAAGGCCAGGGAAAGTCTATTGACAATGGATGCAGGGCAGAAAGGAAGCTGCATTCTCAATCTTGTCTGGTGTCCTGTGATTGAGCCTTTACCTTAGATGTAAATCCTCCCAGAGTTTTGTCTCTTACCTTAGAATTTCTATTCTTTTTTTAAGTTAGTTTCTTATCTAGAATGAAAGAATTGTAATGCCACTTTATGACTACACCTGGGCCTTATTCTGTAAATATTTTTACTATCTATGAGGTAAAATTCCCAGCATTAGAGCAATTCTTTAACCAATTCTTTTTTTTTTTTTTTTTTTTGAGACAGAGTCTTGCTGTGTCACCCAGGCTGGAGTGCATTCGTACAATCGTGGCTCACTGTGATATCCACCTGCTGGGTTCAAGAGATTCTTCTGCCTCAGCTTTCTGAGTAGCTGAGATCACAAGCACCCACCTTCATGCCCAGCTAACGTTTGTACTTTTAGTATGTTTGGTAAATTTTGTATTTTTAGTTTCACTGTGTTGGTCAGGCTGGTCTTCAACTCCTGACCTCCAATAATCTGCCCGCCTTGATCTTCCAAAGTGCTGGGATTACAGGTGTGAACCAATTCTTTTTGAGGAATACATTACCTGAAAGTCCTCAAGCCTTTTTGTCAGGCATATCTTGGCCTTTTCTCTCTGGCTGGGGTCCGATGAATCACAGGTGAGCGCTATTTTACTATACTCCTCACCAGTGATAATCCTTGTACTCTTTATTTCTGACTAAAAGAAATCCAAAATGGAGATAGTTCTTTGAGAGATCTCTAAAGACAAACTAGGAGGACATGAGGAGTTGAATTAATACTCATACACACCAAGGTGGAATTTTACTGTTCGAACTGGGAAAATTACAGATGTCCTAAAAGGGCAACGGCATTTGACTTAAATTGTTTATACTGAGCCTGATCACAAACCTCCTGAAGAGACAGCTGTGCCGAATTAAGCTGATGATTGCCTAGATTCAGTCTAAGCTGGCAACCAACCATTGCCCATCATAGACTGTGCTAAAATCTTTCACTTGTGTAAACTTGCAGTGAAACTTTATAAGCCCCTCCCTAACCTCATCTGAATGGAACATGATATAACTTCTTGCTAAATTTGTGTCTCCCAAATAGCAATTTATAAAAAATCATGATTAAAATGTCTTTTCTTTTGTTTGTTTTCCACAGGGTTTATTTTAGTCACATATTATAAAAATGCTTTTCTCAAGAAAGCATAGAGCCCATTCTCTTCTCTGGAGAGAACTGCAGCCTTGCAAAAGAGCCAACTAAAAATACATACATACATATAAGTAGAAATAATTTAAGACTGAAAATATTAAATATGTTACAAAAGTATATAAGCTATAGAATAAATTGGATGAATAGCAAAGTGGATAAAATCAACTGTGAGTTGAAAGACTGAAAGTTCAGGTGAAGGTGTTGAAAATGCTTCAGAAACAACTGAAGAGACACATATTTATAAAAATAAATAGGTGGGCTCTGTGGCTCACACTTGAAATTTCAGCTACTCAAGGGGCTGAGGCCAGAGAATCAATTAAGACCAGAATTTTGAGAGAAGCCTAAGCAAGGCCCCGTCACTAAAAATGTTTTAAAAATTATTTTGACATTATGGCATGTACCTATGGTCTCAACTACTTTGAAGGCTGAGGCAGGAGAATCACTTGAGCTGAGGAACTTGAAGTTACAGTGAGCTATAATCATGCCACCGTACTCCAGCCTGGAGTGAGGCAAAATCTACTCACAGTAAAATAAAATGAAATAAAATAAATAAAATCTAGTCACATTAAAATAAAGTACAATTATCAAGGACAAAAATAAAATTGTACAACTTGGCAATAGAAAAAAAATAGACCAATTGGGGGAAAGGGGGTTGAAAGTATAATTTCCTGTTTATTTTCTTAATTGGTCATTACTTAGGCTTTTTCACTTAACTAAAATTTTCTTATACTTTGGTGCTGTTAACCCCACGGCATTTTTAATTAATTGGTTTAGTGGTAGATACTCATGTAAGCTTTCCATTGAAAATTACAAGAGCCAAATTTTAAACAAATATTGGACCCCTAAATTTTCTAAATTGCAATATTTAGGGAAATAAAAATTATAAAAAACACTTTGTAAAACATTTATTATGTAACTGCTGTTTCTAACATATGAAAAATCCAATTATGGCAGAGACCGACTCTGTTGTTGAGAATCTCTCCATTATATGACTGCTGCTTGTGGTGCTTAAACCTCAGCAAGAAAGAATATATAAATGTCTGAACATTGCTTTAAACAGACAATGCACATTAAATGTAGAGATATGTGACCAGCTTAGAAAACTGCATTTTTTTGGATACCCCAGGGTGACAGCTTATGAGAACACAGGGCTGGACTGTGACAAAACAAGCAGTAATTAGTGCAGAGGAGTTGACAAGCCGCCAACTGGGCTGAGAAAAAAGAGCTGGTAGATTAATCTCCAAAATATACCACAAAACATACAATAAACAGATCCCATGGCTTTATACATTAAAAACAAACGATGACAAACAGTGAGGATTGCATTGAATTAAATTAGGAGCAGGCAAAGACTAGTTTATGGTCTTGAAACTGTAGTCCCTCTCCACAGTTCGATCCCATGACCCGGTAATTATTTCCTCCCTTCTGCATGCCTTGGGCACTGGTCATTTTCTGGCCCCAAAGAGTTCCTTTTTCTGATAAGAGTACTTACTTCATCTCTTCATACACTTCCTTTCCTTGCAAACTGTGCCCTAAAGAAGAAATAGGAAAAACTTTCCTGATGTTTTTCTGCTGCAGGGTTAATGGGCTCAGAGTGATGATAAGAACAGCCAATGAGTGTGTGGAGCCAGATAGTGCTTAAACTGTGGACTTTTGTCCAGTAAGTCTAACACAATTGGCAGCTGAGCACTCTTCTCTGAGATCTGAGGACGGACTCACTCAACCTGGTGCTACTACCACAGCTGGTACTCGCACATATGCACCACCTGTGTTCCTAGAAACTGGTCATCCCAGCCCATCACAGCCAACACCAACACCAGCATGGAACGCTTGGGAATCAAAGGTTTTTCTTGTCATTGCTACTGCCATCATCCATTGCTCACTGCTGGCACCTGAGCAAGTCACATGAAGGCCAAATAATTAGTCTTCCTGGGCCTGCTAACACTGCTGCCAGCATAACTGCCTTGAGGCCCAAAAACAGGCAAGCTAAGCTCACCACCGCCACCACTAGGATACAATGGCTAAACCTCTGGTGCCCCTATCCCCAGCAAAACTTTACCACAGCCTCTGTTAAAAACGATACCCTAAGCCACTGAGGATGTTACAGACGCCACTGATACTCTTTCCAGCCAAAGAAATCATATAAAGACAGGCCGGGTATGGTGGCTCCTGCCTGTAATCCCAGCACTTTGGGAGGCCAAGGCCAGTGGCTCGCTTGAGCCCAGGATTTCGAGACCAGCATGGGGAACATGCAAAACCCTGACTCTACTAAAAATGCACAAATTTGCTGGGCATAGTGGTAGGCACCTGTAATTCCAGCTGCTTGGGAGGCTGAGGCACAAGAATCACTTGAACTCAGAGGTGGAGGTTACAGTGAGCAGAGATAGTGCCACTCCACTCCATCCTGGGCAAGAGAGCATGAGTCTATCTTAAAATATATACATATATAAAGAGTTTAAAGCCTGTGCTCTCCTCTCCTCAGCTGCATTGTCACTGTGTAAGTGTATGTTTGGGAAGGGAGGGATAGGAGGAGGACAGGCCAGTAGAGAGTCACAAGAACCGGCTAAAGATCTCAGACCATATTTTATACTCTTGACCCAGAGAGACTACTCTGTTATTCTCATCACAATAAACTCAAGCATTTTCTTTCTTTTTTTTTTTTTGAGAAATCACATTGAACTTCCAAAATTATAAAGTTGAAAAGATTTAATAATTGACAATTGGAAACATGAAAGCGGATTAGCTATAAAAATAACTCAGGACAATGTATTTATCATGAACAGATGGTCTTGGTGGAAGAAAGGTTCATGCCCAGGTAGCCCATTCTTCAATATCTGCTAAAAAAGAGCAAAGGAAACTTAAAGACATCATAGACTTAGGAATTTCATCTCACAGTGCATTAAATTCCCAAATCACATGGGGAAGAGAAGAAGCAGTTGCATATTAGACTAACTAGTTTTACTGAATGTTGTGTGTTGATTTAAAAATTACACTCTTACCAAGGGCAAATTTAAATACTGGAAGTTATTTACTAAACATCAAAGAATATTTTCAGTATATAAAAAGATTTTAAAAAACATTGACACCTTAACTAAATCTGACACAAATTTAAAAGAAAAAGTAACTAGAAAATGAAAGAAGCATCTGACAAGCTTGCAATGCACCCTATGTTGTGCCAACAGCTCCTGTCTGTTGAGTCCTCTCCTCTATTCTGCCTCCTCCATCTCCTTGCAGATTCCCCTTTTTGCTATTTTATCTCTCTACTACTTTCTCAGGTCACCATCTCACATTCTTTTTGTGACTTTTGATGTCCAATCTCACCCACACCACCTTCATTCTCTATTTTATCTTTACAAATAGTTAGTTGGGAATAAAGAGGGAAAACACTGCTGGGAAGTTACTTGAATCCTGGTACACACTATCATTATCACCGTTTTCCATGTTGATGCTCATGGGTCTCTGCTTTCTCGACAGACTATTTAATCAGCAGACAGATCAACAGGCCAAAATTTCCACCATAGTTGCACACTTGAATGCGGATGAATGGATTACAATACGTTCAAGTCTTGCAATGAGAGGCATAATGTATGGTGGTATAATTGAGAGTGGTTACCGGGAAGAGTTAAAGGTCATTTATACAATATCACTCCAGATTCTTGTGCTATAAAACTGCAAATGTGGGTTGCTCAATTTTTAGTGGTACCTTGTCAACAATTAAGCTCTGAGGAAGTCTCTGCCCCAATAGAGGCTACATACAGAACTGGGGGATTCAGACCCACTGGTACAGGTAGCTTAAATCCTGGAGCCAAAATATGGGTACAGCGTCCATCACAGCCTACCCCTATGGCTGGTGAACTTGTAGCTATGATAGCAGAAACTGAAGGCATAGTACAATTTCCTAAAGATGAAAAACAATATTATGTTCCCCTCTGTTTTTGTTATTACAGAGAATAACCTGTTTACTAATGGTCAGCACCTTTGTCTTTGTGTCTGAGGCCAAGAATAAATTCATCATCTGCGTAGCCACCACTGCAAAAGAAGCCAACTGTAGTCAATGTTGGCTATGCGTGGAGTTGCTGGAGGCCACCGAAGATGGGCTACCTTGGAGAATCGTTCCTGCACCTTACTGCATACTGAATGTTGTGTGTACATCCCTGACAATTCTCACGCTATGACTGTCCTTGCACAGTCATGGTGGGTGTGGTTGTTATTAACTGTGCTTTTAATTCTCCTGTGCTCACCCTGAATCTGTAATCTGTATCAACTATGCCTTCCCCAAGTATCTGTAAGGGTACTTTCCTACCATTGTGTATTAAATTGAGGCCAAATTTGGAAGAAAAGTTAAATATTAAATTTTAACTCAATCGAACATGGACAAAAACAATGGTCACCAAGTCCCAGAACAGGTTCTGTGAGCTTCTTCAGGCGTTCATCCAGCAGTGTTTCAGAGAAATCTCTATTTTAATCTGTTTCTGTATCTTAGTTGTTGAAAAACAACACACAATCGCCAAAACAAGTTGACATTTTTATGTGTCTTGAGCCCAGTAGTGAAGAGTCCTCGTTAATCGGCCTTATGCCAAACCACTCATTACAAAAAGAAATAGGGTCCCAGATGGCACTAGAGCTTTCTGAGACCTCTCTTCATCTGTGAACGGATGAGTGGCCAACTCTGGAGCCCAGGCTATTGCTTCCTGGTCTGGTGATGAATCCTCCATAGTCTGGTGAGTGTAGCATCTGACTCTGGAGCCCAGGCTGTTGCTTCTCTGTCTGATGATGCTTCCTCCATACTTTGTAGTCTGCTATGAGTAAAAAATATATACATATATAAAATTATATATAAAATAATTATATAATTACATATAAATATATTTATTTATATAAATAAATAGAAATAAAATGTATATATAATTTTATATATACAACATATACATATCTTTTCCCTTATCCTCTTCTCATATCAATTTGCTTATCATATCTGTATTGCCATACAATTGGGAAAAAGGCTATTTACCTTTAAAAGTATTGTGTGTGCCTTTTCTTCTTCCTCATGCATCTCCCATGCAGAATACATGCCTGACTAATTTTTGTATTTTTAGTAGAGATAGGGTTTAGCCATGTTGGCCAGGCTGGTCTCAAACTCCTGACCTCAGGTGATCCTTCCATCTTGGCATCCCAGAGTGCTGGGATTACAGGCGTGAAACACCGCACCCAGACAGGCAGAGGCATTTCTATAAAGAAAACATACAAATGGCAAACAGGCATATAAAAGTTGCTAAACATCATTAAACCTCAGAGAAATGCAAATAGGACCAACAATAAGATATTATCTCACTCCAGTTAAAACGTCTTATATCCAAAAGACAGACAATAACAAGTGCTGATGAGGATGTGGAGAAAACTGTAGTGCACTCTTGGTGGGAATGTAAATTAGTATAACAGCTATAAAAATGTTTGGATGATCCTCAAAAAACTAAAAATTGAGCCACCACTGCTACAATGTAACACAACAGTCCCAGTGCTGGGCATTGACCCAAAAGAAAGAAAATCAGCTTGTTGCTGCACTGTTTACAATAGCTAAGATTTGAAAGCAAACTGTCTACAAATGAATGAATGTATAAAAAAATTACTACATATATACAATGGAGTAGTATTCAGCCATAAAAATGAGATTCTGTCTTTTACAACAACATGGTTAAAAGTGAGTATGTTAAGTGAAATAAACCAGGCGCAGAAAGATAAACACTGCTTGTTCTCACTTATTCGTGGGATGTAAGAATTAAAACAACTGAATTCACGGACATAGAGAGCAGAAAGATAGTTTTCAGGGGCTAAGAAAGACAGTGGAGGCTGGGGGAAATGTGGGGACTGTTAATGGGTACAAAAAGTAGAATAAATATGACCTACGATTTGATAGCACAACAAGATGACTCTGGTCAACAATAATGTAATTGTACATTTCAAACTAGTTAAGAAAGAATAATCAGATTTTAACCCAAAGAATAAATGCTGGAGTGCGTGGGTATCACATTCTCTATGATGTGATTACATGGCATTGCGAGACCATCAAAACATATCATGAACCCCATAAGTATATACACCTACTATGTACCCACAAAAATCACAATTTAAATAAAGTAAATAAAACTATTTAAAAATAAAATATCATAACATTAACTAGGCCCAGAATTACAAGATTTTAATGAAATAAAAATGGCTATGTAATAATCAATCAAAAAGTGAGAAGAAAGTCACACTTTACTCCCATTTTTGTTTATAATTTATCTGTTTTCTAATTTCAAGTTGTAGAATTTTCTTTTTTTCATTTCTAACTAAATTTTAATGTGACCAGTCTGAAATTATTTTTCTATATTTTTAAATTTTTTCATAATTTTTCTCTAACTTTTAGGTTCTATGTTTATGCCCCTTCTATTTTTGAGAAATGTCTCTTCATATTTTTGCCCATTTTAAAGTTAAATTATGTAATTATTTGTTATTGAGTTTTTTGTTTCTTCTGTATTCTGCTTATCAATCCCTTGTCAGCTGTGTAGTTTGCACGTATTTCCTCTTTTTTTTTTTTTTTTTGACAGTTTTGCTCTGTCACCTAGCCTGGAGTGCAGTGGCGTGATCTCAGCTCACTGCAACTTCTGCCTCCTGGGTTCAAGCGAATCTATGGCCTCAGCCTCCCGAGTAGATGGGATTTCAGGAACCACTCCTGGCTAATTTTTGTATTTTTAGTAGAGACGGTGTTTCACCATGTTGGCCAGGCTGGTCTAGAAGTTCTGACCTCAGGTGATCCAGCAGCCTCAGCCTCCCAAAACACTGAGATTACAGGTGTGAGCCATCATGCCCGGTCAATATGATATTATTTATACAATGGAATATTAGTCAGCCATAAAAATATATACAGCACTGGTATGTGCTACAACATGGATAAATAATAAAAACATGCTCAATGAGAAAAGCCAAAGAAAAAAGGTCACATATTATAATATTATATTTCTATAAAATGACTAAAATAGAAAACTAGAAATAGAAGCCGGGCGCGGTGGCTCACGTCGGTAATCCCAGCACTTTGGGAGGCTGAAGCGGGCAGATCACGACGTCAGGAGATAGAGACCATCCTGGCTAACATGGTGAAACCCCGTCTCTACTAAAAATACAAAAAAATTAGCCCGGCTAATTTTTTGTTTTTGTTGTGTCTCTGCCGGGTTTTGGTATCAAGATCTTGCTGTCCTCATAGAATGAGTTGGAGAGGAGACCCTCCTCCTCAATTTTTGGGGATAGTTTCTGTAGGAATTGTACCAGCTCTTCTTTGTACATTTGGTAGAATTTGGTTGTAAATCCATAAAGTCCAGGGCTTTTATTTTTTTGATTGGCAAGCTACTTATTACCTATTTAATATCAGAGCTTTTCATTGGTCCGTTCAGGAAATCTTTGTCTTCCTGGCTTAATCGTGGGAGAGTGTGCATATCTAGGAATGCATCTATTCCTTGAAAGTTTTCTAGTTTGTGTGTATAAAGGTGTTCATGTTCGTACTGACCCCACATCAATGAAAACAACCATTACAAACCATAAAGTTTAACACTTATTTTTATGTCTTTATTCTATTTTTACTTAATTTTTGTACTTGGAATGTGATAAAGATTCAACTTTACTGGTTTAAACGTGGACTTGTTTTCCCAGCATTTCTTGTGGAACAAACTGTCCTTTTCTTCACATAATGGTTAAGGCATCCTTGTCAAAAGACAATCAATAATTTACGCAAGGATTTTTTGGATTATCTATTTTATTTATTTGATCTCTACAATTGTTCTTATGCCACTATCAAACTGTTATAATTATTGTAGCTTTGTACGTTTTCAAATTTAAAATTGTGAGCCATCAAATTTTGTTCTTCTTTTCAAGATTATTCTGTACATTCAGAGGATTTTCAAATTCATATGAAGTTTTAAATGAGTTATTTTGCTTTTGTAGAATAACTAAAATTATTCTGCTTTTGCAGAAAAATTACAAATTGGGATAACAGTACATCTGTACACTACTTTGGGTAGTAGTATTGTCATCTTAACTTCATTAATTCTTCCGGTTTATGAACGTGGAATTTGTTGCCAGTTATTTAAGTCCTTTTTAGTTTTTTTCATAAACATTCTGATCCTCTATTTTTTATTGTACAAGATATCTACCTCCTTATTAAATTTATTACTAAGAATTATATTATTTTAATGTTGTTGCAACAATTGTTTTCTTAATTTACTGTCAAATTGTTCATTGTTGGTATATGGAAATGCACTTCATGTTTCTGTGTTGTAAAAATAATTATTTCATCTCTCAAATCTAGATTAGCAATTCATTCAGAATAAGTATACTGTATATACTGGTAGTCATTTAACTTTTCTAATAAGCTAACCAATTTCAATGTGTCTAAATATGTAAAAATGTTGAATTGTGTTAGATTTTCACTTACTCTCACCTGTCATTTATCAGTCAGAATTACATTACTGCACACGTAGAGCTTTCATTTCTGGGGCCGGGCACAGTGGCTCATGCCTATATTCCTAACACTTTGTGAGGTCAAGGCAGGCGGACCACCTGAGATCAGGAGTTCGAGACCATCATGGCCAACATGGTAAAACCCCGCCTCTACCAAAAATACAAAAATAAGTTGAGCGTGGTAGTGGAAGCCTGTATTCCCAGCTACGTTGGAGGCTGACACAGGAGAATCACCTGAACAAACCCACAACACAAAACAACCAAAGTTAGTCTTCATGTCCAAAGTCTTCAATGGATTTTTTTCATACAGGATTGCTTAGTGCAACATTTAATGGAAAAGATGCATGCTACTGAGATGTAGTTCTCCAAACGTCTCTTGAGTTTGTTTTTGTTGTGTCTTACATCACATACCTGTCCTGTTCCAGGCTATTTTTCAAAGATTTTTGTACACAAATAACCTGGAAAAAGGGTAGTAGTTTTTCTCTTCAGGTGATGGCAGATAAATTACTCAATCAATAATGAAGACAATTTTTCTCTGTGAGACAAAGGTTGGACAGGTTTGCATGTAACCTACTTTAAAAAGATTGAGGTTTCTTTGTCTTGAGTCTGCTCAGCTGTGACACTAATCTTCCCCATGTGCAATGTCTATCTGAGCCTTTTGAAATCCCTCTAAAAAATGTAGTATGGACAAGGAGAACTAATACAAATATGAGGCTTTTGCCTCCAGGTAGGCAGTAAATAGTAGGTATTTTTTTCATACTTCTGTGTCTCATGCCTTCTACCAGCATCCATGAAAATGAAAGGTTAATAGGTTGGTTTACAAATAGGATAAAATATTAGATCCTTCACAATAATTTAATTTTGGAGATGAGAATGGGATGCCGAGATAAACACAACTTTCTGAAATGGGAAAAGACACAAATACTTGAAGAGCTTGCAAGGGATATGAGAAGTTCCATAGGACCAACAACAAATTCTCTTAGCCAACTGGTTAGTTTGGTGAAACAAGGGATCAAGACTCTGCTGTCTGCTAATGAGGCTGATCTTTGAGAGGATTATAACAATGAGCCTGAGAGCTTTGCATGTTCATTTTTCTCTTGCTGGAAAGATCAAGGAGCTCTTAAAGCTAATGCTGAGGCTTGGATGAGTCCAAAACACTAGAAGTTCATGTGGTTCAGCTGTGAGCAGCCAAAAGGCTGCTAAAAGCTACATTAAACAGGTCTTGTAAGTCTCTCCTTTACCCACATGAAGGAGCCCACCCTCTGCACTTCTAACTTTTTCCCTTTGTCTATAGCTAACTTCAGCAACTTTAAATATTAAACTACATAAGATTGGAGATTTGGATGGGGGAACACAAATGTATATAGTTCCGTTGGATATAGGTATCTAATTGACCATTCTGTGTAGTCCCCTAGGGTGCACAGGGAGATATAGGTTTTAGGGTGGCTGGAAGTGCTGACAAACCTATCGTTCTATTAAGCCAGTTGCTTCCGGATAATGGAAAGCATGATAAGTCCACTGAGTTCTGTGAAGATGAGCGCACTGCTACACTTTGGCTGTGAAGTGAGTTTCTGGGTCTGAGCAATGCTAAATGGAATATCATGGGGACGGATGAGGGATTCTGTGAGTCCATGGATGGAAGTTTTGGCAGAATTCCACGCAGGGAAAGCAAATTTATATGTATAGTAAGAGCCTACTCCAGTGAGTACAAGTTGTTGCCCCCTATATTATAAAAGCTATTCAATGTAATAAATTTACTACCAGGTGCATGGTGAATCACCCTGGAAATGATGCCATATCAAAGACTCAGTGTAGGTCTGTGCTGCTGTCAAATTAAATATTCAGAATTGACTGTAGTCAGACTGGCCTTTGGGATTCAAAGTTCATGTTTCTTAGCCCGTGCATTGCTTCTATTCTGCTATGTTCACCTTGTTTATAAACCCACTGGGTGATGATGGGGGTTACAGGGAAGTAAGAATGACCCATACTCACAGAACAAGACATTCTGTCCACATCATTATCAAAATCCTCCTCTGATGCAGGTACCCCTTGATAGGCATTCATATAGAACAGACACATCTTTATGAAATTTACCCAATGAGAGAGGTTTATCCACAAAATTTTTTCTATTTTTTTTTTGTTTTTGCCATGAATTATGTAATCATGTTCCTTGCATGTCATTGACCATGTAGCCAATTCATGGGCCACAGCAGTGCTGCGGGAGTGGGTATCACAGGATCTCAAACTGGTCTTAAGCAATCCTTGCCTCAACCTCTTAAGTAGCTGAGACTATAGGTGCACCCCACAACGCCTAGCTAATTTTGTTTTATTTTTAGTAGAGATTAGATTTTGCTGTGTTTTCCAGGCTGGTCTCACACTCCCCACGTCAAGCAATTCTCCCAGCTTTGCCTGCAAACTGTTTTGACTAGAGGCATAAACTACCACACTCACCACCTATAATTAGATATTTTAAACAATACTATGTAGTGAAACCTATTACGAAGTTATCTAGGGAAAGAAAGCTCACTATCACGGTGTAAAATTGTATAGATATGACGCGTGCATGTGTATGTATACATACTTGCTTGTGTGCGTAGGTGCGTGTTTTCTGAGAAATGGTAACTTATTGCTACCAGGCTAGGATAGCATTCACGTTCTTCTGATGATATCAAATATTGAAACTCCAGGATTCATAGAACAAGATTCCTAACTGGTTCAAGAGAGGGTGAACGATTGATTAATGGGTATTTTGGAAGAAACAAGTGGCCTAAGGACAAGAATAAGTGTGCAAATCATCTCTGTGAAACGCTTTCTTTGGAGCACGCATTTCATGCACTTCATTCTACAGTGACAGATATTGTTACTCTGAGTTTGTGAGAGATTGAACCTAGGGTCTACTGTGAAACTCTGTAGACTGGACTTCTATCTGAGGCAGCCCCTGCCTCTACCCGCAACCTGCGCCACACTCCAATGGAGCATTCTTCTCAATGGATAAATGGAAATTCCATATAATCCGATGGGCAGAGAGTGCGACTCTTTTTCTCAGGAGCTCTGGTTGAATAGTTTTGGGGACTTTCTGGGAGAATGCTCTGCACCCAGAAACGTTGTCCAAGGGGAATCATGAGAAAATGGGCGACCCCGTGTGCCTCCGTCCCCTCCCACTTCCTCGCCAACCCCTCAATCAGGGATCCCACTTAGTCCAGGATAACAAGTGTTTTGGTTGTCTTTGGGCGACACCTAGCGGCGACCATTATTGAAAATGTAAGCCGTACAGAACAGAAAAAGCTCTTGTCGCCTGCGCACGGCTCACTCACTGCAACGTTGAATTCTGGGCTTAAGCAATCCTCCTGCCTCAGCTTCCTGAGTAGCTGAGAATATAGGCATGTGCCACAATGCTGGGCAATATTTTTAAGTAGTGGTAATCTGTCTCGATATGTTGTCCAGGTTAGTCTCAAACTCCTGGTCTCTATCCATCCTCCACCCTTTGGTCTCCAAAAGTCCTGGGATTACAGGCATGAGACACTGTTCTCACTCCTATAATTTGATGTTTTAAACAATACCATGTAATGAAATGCATCACGAAGACATTTTGCAAAATAAAGCTCACTATCACGATGTAAATTTGCATACTTTTCATGTGCTCATGTGAGCGCATGTGCGTGCCTGTCTGAATGTTTTCTGAGAACTGATAATCTTTTCCCCAGGGACACTGGTTGAAGAGCTGTGGGGACTGTCTGGGAGGGTGTCCCGTGCCCGGAAACGTAATCCAAGAGAGATAAGAACACAGGCGATCCCATGTGCCTCCATCTCCTTCTCCTTCCTCCACAACCCCTCAACCAGGGACCCCACTCATTCCAGGCTGGCATGTCGTTCGGTTGTCATTTGGCGTCACCTAGCGGTCACTGTTATTGAAAATGGAAGCATCACACCAAAACTGGCCGCCTGTGCACAGCCAGGGAAAACTGGTTTCCCTTGGGCCCCACCCTGACCTCTGAGGCACTCCTTCCCTCCCTCCCCCTATGCCTTTTTACATAGGAAACCTCCAACCTGGCTGGGCCTGATTGTTTAATTATTTATTTATTCATTTATTTATTTAGAGAGAGAGACAGTTTCGCTCTAGTAGCCCAGGTTGAAGTGCCATGGCGCCATCTCGGCTCACTGCAACATCTCCCTCCCAGGTTCAAGTGATTCTCCTACCTCAGCCTCCCCAGTAGCTGGTATTACAGGCTCCCGCCACTACGCTCAGCTAATTTTTGTATCTTTAGTAAGGACGTCGTTTCTCCATGTTGGCCAGTCTGGTCTCTAAGTCCTGACCTCAGGTGATCCACGCACCTCAGCCTCCTAAAGTGCTGGGATTACAGGCGTGAGCCAGGGCGCCTGGCCTATCATTTGCTTTACTTTCTTCCTTTTTTTTTTTTTTTTTTTAAATCAGCATGAAGACTTCTACCTGGGTTTTAAAAATGGTGTGAAAGAAAAATAAATCTTGGGGCTTCCACATCACAAAAGTAAAGGGAAAAGTCAAGCTGGCAAGTGTTTAGGGCCACCCTGCCATTCTATTCAAAGTCACTCCTCTGCTCTTTTCTTTTTTTTTTTTTTTTTTTCCTGTTTTGAGATGGAGTCTCGCTCAGACGTTCAGGCTGGTGCCCAATGGAGCGATCTCGGCTCACTACAACATCCGCCTCCTGGTCTCAAGCGATAAATGCATATTTGGTTGCCTCCTTTGGAGAGGTTAATTAGAAACTCCAAAGAATGTAACCATTTGTCTCTTAACTACCTGTGAGCAGGAAGTCCCCTCCTCGCTTTGAGTTCTCCCACCTTTGCTAAGTTGTCCTGCCTTTGCAGACCGAACCAATGTTCATCTTGCATACGTTGATTGATGTCTCATGTCTTCCTAGAATGTATAAAACGATAATGTTCTCTGATTACCTTAGGCACATGTCCTCAGAACCTCCTGAGGCTGTGTCACGAGTGTGCGTCCTGAACCTTGGTTAAACAAACTTTCTAAATTAACTGAGACCTGTCTGAAGTTTTCAGGGTTCAGAACGGAAAGTGCATTGTAGCTCCACCCTAGGACTCATTATTAACAAAAACTATCCTAAATCTCTGCAGATATAGTGAAAGCAGTTGTATGTAAACTGTATGAAACTAAATGGCACTTACTACAAGTAAAGGAATAAATGCTGAGAAAAAAGTCATGAACCGCTCACTTTTCAAAGAAGCAATAATACTATGAATTCTGTGTAATTTCCAGAGTCAGCTTGTTTCATAAGCTGTCCCCACCAAACTTGGAAACATTCCAGAGTGAGCTATTGTGCCTCCAGCCTTTGCCCCTCCTCCTTTTTTCCCCTGAACCCTCCCCTCAACCCTTGCCTGCAATCACATTCTCTGATTCTGCAAAAGGAAATGGGAGCCCTAGAGAGAGTTATCTTTTCTTTTTTTTTTTTTTCTCTCTTTTTTGAGATGGAGTCTCGCTTAGATAGCCCAATGGAGCGATCTCGGCTCACTGCAACATCCGCCTCCTGGTTTCAAGCGATTAACCTGCCTCAGCCTACCGAGTAGCTGGGATTACAGGCACCCACTACTATGCCCAGCTAATTTTTGTATTTTCATAGAGACAGGGTTTAACCATGTTGGCCACGCTGGAGTCGAACTCCTGACATCAGGTGATCCGTCGGCCTCAGCCTCTCAATGTGCCGGGATTACAGGCGTGAGCCTCTGCGGCCAGCGAGTTCTCTTTTCTTTCTGAAGGGCAAGGCAATGTGGAATGGATTCACCTAAAAGCGGACTGCATGCCCGGGAAAGCATCATGGTTAGACCCAAGTGAGACAGGTTAGTTTTACTGCGTGTGTTCCACATGTGTTGTTGTCCATGTGTTGCTACCATAGTAATCCTGCTCAGCATGAGAGGAACCAAAGTTTCAGACATTTGGTGTATGTGCTTGGCTGGGGAGCCAAAGGTGAGCAGCCACCATCTGTGGGATTATGACTGAATGCCTCTAAGTCAGAATCCCGCCCAGAAGAGAGGATGCAGCAGCGCCGGCAAGCCTCGGTTGGCCTCAGATAGCTCTTCCCCCGCCTTTCCCACCGGCCGGACGCTCCGCCCCGCTGCGCGCGGAGACCTGGCTCCGGTGCCGGGAGCCCCTCGTCCTAAAAAACGGGGTGCAGCTAGGAAGGCCTTTGCTCCCTGGCCCATCACATAACACGTTTATGGGGAATCTGATACTAAACTATTCGTAAACGCCCTGCTTCCGGGTCAGGGTTTCCTATGGAACATGGCAGCTCCCTCACTGCAACCTATTGAAAGTCAGCCCACCACACAAGTGTCTCTAAACCAGTGTGCGGGAAACCCGGCTTTGTGGCGTGTCCTGTGTAATTCAGCCCTGGCCGTCTACCTTCCTTCTTCCCTCCTTTTGCCCGCGGGGACTAAGGTCCCGGGCCTGCTCATGCCCACCAGCCCCCGAGCCCCGGGACAGGCAGTGGCTGTCTCTCGCGAGAGTTCATTGGAGCCCGCCGTGCATTTGGGAGGCGCCGGCCCCACCAGCGGGGTTCCCAAGATACAGCGCCGGGAGTTGCCGAGGTAGGGTTGGCGCCCCTGCTCGCTGTTCCACCTCTCTGATTCAGCTTCTTTCCCCCACCCCGCTGGGAATCCTCCACGGGTTGGGAACGGATTCTTTGAGCTTGGTGCGAATGGCTGAGGCGCGGGTGTCAGAGGTTGTGCCCCTGCAGTCCCTGTCCGAGTAGTGTTCGCGCGTGCCCGTGGGCGGCCGTTGGGGTCACAGTCCCTCTCCCCGCCCCAGGTGCGCTGGGATGAGAGTAGCCAGTCACCACCCTTGTGTCTTCACTGGTCTCCGCTGCCCGGGTCAGCCAGCGGACTGCGCGAGAATGGCTGGCAGATCTGCCGAGTTAGATGGCCTCAAAGCTGGGCCAGTTCTGTGTGATAAGGTTCCAACTGGTTCTGACCGCTTCCGTCCGCGAGCACCTCATTTGGCCTTTAGGGTGGACCCGATCGATTAGATGCTGGCATTTGGCTTGTCGATCAGCCCGCAAGTCGACCGCCTGTGGGAAGCAAGCAACATCCAGTTGACACGGCCGTCAGCTTCTCTGCCTGGAAGACCAGGGACCAGGGCCTAAGGCCCCAATCCTCAGGTCTCGGGTCGCCGTGTCCACCTGATGTCGGCGGCAAGCGTTGGACTTGACCGTCAACTTGGGATTTCTAAAGTAGACCATATAACTTCGGTCAGCAGCAGTACCGCCCACATTCACTTGGTGTCACTTATTCCTTGCGTTGTTTCTTCCTCTCCAATTGTTTCCACAGTACTTTCAGTTGCTCTTCGTTTTGTTTTTCTTTTACTTTTCTTGCTCCTCTTTCTACACACTGAAGTTGCTGTGGTTTTATATTTACCTTTTATTTATTTATATTTTTTGAGGCAGGTTAGAGTGTAAGAATGCAATCTCGGCTCACTGCCGCCTAGACTTTCCAGGGCTCCCTCAGGTGATCTTCCTATCTCAGCCTTCCAAGTGGCTGAGACTACAGGATCACTTAATTCTGTGATGTTGAAGCTGAAGTGAGCCGTGTTCATGCCATTGCCCTCCAGTGTAAGTGTTTCATAAAGTAACAGAAACAGGTTAAAGAAAAAAATTTATTTGAAATTAACTACAATTAATTGTGATGTATATGACCTTTTATATTTTTTCACTCCCACGAGTTTATTATTATTGTTGTTTGTTATTATTTCTTTGTATTATTGTCATTATTGTTATTGTTTTCATTATTTATCTAGTCATTTAGAGATGGAGCCTTGCTCTATCACCCATACTGCAGTGCAGTGGCGCGACTTTGGGTCACTGTAGCTTCAAATTCCTGGGTTCAAGTTCGTAATATAGCGAAACACCCTGTATACTAAAATCTGTCAGTGACACCTTCAGGACCGTTGGTTGTGGCGGCTGCAATTTCGGAGGCTGAGGCGGGCAGTTCGCTAGAGCTAGGGAGTTCAGGACAGCCTGGGCAACAGACTGCAGAGCATTTGCTTGACCAAGGCCCACTGCAGCCTCCACCTCCCGAGCCCAAGCGATGCTCTCACCTCAGGCTCCAAAGGATCTGGGGATACAGGGGCCTGCCATCACGATGCCCGGATTTTTTTCTTGTCTTTTCTTTTTCAGTAGAGACGGGGTCTCACTGTGTTGCCAGGGCTGGTCTCAAACTCCTGGGCTCCAGCAATTCTTCCACGTCCGCCTCCCAAAATGCTGGGATTATAGGTGTGAAACACGATGCCCTGCCTTCTTTTTATTTCCTTCATTTTTTCTCTTTTTTTCTTTCTCTTTCTGTCTTTTATTTGTGTTCTCTCTCTTTTTCTTCCCCCCTTTTTTCTCTCATTTCTCATTCTTTTTTTTTTCTGTTTCTACGTTTTTCGGTTTTCTTTTTCATCTCTCTTCCCTTTACATCTCTGTCTGTCTATATTTTTTTCTTGATCTTCCTTATTTTCTCTCTCTTCTTCATTTCTTTCCATCCCACTGTCTGTCTGTCTTTGTGTAGATACTGGAACAGTCTCCTTATTCTGTATCTCCCTGTGTATCCTAAGCCTCTGTGACTTTCACTTTGGTGTTTTTCCTATTTGTCGCATAAAATGAACTCACTGTTCTTGTATTTCGGTGCTCTGTGAACGCTCGAAGGGTGGGGAAAAAGTGGACCACGAATTTGATTGGTTTCATGACAGACATGGGAGACAAAAGAACATACGATGATTACTTTGCTAAGTGCCCTGTTTATTCTTCCAACTGGACTCATAAAAGTACGGACGCAGTTGGTGGGTTGAGAGAGCTCTGTGTAGTCATGACTCTGAAATTATACCTGACAAGAGCGGTGATGATGAACGGGCGGTATGGAAACCTGCCCTTCTTTGGTATTAGTTGAGCACAGTGAGAAGAGATTCAGAATGGCCTGTATCTCAACCTGATGGTACTGTTTTTCGGCTCTGACCTTTAGGAACGTGTGAAGCCTTCCGGTGCATTCCCGCCACTTCCTTGCAGTTTTCTTTTGATACTTTTCGATTAACTAACGTATTTATTAATTTATTTGAGATGGAGTCTTGTTCTGTTCGTCAGGCCATGGCGCGGTATCGGGTCACTGCAACCTCCGCCTCCCAGGTTCCAGCGATTCTCTTGTCTTAGCCTATCGAGTAGCTGGGATAACAGGTGCGTGCCACCATAACTAGCTAACTTTTGCCTTTTTAGTAAAGACAGGGTTTCACCACGTTGCCCAGGCCGCTCTTGAACTGCAATTTCCAGGAATCCTGTGGCCACGGCCTCCCAAAGTGCTGGGAGGCCCCAGGTCATCAGACTCGAGAAAGAATGTTGGTTGATATAGAAAGGCGTGACACACTGCGCCCTACCCAAATTGCTATGTTTAAAAATAAACCAGTAGGCTGGGTGCAGTGCGTCATTCCTGTCATCACAGCAGTTTTCTAGGTGGAGGTGGGAGGATTACGAGGTCAGGAGTTAAAGACCAGCCTGGCCAACATAGTCAAACCCTGTCTCTACGAAGAATACAAAAATTAGCCAGGTGTGGTGGCACGCACGTCAAGTCCCAGCTACTCGATATGCTGAGGAAGGAGAATCTGTTGAACCTCCCGGGAGGTGGAGGTTGCAGTCAGCCCAGATCATGCCATTGGACTCCAGCTTGGGTGACAGAGTCAGACTCCATCTAAAAAAAAAGTAATTAAAAATAAATGAGTTTCCAAGAAAAAAATAGAGACCCACAGTGACACAAACATACACCTCTCACCTTTTGAGTCAGCAATGACACTACGAATTTGTAAACTCAGTTCATTTCTTGACTGGGGACCATGGATATTTGGGATGCTTCCTCTTGGAACATAATTCTGTCTGACACCATACCCAGCTAACATTTGCCTTTTTAGTAGAGTCAGAATTTTATTTTGTTACCCAGACTGCTCTTGAACTCATGACCTCCAGGTATCTGCCCGTCCAAACTTCCCAAAGTGCTGTGATGAAAGGAGTGAGCCACACGGATTTCAGCCCTCACAATGGTGCACGCTGCCACTTTTCAAAGCTCTACCCTGGGCATTATTGGTATTTGCCCAAGATAGAAACTGTTTCTAAAAAGTAACAATTTGCTCACATAATATTTCCACAAACAATGCCTTGGCCCATGTTTGTTTTAGTGTTTTGTTTTGTTTGTATTGTTTACTTTACTTATCTTTATTCAGGTGAAGTAGATTTTACCAATTTTAGGAAAACGTGTATTTTCCCCAAAACATGTTAGCTGGTGTTTTCTTCTGTCATTAAGTAGCGATTTTCTGAATCTCTCAAGGTACAATGAGAGCCGATTGATGTAAACTATACTTCTTAACATCTTCTTTTTTTTTTTTTTTTTTTTCTTTCAGGTGGAGTTTCGCTCTTATTGCCCAGGCTGGATTGCAGTGGCACGACGTCAGCTCATCGCAACATCCGTCGCCTGGGTTCAAGGGATTTTCAATTCTTCAGCCTTTCGAGTAGCTGAAACCACAGGCACACACCGCACGCCTGGCTTTTTTTTTTTTTAATAGACACTGGGTATCTCCATATTCGTCAGGCTAGTCTAGAACTCCAAACCTGAGGCGAACCACCCACCTCGACCACCCAAAGTGCTGAGATTAAAGGCGTGAGCCCCGCGTCCGGCCGTAACATCTTATCCTCTAGAAATCCAGAGAGGGTAGGTCTGGAGTCCTTGAGACCAGCCTTCCTTGGATGAAGTCCAAAGCGATAGCTGAGGATTAGGGGGTGCGGTTGGGCTTGAAAGTCGATCCTTTATTTTTGCTACCTAGGCCACGATATCCCTCGACCCCCGTAGCTTGCACACCCTTTGAGATCCCCCTTCTTGACCGCCTTGGAGGATGACCTCTAACTTTAATTTTTGTTTTTCTTCCTTTGTTGGGTTTCAGGAGGGGGTGCAGGAAAGAGGGTGTGTGTGGGGAGGGGGTGTGGTGGGGATGGAGGGGAGCGTCCTAAGTTTCGATTTAGTGTCATGCCTCTTTCATCACCACCACCGAAGATGAAAGCAACAATCAGCTGAATACTGCGTGTCCTCACCCATAAGTGGGAACTAAATAATGAGAATGCGTGGGAAGAACTAGGGGGATGAGAGACGCAGGAGCCTACTTGAGGGAGGAGGTTTGGAAGGAGAGACAGCTTCAGGAAAAAGCAAAGCAAACAAAACACAAAAACTGTTGGGTTTTTGTGAGTACCCGGGTGACGTAGTTTCCGTCGCTGAGTATCCGGGAGACGAAATCATCTGCACACTGAACCGCCCAGTCAGAAGTTCACCTATGTAACAATCTTGCACATGTATGCTTCAACAACAAATAAAAGTGAGGGGAGAAAGAGAGA